>NC_080704.1:64371259-64693201 GCF_030445035.2 Dasypus novemcinctus | reverse complement strand
ATAATATTCGATAAAGCCACCAAACCCTCTCAACTGGGAGAGAGTGGTCTATTCAACAAATGGTGTCTGGAGAACTGGATAGCCATATGTAGAAGAATGAAAGAGGATTACCATCTCACACCTTATACAAAAATCAACTCAAGATGGATCAAAGACCTAAATATAAGAGCCAAGACCATAAAGACTTTGGAAAGCAGTGTAGGGAAGCATCTACAGGACATTTTAATAGGAAATGGCTTCATGAACTTCACACTGAAAGCACAAGTAGCAAAATAACAAATAGATAAATGGGACCTCCTCAGAATTAAAGCCTTCTGCACCTCAAAGGAGTTTGTCAAGAAAGTGAAAAGCGAGCCTACACAATGGGAGAAAATATTTGGTAACAATATATCAGAGAGGAGACTTATAACTTGCATATTAGAAAACTCCTATATCTTGAAAATAAAAAGATAAACAACCCATTTAAAAAATGCGAAAAAGATTTAAACAGACACTTCTCCAAAGAACAAATACAAATGGCTAAAAGCACATGAAAAAATGCTCCAAATCTCTAGCTATCAGGGAAACGCAAATCAAAACTACAATGAGATACCATCTTACTCCCATAAGATTGGCAGGTTTGAAAAAAATCAGAAGACTACAAATGATGGAGAGGATGTGGAGGAATGGGAACACTCATCCACTGCTGGTGGGAATTCAGAAGGATCCAACCATTCTGGAGAACAGTTTGGCGGTTTCTCAAAGAACTAACCATAGATTTGCCATATGACCCAGCAATTACACAGCTGGGTATATACCCACCAAAACTGAAAACAAGGACACAAAGTGATATATGCACACCAGGGTTCATAGCAGCATTGTTCACTATAGCCAAAAGTTGGAATCAATCCAAATGCCCATCAAGATATGAATGCATAAATAAAATGTGGTATACACATACAATTGAATACTACTCGGCTTTATAAACAAATACACTAGAAACACACATGATAACGTGCATGAATCTTGAGAACCTTATGTTGAGTGAAGCAACCCAGGCATTGAAGGACAAATACTACATGACCTCAATGATATGAAATAAGTAAACCAAGCTGCCTCAGAGATCTAGACACTGGATGATAGGCTTACAGGAAATTGGAGGGTAGAAAAAGGACGTAAGCTGACATCTACCTGGGTTAAATCTATGATAAACTGGAGGTAAGTATGTGTACATGAAAGGGATAAAGTGGGGGCATAGGATTACCTTTGGGTAGGGCTTTGTGGGCTTGAGGGGAGCTAGGGATGGGAGGAAGGGTAATATTGCCCAAGAAATTGGGGGGAGGTTCGGGCAACATATGAACATAGGAGATTGTCAAGTGTTCGTTGAGAGTATAGTGCTGAGAAATACTTTTCAAAAATATAATAAGGAAAGTTACCTGTTTAAAATACTTAAAGGGGATAATCTGACACAGGACAGACTCCTAGGGATTATGTGAATGCTCATTTTGCCAGAGTGGGTTACAACATTGGGGAGAGACCCATATAATGAGGGTGAAGTTATACCCACATTCTGGGGGGGACTAAGGCCATCAAATAGAGGGAACTGTATCTCTTAAGAGAAATGGTGGCTCTCAGGGCATTAGGGCAGGTGAGCATGTCAAGCCCTCAACACTGTTGCAAGTATCTCTGAACAAGGCTCTTCAAGAAATGAAGATTGACTATCACTGTGGGCCCTAAGGGGAGGTGTAAATAATTACTGAATAGATGGAACCAATGTAACTGTGTGGGCAACAGAAGTGTTTCACAAGAGTATGCAAGGATGGATATAAGACATGTAAAATTAAACCAAAAGTATAGAGGGGTTGATAGGCTAAAATGTAAATCATAATGTAAAACATAAGATAACTAATAATTTAGAAAATTGTATAGTCTAAAATATAAACCACAATGTAAACACAAATGTTACCTCATTTGAAAGCTATTGTCTCAATATCTGTACATCAGTTTCAGTAAATATGGTATGAATATGTTAAAAGATTATTGCTGTTGAAGGGAAAAGGTTTTATGTTGGATATGTGCGAGTACTGTATATTGTATATATGAATTACTGTAATCTAAGACTCATGTGAAGATGAGCTTAATAATTATAAAAAAGAAAGAAAAAGGATGTAGAATTTTTCCAAATTAATATGTATTCTATATCTAACCTTTAAGCTCATCACTATATTCCATTTTACTGTTAAGGGAACCTGGCAATATATTGGGCTTCACTTTTCAGGAAGTTTTGGATCACAGAGAGGTTCAACAAGGGCAGCGGAGGAATACTAGTGTGGGATGTTATTGAGAGCGGGCACATGGTTGGCAGGGAGTTCTACATGGCATATATTCAGGGTACATAAATATGTTTGGATATTTTCATAGTGGAAACAATTAAAAACAACAACTGAGGGAGTGCTGAGATTCTAGCCAGGGGAGCTTTATCACAGTCCCTAAAGGATCAGCAACAGTCCCCCAAGTGCAATGGTAAAGACCGAAAAAGAAGGAAGGTCCAACAATAAGCCCATGATACTAATGGCTATGCTTGTGAGCCTGTGTATCTGAAATAAGAACAAGGCCTAGAGCAGCAGTGTGCCTAAGGGTTAGATCCTGAGAGCCTCCGTGTTGCTCAAATGTGGCCAGTCTCGAAGCCAAACTCAGCATGTAAATTAATTGCCTTCCCCCCAACCTGGGACATGACTCCTGAGGATGAGTCTCCCTGGCCCCGAGGGATCACTACCAAGTACCAGCTGATGCCGTAACTAGAAAATGACCTTGAATAAAAGGTTCAACTCAGAGCAGCAGAATATCTGTCTACATATAATAACAGCAGTTAAAAATGCTTTTTGACCTAAATCCAGAGGGAAATTGAAAGGACAAATGAGTTTCTATGGCTTTGAGTCTCGAAAAAGAGCCAGGAGGTTATCAGAGGGGTTGCACTTACGCACACCTCAGCAGAGTCTCAGAGACAGATCAAGTAGATACAACCCCAGGTATTGGTTCTTCTGTGGTCTACAGATACCCACAGTTCACTGCCATGTCAGTTGGCCCTTCTTTGGAGTTGGTGTTTCTGTGTAATGTAGCTGGACTCAGATGTGATCTCTTTTCACAAGTCTTTCCTGTTACTTTACCAGAATTGTAGTTGGTGCTGGGGTTTAAGATATACCCAGGGGATCTGAATCTCTGGACTGACCATATGATAGCCAGGCCCCGAGCCTCAACAGACTTCAGCTCCTACACTCTGGTTTATTGGACTTACCCCACTCAGCTAACATGGAGTTGTAGAAGGCCAACCATCACACCATGGAGCCAAGAGTGCCTATAACTGAAAGCAGGAGAAGTGCATCCGGCATCCATGTGGAACCTAAGCCCCCTCTTGACATACATGTGAAATGAATACAACCAATCCAAGGTCCACAGGATGGAGGAATACAATATGGATTAGAGTGGACTTACTGATATTCTATTCATGAACTATTGTGATTAGTAATCGAAGAACATATGGCATTGGTATGGAAAAAGTGGCCATGGTGGCTGCTGGGTGTGCAGAATGGGAAGAAGAGATCAGATGTGGAGTTGTTTTGGGGACTTGGAGTTGTCCTGGGTAGTGCTGCAGGGACAATTACCGGACATTGTATGTCCTCCCATGGGCAACCGAATGGAATGTGGGATAGTGTGCGCTATGATGTGGACCATTGATCATGAGTTGCAGAGATGCTCAGAGATGTATTCATCAAGTACAATGATTGTGTCATGATGATGGAGGAGAATGTTGCTATGGGGTGTTTAGTGGGGTGAGGGGGGTGGGGGGTATATGTGGACCTCATATTTTTTTAATGTAATATTAAAAATGAATTAAAAATAAACAAATAAAAGAAAAAAATTCTTTCATTTGGTTTCATTGTTTAGCTTAAGTCCCCTTTTAGGTTTGAGCAACTGTTTCTAACCCATAGATTCATATTGGCTTACTTATAATTATGAAGGTAAGGTTGAGGATGATTACTATTGGTACCTTCCACAATATGTGGGAACTTCTTTGATTTCCCTGAGAAAATCTTACTCCCCACTCAAGCTTCCTGTGAGATAAGAGTGTGAAAACCTACTTCAGCTGGATATCCCCAACAAGCGCATCCTGGTAGTAAATACTGAAACCAGCTGATATGTGCATTAAGCAAGATCTGACGGAGTTCCTAACGTACTTTGGTTTGTTCTCTGTGCAAGTCAGCTTTAGTAAAAGGAAAAATGCAATGCTATCCAGTAGAATGGTTTCTCTATTACCACTATGGAAATATTTAGGGGTGATAGAGACTTACTAACTTTAAGTGAGTTGCTTCCAAGCTTTCATAAATCCACTCATATTCCTAGTACTTGACCTTCTAAGCTGAGAGAAATTAGTGGGTTCCTTTGAAATGATCTCATCTTAATACACTTCAAGCTGCACTGAGCTCATGAGTAGCAGAAATATATGTGGAATTCTGGCATTCTCTTTCAAATTTGGTCCGTGTCTTAAGTTTGGATGAAAGACATCAAATTTTTTATTCTGAGGCTGGCCCTTTTTTCTTTTTCAGTGAGGATGAAGATTTCTCTGTTTTTAGTTTTTTTTTTTTTAAGTGAATACTGGAGAGTATTTTTTTCAGATACCATCTTTTTTTGAGCTAAGTATTATTTTACCTCAGTTACATTTATCATCATAATTTATGCACTGATCCTATATTTGTAATTTTTATTCCTCATCATAATTTCTTCATTACCCTATAATTTAAAAATAATGTATTCTTTTCTTCCTCTAATATTTGAAAAGAATTTAAAGGCAGTGTAGCATAGGTGTTAACGTTATGGAATCTTGAGTCAGAGTTAAATGTGAACAGGACCACAATTTCCTAGGTGTGTAATCTTCAGCATCTGAAAAGTCACAATGTCGTTGTCCTCTGCCACATACTGGCCATCAATGAGGATCCTGATTAGGTTAGTAATTCTACTTTGGGTCATTTTGCACTTACTCTTTTATTGTCTAAAATTTTATTACTCATGATATCCTCCAAATATATCCATTACATACTATTTTCATTAGGTTTCTCATTAAATGGCACATCATCAAAATATTCTCTATAAATTTTAACCTTAACATAACACTTCATAACACTTAAAACTGCAAATATTATATATTTACTTATTGTTTGTCTTCCCCATCCACAAAGAAAACAGTGGTTTGGTTTTGTTCATGACTATTCACTTCTGTCACTCCAGGTTATAGAATATAGAAATCACTCAATAAATATGTGCTATTTAGTGATTTAAGATATAAGGGAATTCATAAATCTATTTGGAAATATTAATGGAAGTCTCCAATATCATTTATCTGGATTAGTCAGTATTTCACTGCCCAGAGGAATTTGGTAAAACAGATCCAAATTTCTCATCAACAGCATCTCTGATAGACCTGGCACCCCAAATCTTTCATCAATAATATCGGGAATAGAACTGGCAACTGCTAGGAAAAGGCTGTGAAGTTGTAGGGAAATGGAGAATAGTTAAAGCTCCTATACATTCCCCTTTTCATTTATCCCTAGTTTTTCTTTTTGATACTGGTTGGACTAAACCTACTCTCAAGAAGATCTATGTGATTTTAGAGAAATGAACATTGTAGGTAGGTCACTTTGGGTTCATTATAACAGAAATATTTATTACACTAAGCTGACTCAAAATGTCCTGTAATAATTTGTGAGGTAGGAAGTTTCTTGTCACTGGATATGTTCAAGTAGAAACTGGAGATTTCTCTTAGGGAAGAGACTTCACAAATATTTCAAGGGGGTTGTTAAAATGACAGTAAAGTACCTTCCTATTCTAAGATTTTAAGGTTGCACCCCCAGAGAGGAAAAGGAGCATGATAAAAGTAAGGAAAATGAGAGGAGAAGGTTGAATAATGCAACTGCTATTGATTTATACAAATTCTCGTTAGTTTCAACTGTAGATATGTTTCACAGCTAGATCTTTAACCTTGAAAAAGGGATCAAACATTCACCCTTGAAAATTGGTTACTCAATTGTTTAATTCTTCAGCTGCAATACAGTTTTTTCCTTGAGAATTCCCTGAGGAAGTGTTATGTTAAGCTCATTTCTATTATTTGATCTCAGAATATAGATATAACAATTACTCACAACCATCACTCTACAGCACACGCTACATAAAAAAAATAGAAAAGGGAGAAGATAATCTGCTTTTGTTCACTTAGTCACTTCCTATTAATCCGTACCTATAGTTTTGCAATGTGGAACTCACTAGGGTCTGCTGTGTGTTCTGTAATGTTTTATCAGGTTGTCACTAGTAAAGTAAAATAATGAATAAGCCAAATATCTGAAATGTAATAAAAAATCATGCAGTGCATACTGAAAATACTCTCAAGGATTTGAATGAGGTGTAGGCAGACAGTGTGTTAAGGATTCCTTCTTGTATGTGAAAGCACATGAACTTCATTCTGCAAGGTACTAGTTAAACCCTATTACAAATATCTGTATTGGTTCATCCAATATAGATGAGAAGATGAAGTTTCCTTATCATCAGTAATGGGCCTATTTTGTTTTATTACAATTTTTTTAAAAAGTTTATTGTGGTTATACACACACACACGTAACAAAATTTCACTTTTTAACTATTTTAAGTGTAAAATCCAGTGGTATTAATAATATTCATAATGTTGTTATACTATAACCACCATCCATTACCAAAATTTTTCTTCACCCCAAACAGAAATTCTGTCCCTATAAACAATGACTCCCCATCCTTGTAACTTATGACCTAATTTCTATCCCTATGGATTTATTTACTCTAGATATTTCATATAAGTGGAATCATACAGTGTTTGTACATAAAGTTCTGATTTACTTCACTCAGCATAATGTTTTCAAGGTTCATCCACACTGTGGGATGTAACAGGAGTTTACTGCATATATATCTCCTTTGGAGAAGTGTCTATTCAAATTCTTTGCCCATTTTAAAATTGGGTTATTTGTTTTTCTTGTTGTTGTTGTTGATTTATAAGTGTTCTTTATATATTCAGGATACAAGTCTCTTATCAGATAAGTGACTTCCAAATATTTTCTCCCATTCTGTACATAACATCTTTCATTAAAAAAAAACATTTATTTTAGCAGCAAGGTGTAATTCAAAATTTCCCATTTTAACCATTTTAATGTATGCAATCCAGTGGCATTAATTACATTCACAATACTTGCTACCATCACTAATATCCATTACCACAACTTTTTCATCAACTCAAAAAGAAACTCTGCAAGCATTAACCAAAATTCCCTCTTCCTACCCCAAACTGCTACCCTCTGGTATCCTGTGAACTACTATATTCCTGTATGAAGAGTGCTTCATCTAGATATTACATATAAATGAGATAATATAATATTTTTTGTGTGTCTGGCTTATTTCACATGATATCTTCAAGGTTCATTCATGCTGTAGCATGCACCGGCACCTCATTTCTCTTTAGAGCTGAATGACATTTCATTTTGTGTATATACCACATTCTGTTTATTCATTCATCTCTTGATGGACACTTGGGTTGCTTCCACCTTTTGGTTATTGTAAATAGTGCTGCTATGAACATTAGGGTACAAATATCTTTTTGATTCCCAGTTTTCAAATCTGTTGGTTATAAACCTAGAAGCAGAATTTCCAGCTCATCTGTTAATTATACATTTTACATTCTGAGGAACCATCAACTTCTTTTCACAGTGCCTGCACCAATTTATCTCTCATCTAACAATGTACAGGGGTTCCAATTTCTCTACATTCTACTGAACATTTGTTTTCCATTTTTAAAAATTACTCTACTAGTGAGTGTGAAGTGGTAGTTCATTGTGATTTTGCTTTGCATTTCCTTAATATATGATGTTGAACATATTTTCATGTGCTTTTGGCCATTTGCCTATCTTCTTTGGTAAAATGTCTCTTCATATCCTTTGCCCATATTTTAATTGGGTGTGTGATGGTTTGAATATTGTGAATCCCAGAAAAGATATTGTTTTTGAACTAATTCATTCCTGTGGATGTAAGACCCTTTGATTGCATTAGATTTGAATAAGGGATCTTGATTAGATCACTTTTGATTTGAGTACATCCCTGAGGCATGGCTCAGGTTGGTCTCCACCCTCTTGCTGTGTCTTATGTGATAGAAATTGAGAACACACAGAGAGCCACAGAAAAGTGACAGGGCCATGTGAGAGAAAGGACTCCAGGTTTCCCTAGAGCTGCAGAAAGAGAAGCCTCAAGATGCTAAAGGAGACAAGGCCCAAGGAGAGATGTCTGATTGCCCACAGCTGACCTCTAGGAGAAAGTGAAGAGAGACCAGCAGACCTTGCTTCACCACATGGCGAGACTTCAGGATCTGCTAACAGTCAATCTTTGGTGAGAAAGCATCTCTGATGATGTCTTGATTTGGACATTTTCACAACCTTAGAACTGTAAGCTTTTACTCCAAACACATCTCCTTTTTAAAATCAAACCCATTTCTGGTATTATTGCATTGGCTGCCTTTTACAAATTAAAACAGGTTGCTTGCTTTTATTGCTGTAAAGTTGGAGTAATATATATATTCTGGATATTAATTTCTTCCCATATTAATTTCTTTCCAGATATAGGATTTGCAGTCTTTTCTCCCATTGTGTAGGCAGTCTTTTCACTTTTTTGTCCTTTGATGGAGAAAAGATTTTTAATTTTAGCAAAGTTTATCTATTTTTTCTTTTGTTGTTTGTGCTTTTGGTACAATATCTTAGAATCCATGGCCAGATTCAAGTACATGAAAATTCTCTCCTATGCCTTCTTCTCAGAGTTCTATAATTTTAACTTTTATTTAAGCCCTTGAAACATTTTGAGCTAATTTTTTCCTATGGTATGAAGTAGGGGGCCCAACTTAAATTTTTCATGTGGACATCCAGTTACTCCCGCACTATTTGTTGAACAGAAGACTTTGTCCCCACTGGGTTTACTTGACAACATTGTCAAAAATGAATTGACCATATCTCAAAAAAATGAACTAAATATGATGAGTAAACTCACTGCAGTTAAAATCAAAAGTATAGGTAACTAGGTGGTAGACTGTAGGTTGAAAATGGGAGCTAATGTCTAATGTATTTTAATAAGATTATTTTAAAAGTGTGAAATTGAATAGAGTTGACGATAACATGTTATAGTGTGTATAACTAGCACTGCTGATTTAAAATGTGATTGTAGTTGATAGGAATAGTCTAGGGATGTAATTTCAATTGAAAGGAAGCTAGAGGATAATCTAGTGATTTCCGTGATGATGACTGTGGTTAATAAATATAAGTATATTCTTTTACAGAGTGTTAAAAATACTGTGATACATGGGAAATCTAGAAAAGATGTAAATTATGGACAATAGTTATTGGTAATATTGGAATATTTTGACAAAGAAGATATATCAATTCTAAATGACAATACAGGGGTAGAAGGGGGTATTGGATTTTTCCTTTTGGAATAACAAAAACACGCTAATATCAACTGAGGTGATGATGGCACAACTCTGTGATGAAAATGAGGTCCACTGAGTGTACACTTTGAATGGATAGTACAAAGCACTGGACTGTATAACACAGGAACTCCTGTGGTATAACATGGACTGCAGTTAACAGGAAAAATATGAAAATGTTCTCTCATGAATTAAAACAAATATCTAATACTAATACAGGGTGTTAATAATTGGGTTGGTTCAGAGAAAATATACCCAATGTAAGATATGGGCTATAGTTAGTAGTATTATTTTGACAATACTCTTTCATAGTTTGTAACAAATGTTTCATAAAATGCAAGGTGTTGGTGGCGGGCTGATGTATGGGATGCCTGTATGATGATGCAAATCAGAGGTTCTTAACCGGGGGTCCACAGACTCCCTAGGGGTCAAGGAAAGATTTCAGGTGGTCCATGAATTTGAACTGAAAAAAAATTAACTTAGTTTTTTAAAATTTTCTCTGACCTCTAACTAAAATCTAACATTTCCTTCACTTATGAATTGATGCAATAAATTACAGTAATATTCATTTCATATCACACTACAGTTGCTGCATATCTCAAAAAATCAGTTAAGCTCATCCATACTTTGAAATTACAGTAGTTGCTAGGCCTGACATTAGTTGAGTGTCATAAAACGATCAGCCACTATAGTCTGAGAAGGGATCTGTTTTTTTTTCTAATTTTTAAATTTTTATATTATTATTATCTTTAAAAAAAAAGATACATGGATCACACAAAATTTTCATTAAAAAATGTAAAAGTATCCCATATACCCACTCCCCATACATTCCACTACTCCCACATGGACAACTTATTACATTAGTGTGGTACATTCATTGCATTTAATGAGTACATTTTGGAGTATTGCTACACAGCATGGACTATAGCTTATGTTGTAGTTTACACTCTCTCACAGTCCATTCAGTGGGACATGGTGGTATATGTAGTGTCCTGCATCTGTCCCAGCAATATCATTGAGGACAACTCCAAGTCCTGAAAATGCCCTAATATCACATCTCTTTTTTCCTCTCCCTGCATTAATTCCTGTCATCACAGGGGATCTGTGTTTTTTACCTGACAAAGGAGCATGAAATGAAAATGGTTAAGAACCCCTGATAGTATATAGATATGTTCAGATGTTCATTGGGTATTGACATAGAAGGCAGGGTTTCACATGACAACTGAGGGAGTGCTGAGTTCCCATTCTGGGAAACTCTGTCACACTCACCAATGGAACAGCAACAATCCCCCAAGTACAAGGTCAAGACCAGTGAAGGATGGTCCAGTGATGAGCCCTTGATACTGATGACTATGCTTATGAGCCTGTATGCCTGAAATATGAACTAGAGCAGCAGGGTGCATAAGAGTTACCTTCTGAGAGCTTCCATGTTGCTCTAATGTGGCCACTTGCTAAGCCAAACTCAATATATAAACGCATTACCTTTCCCCCAACATGGGACATGACTCCTGGGGATGAGCCTCCCTGGCACTGAGGGATTACTATGAATCACCAACTGGTGATGCAACTAGAAAAAGACCTTGAATAAAAAGGGGAAATGGTAAAGACAAATGAGTTTATATGGCTCAGAGACTTCAAAATAAGTTGGGAGGTCATCAGAGGGTTCATGCCTATGCACAACTCAGCAGGATCACAGAAACAGCCAAAGTAGATACAACCCCTGGTATCTCCTGAGGGCTATGGAGACACATAGGTTCTACAGTCATGGAGGATGGCTCTGGAGTTCAGTGTCTTGCCAGTGGGACCTACTTTGGAATTTGTGCTCCTGAGTGTGATAAGATTGGACTCAGATATGATGTCCCTATGCATGCTTCTTCTGTCACTTTTATTGAACCTATGGTTGGTGCTGGGGTTGGTGTATGCTCAGGAGACTTGAATCTCTGAGCTGCCTAGGTGCCACCTGGGCCCTGAACCTCAGTAGAGTTTCAACACCTACTCTGTGGTTTGTTGGACTTACCCATGTCAGCTAACAGGGATGTGAGGATGGTCAACCACCACACCAGGGAACCAAGAGTGTCTGCACCTTCAAGCAGAATTCCATCCATCAGCCATGTGGCATCTAAGTACCTTTTCAACTTATAGGTGGAGTGGACATTGCCATCCTAAGATCTTCAGGATGGCAGGATGGAGGAATAAAATATGAATTCTACTATAGAATTATTGTGACTCTAGAAATGGAAGAAATTATATCATTGATGTGGAGACAGTGGCCACAGGAGTTGCTGAAGGCAGGGAAAGGGAAAATGAGTTGTGGTATGTCTGGGAGACTGTAGATTCTGGAGAGGAAGGCAGAGATGATGACAGAGATCAAAGGCCATGTTGCTTCACCATGTGGCAGCTGACTTTGGTGAGAAAATATCTCTGATGGCTCATGATTTGGACATTTCTTAGCATTGGAATTACAAGCTTTTACCCCTAGATAAGTCCCCCTTAAGACTGCCAAAGTAAATATTACCTTAAAAGGGAGAAAGGATAAAGACAAATGAGTTTATATGGCTAAGAGACTTCAAAGTGAGTCCGGAGGTCATTTCAGAGGTTACACCTATGCACATTTCAGCAGGAACTCATAAACTGACAAAGTAAATATTGTCTCAAATATCAGGGCTCCTGAGGGCTCTGGAGACATCCAGACACTATAGGCAGAACAGACAGCTCAGGAGTTTGGTGCCCTGCCAGTGGTCCCTACTTTGGAATTCATGCTCCCTAATGTGATAGAGTTGGACTCGGTTTTGTTTTCCCTATACATGGTTCTGCTGCTCCTTTTATTTGAACCTATAGTTTGTACTAGAACTCATAATTTTAAGTCCAAGAGACTTAAATCTTTGGGCTGTTCATGTGCTAGTTGGGCACTGAATCTCAACAAACTTACAACACCTACTCTCCAGCTAATTGGACTCACCCAGGACAACTAACAAAGAGATGATGATGGACAATGACCATCTCAAGGAACAGAGAGAGTCTACTACTGCAAGCAAGATAGTCCCATACATCTGCTCAAGGGTATCTAAGTCCCCTCTAAATTAGATGCAGAGTAGGCATCACCATCCTAGAATACTCAGAATTGTGTAATTAACAATGGGCTAGGATAGACTTACTGTTATTCTACTGTAGACCTTGAGCAAAAGGGGTAAAGTGTGAAGACCAAGGAGTTTACATGACTAAGAGACTTCGTAGTGAGTTGGGAGGTCATTTCAGAGGTTATGTTTATGGACGTCTAAGCAAGAACTTATTGACTGCCAAAGTAAATATTATCTCAAATAATGGGGTTTCAGATTGCTCTGGAGACATCCAGACACTGTCGACAAGGCAGAAAGATCACAAGTTTGGCACCCTGCCAGTGGGCCCTACTTTGGAATTTATGCTCCCCAGTGTGATAGAGTTGGACTCAATTGTGCTTTCCCTACACATGGCTCTGCCTGCTGCCCCTCTATGTGAACCTATAGTAAATACTAGAGTTGATAGTTGTATGTCTAAGAGACTTAAATCTTTGGGCTGTCCATGTACCAGTTGGACCTTGAATCTCAACAGAGTTGCAACACCTACTCTCCAGTTCATTGGATTCACCCAGGATAGCTAACAAGGAGAAGATGACTAACAATGACCATCTCAAGGAACAGAGAGAGTCTGCAGCTGCAAGCAAGATAGTCTCATCCATCTGCCCCATGGGACTTAAGCCCCTTCTCAATTAGAGGTGGAGTGGGCATCACCATCACAGACTCCTCAAGATTGGGAATGGATAATGGGCTAGAGAAGACTTATATTGTTTTACTGTAGACTTGTGATCCTAGCAATGGAAGAACTTTTATCATGGATGTGGAGGCAGTGGCCACTGGCAGTTCTGAAGGTAGGGAGAAGAAAAAATAGGTATAATTTGGGAATTATCCTGAATGACATTTCAATGACAGATACAAGTCATTGCATATCATGTAATTACTTGCAAAAATGTGTGGGAGAGTGTAAACTGCAATGTAAGCTATAATCATTGCTTAATGGCAATGCTCCAAGATGTGTTCATTAATTGTGGCAAATGTACCACACTAATGTTGCTGACGTTACTTACGTGGGAAAGTGTGAGAGGGCTAGGGAGTGGGGCATATGGGAATCCCCTGTCTTTTTTATGTAATATTTATGTAACATAAGTTTCTTTTAAAAAATAAAAAAGTATATTTTTTAAAAAGCCAGCCCATTTCTAGTACTTTGCATTGGCAGACCTTCGGCAAACTAAAAAAAATCAACCTTATACTTCTTTTCATGACCGATTTAGTTATTTGTGGCCTCTTGTGATTCCATATGAAATTGAGGATTGGCTTTTCCATTTCTGCATAAAGGCTGCTGAAATTTTTATAGAGATTGCATTGACTCTTTACATCACTTGGTAGTATTGACTTTACCATGATCACAGAATGTCTTTCCACTTTAATTAGGTCTTTAATTTCTTTCAGCAACATTTCGTAGTTTTCAGTGTACATGCCTTTCACCTTCTTCATTGAATTCTTTCCTAGATATTTTTTTTCTTTCAGATATTATTGTAGATGTAATAATTTTCTTAATTTCCATTTGAGATTGTTCAGGCCTGGTGTATAGACACAGCTGATTTTTTACGTGTTAACCTTGTACCCTACAACTTTGCTGAATTAATTAGATATAGTAGCTTACTTGACTAATTTTCATTTTTCTCTATGTAGTTTTATGCCATCTGTGAACAGAGATAGTTTTATTTCTTTTGTTTCAATTTGGAAGCCTTTTACTTCTTTTTCTTGACTAACTACTCTGGCTAAACCCTCTAGTACAATGTTGTATAGCCATGGTGAAAGTAGACATCTTTGTATTCTTCCTGATCTTAGTTGGGAATATTTTAGTCTTTCACCTCTGAATATAATGATAAATGTTCTTTTCATATTGAGGAAATTTCTCTCCCATTCCCTATTGGGTGTTTTGTTGTTGTTGTTGTTGTTGTTGTTTGTACAGTTAAAAGGCATTAGATTTTGTCAAATTATTTTTCTACATCAATTGAGATGTTACGTAGTTTTTTTTTTCTTTTCATTCAATTAATGTGGTGAAATACATGGGTTTTCTTGTGTTGAACCACCTTGCATTCCTGGGATAAATTCCAATTTGTCATTGTGTTTAATCCTTTTAATATGATGTTGGATTCAATTTGTTAGCATTTTGTTGAGGATTTTTTAAAATCTATATCCATTGGGATGTTGGTGTTCAATTTTCTTTTCTTATGAGAGCTTTATCTGTTTTTTTTTTTATCAGAACAATTCAAGTGTCCCTTCCTATTCTTATTTTTTGGAAGAGTTTGTGAAGGACTGATGGTAATTTCTCTTTGAATGTTTCATAAATTTCACCAATGAAACCATGTGGTCCTGGACTTTTCTTAGTTGGGAGGTTTTTAACTACTGATTCAAACTCCATACTTGTTATTTGTTGAGATTTTCTATTTATTGAGAAAGTTTAGCTTATTTGTTTCTATCTAAGGATTTGTCCATTTCATCTAGATTACTTTATCTGTTGATCATAGTATTTTCTCAAATCCTTTTTATTTCTGTATGATAATCAGTATTGACATTAATTTCATTTGTGATTTTAGTTATTTGCCTCTTCTCTATTTTTTTCTTTGTCAGTCTAGTTAGAGGCTTATCAATTTTGTTAATCTTTTCAAAGAACTAAGTTTTGGTTTCACTGATTTCTCTGTTGTTTTACTAGTCTCTATTTCATTTATTTTTGCTCTAATCTATATTATATCCTTCCCTCTGCTAATTTAGAGTTTAGTTTGCATTTTGTTTTCTGGTTTCTAAAAGTGTGAAGTTAGGTTAGTTATTTGTGATCTTTCTTCCTTTTAAATACAGGTGTTTACAGCTACACGCTTCCCTCTGAGCATTGCCTTTGCTGCATCCAATACACTTTGGTTTGTTGTGTTTCCATTTTCATTCATCTCTAAGAACTTTCTAACTTTCCTTATTTCTTGATCCATTGGTTATTTGAGAATATGCGGTTTAATTTCCATATAGTTATGAATTGCCCAGTTTTCCTTTTCTTCTTGATTTCTAGTTTCCTTCCATTGTGGTCAAAAAGGACACTTTTTATGATTTCAATCTTTCTTTATTTATTCAGACTTGTTCTGTTATCTAATATATCATTTACCATGGAGAATGATCCAAGTGCCCTTGGGGAAAATGTGTATTCAGCTATTGTTCAGCAGAATGTTCTATATGTTTGTTTAATTAACTTGGTTTATTGTCACAGTAAAGTCCTCTATTTCTTTATTGATTGTCATATAGTCTATTATTGAAAGTGGTGTACTGATGTCTCCAACTCTTTGTGTAGAACTGTTTATTTCTTCCTTTAATTCTGTCAATGTTAGATTTACATGTTTTGGGGCTCTTTGGCATATTTTGTTTATAATTGCTATATATTCTTGATGATTTGACTCTCTTATCAATACACCATGCCCTTTTTTGCTTGTAATTTTTTTTACTTACTCTCTGATTAATTTGTCTGATATTAAGAGTATCGCCACCTCAGCTATTTTTCGGTTGCTATTTGTGTGGATTTTTTTCCTCCATACTCTCACATTGAACCTCTTTGTGACTTTGGGTCTAAGTTGAGTCTTTTGGAAAGAGTATATAGTTAATCCAGTTTTTTAAATCCATCTGCCAATCTCTGACTTTTGACTGGATTACTTAATCCATTTACATTATGTATGAGGCAGAACAAACTTCTGCCATTTTGGCACTTGTTTTTTGCATGTCTTGAAATTTTTTGTCCTTTTACTCCATTACTACCTTCTATTGTGTTTAGTTTATGTTTTGTAGTGAATAATTTTGATGCCCTTCATATATATATATATGTATATGTATACACACACACTCATGCATTAATTAGTATTGAGTACTATTCCTAGATACCTGATGAATATGATAATATTCCTCTATATAGGATCATATACAGATGGATATTGAACATGTGAAAGTCTTGGCAAACTTGATTTATTTTTTAAGTAGTTAATGAACTTGCCTATAAGAAAAAGAATGGTTTTCTTATGCAATGCCTTTATTTTGCTTGCCATAAGCTTGTCTTGTTGTTGCCTATGTTGTCTTTGTGAGTTTATGTCTAGGGCGTCTTCCAAAATGATACGAAAATTTTATTTGCCTCTAATCAGCAGGAAGTAACTACAGAAGATGAGACCTTCACTCATTTTCCTTATACAAGGAATGCTTACAAAATATATAAGAATAAGAATACATAAGGGGGGATTCAATAGCTGGAAAATGTTTACTAAATATTTCTTCACTTAAGCAGCTCTGAAATTCTAATACACTAATTGAGCTGGTTTTCTATTAATCTAAATTTAGAAGTTTACTCTTTGCACTTAGTTCCCTGAAAGATATCATATAGACCTTCTAAGTTTTGTTTATATAAAAAGATAATATCTCAAAACAAAATGGAATGGTGTTAGGGGCACCTTATGACCCAATAAATCTGTAGCTTTTATCAGAGACAAAAAACTTGATATCTTTAAATGGTCAGCTGAGAAAAGAGTCATAAAGACCTTGTTAAATTGTGGTTAATTAGCTGCTGAAAGCAAGGACAAGTTCGTTGTGCTTAAGACAGCGTAAGACTGAGCAATTTCATGAACACTCATTTTTTTTTGCTTTTAAAAACCATAGCTCCCATTCTCACTTTGAACCAGTTCAGGGAAGATTCCCCCAGTTCCTTGCTTGTGTGCTCGCAATAAATCACCTTCTCACTGAGAGATGTGTTTATCCTTTGTGGTGTTAAATTGGGCAGGTCCTCCTATTGGAAATAACCATGCTTATGGTAACAAAATGGCTTCAAGTTGCTTTCTAGTGTTCTTTCTTCCCATCCCTAGTGAGTCTGGACAGGGCAGGCAGACACAAACATCTTGGATGTCCTTCTGATTATCACCAGTTTGGAACAAATATACTCCCTCCTTAATCTGTGAATAAGGTGCGTTCTGTTCTGTCAGGACCCAGCATGAGAGACTCACACTGTGAGTGTGAGCTGCATCTGCAGCAAACCAGACAGTGTGCCCGGGAAAAGGTAGTAAAAGTGCCATCACTCTTTACTATCATTTCGAAGTTGCCTTTTTCTTGATTTACCATTTGCTTGGTTTCTATAAATTTTGTTTCCAGAGTTCTGAGACATTTGTTTCTGTCAGTTTCTGCATGTTTTTCAATGTTTTGATTGAAGTATGTGATTTTAGCACTTCTTACTCCACCATCTTGCTGAAGTCATAACCTAAAAATTTAAAAATGACTTTATCTTGTTTTGTATGGCACAGAAATCACCAAATTGCCTTGTCAGTTGCATTTTTATTCTTGTTCTGAACTTTTATCAGATCTTTCATTTTTGTAAATTATCCATAGTCAGTTAACGACAGCCGTTTCAAATCTTCTCTCATCTTCAAATAGTTTTTATGTTTTTCCTCTGGTTCCCTGAAAACATTTGCAATCAGTTACAAGTCTGAGCGCTTCATCTTCAACAAAAGGAAACTATCTCAGAGCTCCATGGAAAAGCACTATACCAGGTATTCTTGGGCATAGGTTTCTAAGGTATTGATTAAACAACTTTGAGAATATACCAGTAAATGAGTCAGGATTACCTGAAGTCTAGTAAAGAAGCAGATGGGTTCATGAGACTGCTTACTCAAAATTAAGCAGAACAAGAATTAATCACATAGAACGGAATGGACTGGTGTGGGATGACTGCGGTTTTTGATTGGAATGTTGTTAATGTTTTAATGTTATATATTCTGGATATATAAGGAAGCTCTTTCTATTTTTATAAGCTAGCTAGAACTCATAACAATTTAGTAGACTATGCTTTTGAAATTAGAAATGTAACATTTGTAAATGTCTGCCTTGCCCCTTCATAATTTGGAAATTCTTACTTTCATGGAAGTGGAATTATTTGCATTGGTTCAATAAGAGTCTGCCCTCCTTGTTTACAGGACATAACTAGAAACTTTGGTTATAGAACCAAGGCACTGTCTGGAATGTCATATTTGCAAATGATGCTCATTTAATCAGATATGATCAGACATGTTTAAGGAACTAAGGTTGACTTTATGATTACAAAGCTCTTTAGGAAAACTGGCTTGGCACCCTGTTTACAGGGTTTCCACCCTTCCAAGAAAGGAAGGAAGGTCATTTATTGGCAGGTCCAGATTAGCTTAGGATAGCCAGGTTAGGATATTTTCGGTACTTCAAGAAGAGAAGAAGTTGTCCACATTAAAGGTATTATAGGTGAAATCTGGTAACGAGTTCTTGGATTGGCTTCCTAGACTCAAGGGAATTTTAAAAGTACAATCTGGGATTACTTTTAAAAACTTCCAGCAGCACAAATTTAAGAAGGTTTATATGGTAAATTACAACTTCTTGCAGCAAGTATGTAAAAAATTAGGCAAGACCAGACATATTCTATTAGTTTGTGATCAAGAATAATCTTTGAGATTATTTTTGATTATTGGAGGTGGGGGGATTAAGTGTAAAGAGACATTTTGTGTTTCAGTGGAAAACTATGCATTTTCTATAGTAAACCCTTCCAGGTTGTCAGAGTCTAGCCTTGTTTATTTTATCTGAACTATTTTTAAACTCTTTGTAAATTGTAAATAACTCATAGATATGCAAATTATACCCTTAATGTTCAGATTTAGTTGACTCCCTGCCCTTGTTGGAAAACATTTTTGTGTCCATTTGCAATTTATCTCAACATTCTCTGTAAATTTGTGCTGTTTTGACCTTTTCTTTGAACCAGTTATAACCTCTGACAGAATCTCTCATTGAATGAGTAAAATAAAATCTTTCACATGTGTTAAGTTTTATATTTGTATGAGTCATGATCTTAACTTTCTCTGAAAATTATCTTTCAACAGAGTGAGTAAATAATAAAGTTTTAGATATATTCCTGCTACAAAGGTTCAGAGCTAGCTTTTTAATACATACCTTTTCAGGCCTTTTGAATTTTGGTACTCTATATGCCTATTTATTGTTCAAAAAATAGAATTTATGAATTAAATTTATTAGTGCCCAAATATTGTTTCTGTGCTCAATGTAGTAAACCTTATATGCCTATTTTTATAAATTTTTTCACTGCTAAAGCATTTATTTGAGAGCTAGTTACAAACATTAGGATGCATTACCCCTAAATACTTCAGCAAGTGGCTGAACAAACAAGAGCTCAAATTAACCTAGTCCTAAAGGCTTTTCTGGTTGTTTGGGAATGATAAACAGGCTAATTTGGTCTCCTTGTCATCCATTACCAGGTTAAACAAGGTATACAGAATTTTGTTAAAATTATTATCACTAATCCAAAGAGAAAAACCAGCTGCTGACACTGCCTGACCTCTCCTGTACTTCAATCATTAGTCATAAACAGTTAAAGAGAATATACATATATTCTATCGTGCCTATATATAGTAGACACTTTCCACATAACTTTCCCCTTAACTTTTATTTTTATTTATTTATTTATTTTTTAACTTTTATAGTAATCATTCGAGTAAATATTATTTCTATTTTACAAGTGAGGAGAAAGAACTTTTGAAATAACTTGCCTACAATAATAGAATAGAGCTAGGAGTTGACCCAATCTAGGACCATTCCATGCTCCACTCCACTGTCCACTAGTTCTCATCCCTACCAGACTAATTTCTTTAAGGAGTCAAGCCCTGTCCACTCCCCACTGTTTCCAGGGCTGATTTCTCCTACCTAAAGCTTCAGGAAATTATTAAAGTAAATCAGAGTGTTTTGTTCAAAAACAAGTGTAGCTCAGTTGTTGAGCATCTACTTCCCATGGGTTCAATCCCAGCTATTTCTTTAAATTAATTAATTAATTAATAAAAATCTCAGCATATGGAGGCAGAGTGGAGGATGGGAAACAATAGTTCATTCGTAATTCATTTGATCTCTTTGGATGTCCTTTTTTTCAAGTGGGCTAGTGAAGGCAAGAGGAAGGAAGACGTTAAGGGGGAAAGGTTGATGAGCTGAGCTCCAGGTTTTAAATACGCATTTGTTACTTCCCATCTTTAAAAGCTCCCACATGCGGGTGCAATGGTAGTGGCAGTCACGCTGGTTGCGGCATTGAGATGCGCAAGTCCGTTATTACCAATATTTGATTCAAGAGCTTGAAACGTGTGCAAAAGTCGTCTCACTCTCGTTCTGACAGACAGCCACGAGGTTCAGAGGACAGCCATAAATTCGGGCGCGCGAGAGGCGTAGCCAAGTAGTTTCCCAAAATGATTTAGTTAGCCGCTGCAAGGACCCCGGTGCCCTTTCTCCACCCGGGAACCCCGCCTTGCCCCGTCCCCTCAGTCCTAACTATGGAAGCCCACTCCGAGCCCAGAAAATTTGCCCCCACCTGAACTGAAGAGGAGGAAGCCATAACTTCAGCTCTTGAACTCAGCCCTGCCTTCCTGAACGCTGAACTCTGTCCCCTCCCCCCATCTTGACCCATATTCGTTTTCCAGGAGCCCGGCCCTGCCTCTCCCGCTCCAAATGCCCATACCAATCCGGTCCTCCTCCTTCCCGGTCCTCAGTCTTCGGTATTCCGCTTGGTCCCCATCACCCCCAGGGAACCTTCCTTGTTCCTGCCTACCCCCACCTCGCCCTGTCACCGCTGCCCCGCCTCCCCCACCCACATCCCCGAAACATGCCCTGTCCCCCAACCTGGCTTTGTCATAGTCGCTCCCGCTCCCGACCCTGTCTACCCACCCACCCCCACTGAACTCCGCTTAGTCACCGCCATTGTCCCCAACCTTTCCCAGTTATCGCCTTCTCTGAACTTATCCCCACTGCCACCTCGTCGCCCTGGTCGCCTCCGATCTGGCCCTACAGACCCCGGGTTCGGACCTGTACCCACCGCCATCAGCCCAACTCTTCCACCAGCTGTCATTGCTGTTTTTGCCTCCTCCCTAGTTGAATTAGTACGAGAGGATCTGGAATGTGAACTCATCAAAACTGCAAAAGGAATCCAGCACTGGGAGAACGTAGAAGATAATTTTGATGTCCTTCGAAAAAGGCCCCATATTTACAGTGATGATGGTACCAGGTCTCTCCTTCATGCCTGTAACATATGTATATACTACTGAAGTAGCTTGCACTTGGAAATAACTTTTCACAAGTGCTCTGCAAAGCAGGCTATAAGCTTGTTTTAGTACCAGGAAAAATAGATCTACTAGGCAAGAACTAGATTATGCCAATAAAATATTAATTCTGATTTCAAAGTTTAAATTACAAAAGAGTTTACTGGAATGGGTGAAAACTTTTCTATGAAAGATACTAAACGTGATATGGAAGCCAGCAACAAAAGCTAATTGATTACAAGCCTCCTTCAAATTCCGCTGAAGTACATAGTTTTGAAGCCTATTTGGCAGCAGGGAAAAAGTTCAAAAGCAGTTGGCATAGTGATAAAGGGGAACTGTGGGCTCTAGAAGAATTAGAGAAAGAAGATTTGATAGATGAGTTTGACAGAAATTTGCATACTGTATTTACAGATGAAGAAGAGGATGAAATTTCTTTGAAGAAGAAAGGCAGCAAAAAGAAGTATGTGGAAGGCGGACTTGGACCAGTGGTTTGGGCGTCCATCTACCACATGGGAGGTCCGCAGTTCAAACCCCAGGCCTCCTTGACCAGTGTGCAGCTGGCCCGTGCGCAGTGCTGATGCGTGCAAGGAGTGCCTTGCCACGCAGGGGTGTCCCTCACGTAGGGGAGCCCCACGCGCAAGCAGTGCGCCCCGTAAAGAGAGCCGACCAGAGTGAAAGAAAGTGCAGCTTGCCCAGGAATGGTGCCACACACATGGAGAGCTCACACAAGATGATGCAATGAAAAGAAAAACAGATTCCCAGTGCCACTGACAACAACAGAAGCAGACAAAGAAGAAGATGCAGCTAATAGACACAGAGAACAGACAACTGGGGTGGGGGTGGAGGGAGAGAAATAAATAAAATAAATCTTAAAAAAAAAAAAGAGGTATGTAACACATTTACCTAAAATAACTGACTCTCTCGCTCAATTTGAAGTTACAAATGCAAACCAGGGTGCAGGATCAAAGGATGATGACATTAGGATAGATGATAATCCTGTGCCAACTGTATATTTTTCTTTCTGCTTAACCTAAAACAGTTCAAATAGATACAGGGAAAAATATCAATTATAAATTCAATGAAGGAAGCGGACTTGGCCCAGTGGTTAGGGCGTCCATCTACCACATGGGAGGTCCACGGTTCAAACCTGGGCCTCCTTGACCCGTGTGCAGCTGGCCCATGTACAGTGCTGATGTGCGCAAGGAGTGCCATGCCATGAAGGGGTGTCCCCCCGCGTAAGGGAGCCCCACGTGCAAGGAGTCCACCCCATAAGGAGAGCCACCCAGCGTGAAAGAAAGTGCAGCCTGCCTAAGAATGGCGCTGCCCACAAGGAGAAATGACACAACAAGATGACGCAGCAAAAAGACACAGATTCCTGTGCCACTGACAATAACAGAAGCGGACAAAAAGAATATGCAGTAAAATGGACACAGAGAACAGTCAATGGGGGGGGAGGGGAGATAAATAAATAAATAAATCTTTTAAAAAAATAAATTCAGTGTGAGGGCAACAAGCATAAGAGAAAGAATATCTGCATCATTTGTACACCAGATCTGCCATCTACTGATATTTACAAAGCTTTTGTTGATGTGGTGAATGGCAAATATGTTCCCTGCAAATTAATTTTGCCAACTCCCCTCAAAAAAGTTTAGTATTATCAGTGTAAGCACTGCTGTTGGCATCAATGGACAACGAATAGCTTTGGAAAGCAGAAGCCATAAAGAAATCACTTACAGTATCAGTGAAGACAGTGGAAAAGAAGAAAAGCAGGAGCAAGAAAATCCTCCAAAGGAAGATCTGCCTTCACCTGAATTATCTGAGATGAATGATTAATTGCCATCCTTAGTCATTGTTTTTCCTATGCAACTGGATCAGAATAAAGAATCAGAAAAAGAGACAGAGATCTTCAAAGCTCAAAGTGCCAGGGTGCAGCAGAAAATCCAGATCCACTTCTGAAATAAAAGTTTGCACTGTTTAGAAAATATTTAGAGTAGAAATATTAGAAGTACAGCTAATTTGAAAACAGGCTTTTCTACTTAGAAGCATTACTTTTGGGGGAAAGAATGAGAAGCAAATGTTAAATAGTTAGAGGTAGAATATTTTAATAATTCCAAAGTAATGTCAACTTGGTCTTTGCTTTTGTGATACTGAAGTAGCATCTACAATTATTTTTCAAATACTGTTTCCTTAGGTCTCTTTTGTTATTCAACCTAAATACACCATTTTGGATGAACTGCAATTGACTATTACAAAAACTTAAACATTTCAATTGATTTACAAATAATTGCATCTGTATTTCACAGGTATTTTTGTATGCCCCATTATTAAAGGTTTTGCAATAGTTGGATACTTAAAAATCTATATCTTTTTTCCTTTAATTTATGAATAATGTACTAATATATAAGGTAGAAAGCTATGCTCAAGTCTGATATAGGAATTGTATTTGCATAGGAAAAATGTTAAAGAGAATTTTGAAATTTTTAATAGAAAATAAAATTTTGTTGTTTTTAGCAAACCACCACCGATGTCTCTTGGTTTCCAAATGATTACAGGATAAAGTTCAAACAAACACCTAAGTACTGTACATATAAGACTTTTTTGCTTACCTTTTCTGCCACTCTTGGCCCCAATATAGCTAAGACACATTGAACTTCCTACCATAACATTCCCCCAAACACTCTATTCACTTTGTTCACATTGCTGCCTCTGTATTGTCTCTTCTCTAGTTTATCTGCCAGCAAATCCCTATTTATTCTTCAAAAATGGCTCAAATAGTATTTCCTTTTCAATGCCTTTCCAGTCTTCCCCACAAAGAATTTGTTTCCCCATTTCTGTGGAAACCTTGTACATCTGTTTTATCCCATTTACATTTCAAATATCTGTCTGCCAACAAACTGTCAGCTTTTTATCTTCAGCTACTGAGATGGACCTTGACACATTGGCATGTCCTCATTGAAAGCTTGATGAATGAAAGAATGGAAAGCAAAGTTCTGCCATCAAAAGTTTTGGGGTTAATACAGGCACTATGAAACAAAGCAATTTAAGGATTTTCAACACTGAAATTCAAAGTAGTTGTTTGAAATTATTTGTCAGCACTGGAACTGGGTGGGAACAGGAGAAGGCTGAGAAGTCAAAGACCAGAAAGTGAAAAGTGAGTCCCTAAAGTAAAATGGGGCACTAAAAGAAGGGGACGCTTGAATACAGGCTTTGGAATTCAAGCTCCATTCTCTTTGTGCATATATACCTTCACGTGGCGTTTGAGGATATCCGACCTGGCTCTGCCCTGCATTTTATACTTTATACTCCACCGCTCCCATTCTTGTGTGCGTATACTCTCCAGTAAGTAGAACTCATGTTTTCACATAAAAAATGTTCTCTTTTTCTTAGCATTCAGGTCATTGTTCCTAAGATTTCCTCTCTCTGATGAAAATGCAAAAGTAACACTTCCTCGTGCAAACTTCCATGATTCCCTACCTGGATTTAAGCTCTACCTCCTCTGTGCCCATCTCACACTTATTTAATATCATTATTACAGCAGTAACACAAACTTGGGACTAACCGGACAGGATAGGTTTAGGGATTAAAAAAGATCAATCAAGGCATAGGTAGGCACAATCATGAGGATAACGTTCCAGAAAGGGCGCAGTGGTAGTTCAAAGGTCAAAGAGGAAGGTCATCACATCTGGTCGGCTCATGCACTGTTGGATGCTCTCCCTCCGTGCAGAGGCTAAAGCACGAGTCTCCTCCTGAAAGCGGCGGTGTCCTTCCTCAGTGAGCCTCCAGAGGCAAGACCGAGGCCTTGCATTGGCCCTATCCTGCAGGCTGACCGGCACCTTCTCAAAGCTGCCCAGGAAGCAGAGGTTATGGCGGATAGTATTCTTCCAGCCATCTGGAGCTGTCCAGAAAAAAGGGAAATGCTGTCGAGTGAAATTGTAGATCTCCTGCACATTGAGGCCACAGGGGGGGCTGTTTCTTAATGCCAGAGCAATTAAATGGCTGTAATTGAGGGGCGGACGGGGCCAAGACCTCCTCTCCTGGCTGTTGGCTTGCCACAGTTTTTGGCTCTGGTAGCACTTCCCTTTGTCAGGGGACCGGAGGGCAGCAGAGGAGTTTCCATCTTGTTCCTCAGCTTTCTCTTCTGTGAGCTCCCAGTCACTGGGGAAAGAGGTGAACCGCTTTTGTAGGGGGTACTGCTCGCTGGAGGAAGATGGAAGGGACTCCACAACTGTGGCCTCTAAGCAAGTAAACTCTTCATCCTTTGAGGGTGGCTGAAGGGAGGGAAGCACACTTGTCAGATCCTTTTCCTTATTGCGATTTGGGGCCTCCTGGATGCTGAGGGAGCACACTATGTTGGGGTTCACCCACATCCACAGATTGGGGTCATAGTCAGGACCATCCTTGTCAGGATTGGGTCTCCTCTCCAGAGGCAGCTTTGGGGATTCCATTATTTGGAGTTGGTATTTAGCAAGGTTCTGTTCAGCTAAGGGGTGCTGGTCTGTGGTGTGGGGCAAGAAAAATTCATTTCCCATGTCCCAGTCCAGCAGCCCTGGAACCTGCCCATGGAGACTGTACCAAAATTCAAGATTTTTAAGTTTTAAGTCCATCTTTAGTGAAGAGATGGGTGGAGGGGAACTTCCAAGAAGACAGAGGTCTCTAAGGCACTTCTCAAAGCCTTTTCTGGTGCACTGTTTTTTGATGGAATGTATCTCTCTAAGGAGCTTATCATGAGGCCGATTAGAAGTTCTGGAAAAAGGGGTACCAGTGTCTCATTGATCAAGTAGTCAGGGTGTGAGAAACCTCAGCCTTCTGGAATAGGGCTCAGAATAGGGAAGTCATTAAAAGCAGCAGGAAAAATGTCTGATGTGGATGGAATTCCTGAGCTTTCTTTGACAGCAGAAGTATGGGGCCCCAGGTGAAGATTTACAAATTTGAGCTACATGCAAACTAAGGTGACTTGCATAATAGGTGATTTACCGGCATATACTTCAACTCTTGGTGGGTTTATTTAATGATGAGAAAAACAAGTGTACAGATCTCACTATATCTCTGAGTCGTCCTTAAGTGGTTAAAAAGATCATTTCACTTTAAAAGTGCCTTTTGGACTTTTGTCAACTGCTTTCACATAGATAATTTCCACTGATTTTCCTGACAACCCTGCAAGATAACATAGTGGATATTATTAATGTTACAGATAAGGGAATTGAAATCTACAGAAGTAAAATAACTTAAGACTATATACCTAAGTATGTAGCAGAGCTAGAGTCACAGTCCAAGTCTTCTGATCATTTCCCTGTAACCACTGCCTTCTTGATCACATTTAACATACTACGTAAGGGAGGCAGCAATGTGTGTAACCCAATTTTTAGAGTAAGATGGTAACTATTTGGGAATGGCACAGAACAGTCTCAAACCCATGTAGAACCCAACCTTGCTATCATTTTTGATCCTATTCTGGGAAACATCTGACTTTCTATTCCCTAAATCACCTTTAAAGGAGCTGATTTCTTAGCTGTACACTGAAGACAGTAGGACCAAACAGTTATGCCATGCCACACAAGGTCCTGAAATTCCCAGAGCTTGTCTTTCCAGTAAGTCCTTCCCAAGGACATTCTCAGGAAAAACAAAATGGGTAAGTTTCATTCAATCTGGTTTGCACAAAATCCATCTATTATCATTAAAACCACTTCATAGCACTATATCCCAAACAAATCCAGCAAATGCCAATTGGAGCTACGGGGTGTCACACTGATCTCTCTATAGTTTCCCACCCTCTTATTCTATCCTACTCAAACTTATCCCTCATACAGGCTGCCAGAGTGGTTTTTCTACTGTATAAATATAAAAATAATAATAGCAATAATATCAACTCTTAATATTTATTAAATGCTAAGTACTCTATGTGATTAACTCATTAATCCTATCTATGAAGTAGGTATTCTTATTATTCTCACCTTAAAAGAAAAAAAAAAACACAAGGCACAATGAAGTTTAAGTCACAAAGCCAGTGAAAGGTAAGAGTTGAGTTTCAAATCTAGGCAGCCTGGCTGCAGCGCATGTGATTTTACCCACTATGCTAATCTCCTCTGTTTCTGTACTCAAACGTAAGATCCCATGGCTTAATGCAGCATAAAAGACCCTTCAGGATCCCATTCCTGCTTACCTTTCCAGGCTAGTTATCACTTCTGCTTCATTGTTTCATACTTCCCATCCCGGAAGCAACGAACTGCTTTAATTTCCACCACACACACCACCTATCTTTTTTTCTAAGTCTCTTTGCTTAAGTTGCCACTTCTGCTTGGAATGACCTACTCCCAATAACCCTGTCTTAACTAACCCCTACTCATCTTTTAAGACTAAAGGAAGCCTTCTCTAACAAAAATACTGCTTCAACCTCTCCCTTCACAGTGGGGCACCAAATGACCTGGGCAAAGCAAGGAACTGACCCTGAAATATTCAGCTTATTATGCCAAACCCAGAAAGCTTGACAGCCTTTTAGCTTTCAATGGTCCCTCAGTCCATAAGTGGAGGATCTAATGTTACAGAATTTCTTTTCTCTCTTCACCAGGGAACACAGTCAGAACCTTAGGGCCTAGCTAGTAAAATCAAGTTATCACTGTATATTTTATTTCTGTAAGCCACATTAAATCACTTAACTTAAAGATATTAAGCATTTACCATGTTCCAAGTAGTATGTAACAGACCTGGGAAACACAAAGATGAATAAGACAAAATCCAAGAGGATATCACAGTCTAACAAGAGAAGACAGGCAAGTAAAGAAAAAAATAAAATAAATATAATAAATATGAAAAGATCACAGAGAGGGAAAACATAACTCAAATGATAAGAATCTGAAGGGTTCATTGTAGAAGGTGTTGCTACAGCTGAGCCCTAAAAGATATGTTACTGAGGGGCAAAGACATTGGGAACAGTCCAGCAGATGCCAATCAGGTACCTGGCTCCTTGTCTCTTAAGTGTACTCCAAAAAACCAAGCAGGAGTGTTTTGCACATAATCTAGAAAAATAGTTAAACTCAGATCTGTGGGTATTCTATTTCCCAGGTTCCCATGTCATCCCATATATAGTCATATCCCATATAGTCAAAAGCGTTAGTGACTGATGAAATGAAATATAAGCAAAGTGAGGTATAGCATAATAAGTTAAATTGCAAAAAGAAGTGAGAATGCACAATGACTTTAGAAAGAAATATCTTTTCCAACGGGTGAATGCTTACTTGCTCTCTCTCTCACACACACACACACACACAAATAATGGTCCAGCAGCAGCAAAAACAGCCCTTTTTCCTGTCATTAATTTTCACAAGCATTCTTGTGCCCAGATTTTGGTCTCCGCTAAAAAAACTGGTAAGGAGGATAACTGATGCATGTTTTAGGGCATGGAAAATAAAACAAATTTGTCTAATAAATCCTCCCATTGCTACAAACCACTAATGCTTTCAAGAATGTCAAGGACAATGTTAAAAGGATGGAATGTCAACTTAAAGGAGTTCCTGATACCAAATTGTGACTTTTTGAACATATATATAATAATTAGTTGGAACTAGTTTAGTCTATAAAAGGCTAAATTCCAAAATACCCAAAATTCTGAACAAAGACATCTGTAATAAAGAAAGAGCAAATGTTATAGGATATATTAATTTTGTTGGTTTTATAAACAGGAGGCTGGGAAATGCATATGGATATTTTGTTTCTTCACTTTAAGTGTATGTCTATTTATAAAGAATAGATGTGTATTTGTTTATATTGATGGGTAAGCAGGAAAGAATATATGCGAGGAACAATGAGTAAGCTATATGTGTCCCAAAAAAACAGGTACCATAACAATGGCTGCTGTGTGGGATTGTGTTGGCTGTGTGCTGCCTAAGGATGCCCAACAAAAGAACATGAAATTTAGCCTTAGCTCTGTTTCCAAACTTTGTGCAAGTCCTGGGCTGTGTCAATCCAGAGGGGACACCTCTTTTTAATGCATACAGAGAAGCCATAATCACTATGTGCTCACAAACTACATCTTTTCAAAGAGGCATCTTTTACTAATTCACACATAGACCAGCGGCCATGTATGCCAACGACTGTTAAGACAGACCAGTACTGATGATCTCACATAATAATCAGGTAGAAAGGAGGTACAATAGTGTGTTACAAGATAATAAACATAATTTAAAGAAGAGAACTACCTAAGAAGAATCAATTCCTCAGCTCCTAGGAAATGAATGAATCTTTTAGAAAGCCCTATTACTAATAATAAAATGCAAATAAGGAATACTTAAACCTTAATATTTCTTATAGACTAGATAAATATATTAAAATAACAGGAAAATGGGTACTGCCAAACTTGTAAAAATTTAAAAATGATTCATTTATGTTAATGACAAGTCAAAAAAATAATAACTATGTGCAATGACATAGAACTGCCATGAGGTAGGTAACAAATAAAGCATTGTTATTTAAAGAGTTATAGTCAATACCATATGGCTGAATTACCTTGGCCTACCCAACCATGCGCTATGTCTCCCTATCCCCTCAAAAAATCAATCTATTCATAACCCATATTTTGTTACCTTGGCCTGTCTGAGATAGTATTTCTTTTTTCTCTCAGTTGAATAAGATTATTGAGACCCTGGGAAAGTGCAAAAATAGTAAAATTATGAAATCCTGGGAAAATATCAAAATAATTATAACATTAACCCTTGAAGGAAAAATACAAATACAGAAATAAAGAGTGCATAAACTAAACTCATGGCATTGATAATTTAGAAGAGGTTTAAACATAAGTGTGTGGATATATTTTTAATCATTGCATTTGTGTAGGTTTCATATGCTATTCAAAGCTGGTTGTGGTATTTCAAAAATGTTAAATTTGTAACTGCTGTTTAAAAATTTTAAGGAATTTAATCAAATGGTAACTGTTACGCAGATGGTCAGTAAAAAATAATTTTAAGAGTTTTTTTTAGCTATTTGAATTTAATAAAGTTGAGCAAAAAGCAAAACACAAATAGTAGTGAATATTCCTCTTCATTCACAAAAGCCATTGGACACCATAGAATCTAAGAAAGAGTTTACTATTTTAACACTATTTTCATTAACTTCTCTCACTAACAATCATACTGACTTTTCAAGTTCCTGGGGACCTCACTTTCTCACATGTGACAAAGATGGTGAGTTCAATTTTGGAGGATGTTAAGTTTGAAGTAGCTGTGGAACATCCATGTAGCAAGCAAACACCAGCAGGCTGTTGAGATAAATGATTGCCATTTGATTCATCAACTTATCTCTCCCACACTTGACTGAGCTTCAATTTCCACAGTTTCTATAAAATGGGAATAATAAAAATGATCTGACCTCAATGAGTTACTGACATTATCAAATGGGATAATATATACGAGGGGCCCAGCTTTAGCATCTGGCACATAATGAGCTTTCCATATATGTAAGTTTTTAGTTATAATATTCTTATTAAGAGGAATATGTGTTCTTAAACATGGATATATCACACATAAATCATATTAGTAAACAGGAGAATGTATTTATATTGAATATGCATGTAAAGCTTATATGATTTGGGAAGAGATTGGATTTTAACCCTTAGTTTGGGAGCTGCAATCTGATCTGAGCCCAAACATCAATCCAACAATATTTTGAGTCTTGTTTTATTCCAAGGTTTTAGGAGTCTTGACTTTGTACAGGGTGGGGAAGCACGTCATTATTGGGCATACTGTTTTCAAGTGTTCTGAGACACTCTGAAGGCAAACAACACCTTGTTCATTGCCACTTACTCTTTGTTTTCCTTTCCCAAGAGTTCAACCTCAAGTGCCTGGCCAGGAAAAGAGGACTTTCTCTAAAACAAAAATAAAAACAATTAAAATCCTTTTTGACATGGCTATATACTAGGGAAAGTGGCCTACTGTTTAAGGAAAAGAAATTGTTTGACAATAGTTTAAGTGACTTATTAAGAATATACAGACCACAGATACTAGAATTGGTGTCGTAGATCCAGTATAGGTTTCACAATATCTCAGATGTTTTTGTTATCCCCAAGAGGAACTGTCACACCAAATACATTTATTAGACACATATTGTAACCAGGTCAGTACGTCATAATGATTCATGCTTTGGTAACTCTCTCCACTTTTCTCCAAAGGCATAAGCAATAATGAATGGGATTACCCAGAAACAGACAGACCATAAAAAAAAAAAAGTCATGTTCAAATATAAGAAAAACATCTTATTAGATCAGAAATAGACCAGAAACATAAGATGATGAGTGGAACTGAAGTTATTGGTTTGCTGGGCTCTGGATTATGAAGCAGGAATTGGAAGTCAGGAGTTTCATTCCTTTGGGGGAAAGGAGATCAAAGTCAGGAATTAGGGTGGGACTACCCCTGCTTATGAAAAGAAGTGAAAACACATTGTTGCCTAAACCCTAGCAAACTGCAGGTTTAGGGAAGCAGATGGTCACAGACCAAACCTTGCAACCAAGAACTGAGCCAAGCTGCCCACCAGCTATTGTGGCTGATTTTACTGGATATGCTCGAGATACAGTACCTTAATAATATCACAAGGCAGTTACTGAGAACTGCCACTCTAAAATCTGGCAGTGGATTGAAGCCTGGAGGGCTTGCAGGAAGCAAACAAAAAAACCTCTAGACAGAGATGGGCAAGCATAGGGTAATATACAGAGGTAGGTGAGAGGAAGAGAACAAAAACCCTCCATTTAAATTAGGCTGAAAATTAAAATTCCAAAATACATGAAGAAACTCAATAGTAAGAAAAATGACCAGATCATTAATTCAATCCAGACAGCAATAATATGATGAAGCCATTTGGAAAACATGTTTAAAAAAGTATGTTTAGGATATTCAAAGAGATAAAGTGCTAACATTTAAAAATGTATGCAATGAAAAGAAGAGTTAGAGATGAAAAGGGAGCAATTTAATAGTCTAGAAATGAAAACTATCACTGAAATTTAAAAAAATACAATAGATGAGACAAACTCTAGACTGAATATGGTAAAAGAGCAAATTAGTGATGGGAAGATATACCACTAAATAACTCATTCAACAGGCAGCAGAGAGTAATAAAAATATGAAAATACAAAAGAATAGTTAACAAACCAGTAAGATGTACTATATTAAGATGCTTCAATATTCATTGTCTAATAAGAGTTCCAGAAGAGTATGAGGAGACTGATAGAGAATCAATAACTGGAGAGAAACGGCTAAGAACTTTCCAGGTTTGAAGAAAGACATGAGTTTTCAGGTCAAAAGTCCACTGAGCAAGATAAATAAAAATCAGCCAACTACCAGACATACTGAATAAGATCTCATACTATGAAGAATAAAGTGCTAGGAGAGATTGGTGCTCCATGCAATGGCAATGTTGCTCAGTTGGCTCTCAGACTCTCTGAAAGACGTTAGCTCTTTTCACTACCCTTAATAATCTTATTTCATTTCAAGTGCAACATGCGTTTGAGACTATCAAGTTTTGTCTCATATTCAGTGGGACACAGACATCAAAGGTGTATGTAGGGAAGCGGACTTGGCCCAATGGATAGGGCGTCCGCCTACCACTTGGGAGGCCCGCGGTTCAAACCCCGGGCCTCCTTAACCCATGTGCAGCTGCCCCATGTGCAGTGCTGATGCATGCAAGGAGTGCCCTGCCATGCAGGGGTGTCCCCCACATAGGGGAGCCCCACGCGCAAGGGGTGCACCCCATAGGGAGAGCCGCCCAATGTGAAAGAAATTGCAGCCTGCCCAAGAATGGCGTTGCACACTTGGAGAGCTGACACAACAAGATGATGCAACAAAAAGAAACACAGACTCCCGGTGCTGCTGATAAGGATAGAAGCGGTCACAGAAGAACACACAGCAAAAGGACACAGATTGCAGACAACTGGGGAGGGGGGGAAGGGGAGAGAAACAAATGAAAAATAAATATATTTTTTTAAAAAGGTGTATATACCTAGTTACAGAGAAGATAATTACCTTCCACTAATATGCATCACTGACTGAGAAAGATATAGATTGTAATGGTCATATAGGCTATATCAAGACTGGAGTAATTGTCGATCCTAAGGTTTGAATCACTAAAACCAGAATGGAGACACAGAACCACTAGTTCACTTACAATAAGAAAATGAGACTGGATATTGTAGTCTTGCTTGAGTTAAACCTGGTCATGCAATTTGGATGCAGATCCAGGTGTCATGTTTAATTCTTTTGCAGTAATCACAACTGTTTCATGTGACTATTTTGGGAATTTTGTAAGTTGTGATGGTTGAACAATGGGCTGTGCGCCTAGGACGGTGGCCAGAGCTCCTTGCAGAAGTTTATTACAGGGTACTGGGAGCTTATCCACAGCTTTTCAAACAATCGAGATGCAATTTACATACAATAAAATGTATAGAATAGAAATGTTTAGTTTAATCAATTTCGACAATTGTATACACCCATGTAACTAGCACCTAAAACAAGATGTGGAAAATTTCCACCACCTCAGAGGGTTCTCTTATCTCATTTCCAGTCATTTCTCACCCTTGCAATTAATTTCAGACTTTCATAATCATGGATTAGTTCCTCTTTATCTTGTACCTTATGTAAAAATGATTACAGAACAATATTAATAAAACAACAATATTAAGAGCCAGTAGGGGTAAAATAGCTTTTATCCAAAAGATGCTAGAAATATTTACAAATGTTGAGTAAAATAATTGTCCACCTAGATCTTTGAACCTAAACTATTATTCAAGTGTGAGGGCAAAATAAAGACATTTTCAGTGTTTAGGCAGAATTAACAACAGACTATCACTAAATGCACAGGTAAACAATGTATTTTATCAATAAGAGAAACAAAACCAGAGGGAAACTGTGGAGAAAATAGAGAAGCAACAATGAGAAAACAACTGATAAGCTATGTTTTTAAACTACAATGTAAACCATTATCCATGTGGTGCAGCAGTGCTCCAAAATGTATTCACCAAATGCAATGAATGTCCCATGATGATCAAAGAGGTTTTTGATGTGGGAGGAGTGGGCTGAGGGGGGTGGGGGTATATGGGAACCTCTTATATTTTTTTAATGTAACATTTAAAGAAATGGGGAGGGGGGGAAGGAAATTACTGGTCAAAAACAAACAAAATTTTTAAAAAGGGGAGGGGAGTGGATTTGGCTCAAGTGATTGAGCACCTGCTTCCCACAAAGGAGGTCCCAGGATTGGTTCCTCGTTCCTCAAAAAACAACGACAAAGAAAAAGTATTGTGATTGAAGAAGATTCTTCATTTCATAAATTAATCGGCCACTTGTTAATACACTTTTATGAGGTGTCTTTTTAAGTGTTTTGTTCATTTTTCTACTGGACTCTTTGCCTTTCTCATTAATTTGTAAAGATTATTTCTATATTAAGGATATGAGTCCTTTCTTGTATATATGTATTGCAAAAGTATTTTCACACTAACTGGCTTGACTTGCACTTTCTCAATGTTGTCTTTTGAGAACTAAAAATTTCTTAATTTTTCTTTTATTTTAGCACTGTTTTAAACAAATCAATTTTATTTATACATATTAATAAAGCCTAAATCGATCCAAACTGAAAAATATATATAACTATGAAATTATAATAACTAAATTTAACGTTAAAAGTGAAAAATGAAAGATGTATCTAAAAATAATAAAGGGTGTTCATTGGGCAAAACAAGTCCATTAAGGCTCTTGCCCTAGTTGAAAGGAAAGAAATATTGAATAACTGAACACTTTTTAAAAGAGTTTATAATTAGACATATCTTAAAATTTAAGGGCAAACACAGTAAGAATATAAATATAACTTATATCATCAAAATTAGCTGAGGTAATGGTGACAAAGAAGCCAACAAAACTGATGTTAAAACAAAAACAAAAAGATAGTACAATTAATTCAAAACATATCAATAGGCGTAATAAAATATTAAAAAAACTCACTTTATAAAGACAGATGATCAGAATAGTTTTTTAATCTAGTTATGTTATTTATAAGAGGTACACCTAAAACAAAACCACACCAAATTATTAAAAATAAAAGATAAAAAAGATTAACAGTACCTAAACAAAAAAGTTGGTGTATCAATATTAGTATCAGAGAAAAGAGAATTAAAGGCAAAAAGCATCAATAACAAAGAGGAACATTCCATAGTAATAAAAGAATAATGTACTATGGACTTGGATGCAAGGTATAAGGTGGCAAAAACAAATATATATATAAGGTGTAATATAACATATAAAGCATAATATGTATAAAGTAAAAAATGACAGATTTCAAGAAAACATTTACAAAGTCAGAAACAAGATTTATTCTCCTCTCTATTGCAAACAGATCAGCAAGATAAAATTAATAACAATTAAAGACTTGAGCAATAAAATTTAAAAACTGACATATAGAGAAAGTGAATATTGGACCCAATAAATAGAGAATATTCATTATTTCTAAGACTTTACAAATATTTACCACATACTAGGTCGCAAAGGAAGTCTCAAAAATTTCAAATAATCTATCAAATAGACCTACTCTCAGATCACAATGGAATTATCCATGTAATGTAGAATAAAAAATGGCTTAGAAATTTCAAAAATAACTCCTTAAAATCTCATCAATTAAAAAGTTCAGAATGAAAATTATAAAATATTCAAACACAACAGCAATGAAAAGACTATATACTGAAATGTGTGAAATATAGAAAAAGTGGTATTTAAAGAGGATTTTATAACTTTAAATGAACGATTTTATTGAAAAATAAAAAATATTGAATGCAAATTATGTCTGCCACCAAAGAAGATAGACAAGAACAACAAAATTAATTCTTACTAAAGTATATAAAAGCTGAAATGAACAGGTATACCAAGCTTATATATTAGCAGATTCAGCATCATAAAAATATCAGTATCAGCAATTTACTTTAAAATTAAACATCACTCCAATCAATATCAGTTGGATATTAAAAAAAAAACCTTTTCAAAGGAATCCCCAATATTACAGGAAAAAGCAGGGGATCAAGAATAGTAAAGAAAATACAGTGAGACGATTGGTCCTACAGAAGCCAAGACTTATAAAGCTATAGTAAATGAAATCTCTGTTATTAACAAAAGGAAAAATAAGAAGTCAAAGGAAAAGAGTCTTGAAACAATTTCTTTTCTTCCTAAGCAGTTATTCCCTAACATGCTGCGTAATTTTATTATTTATTTTGTTTATTGTCTGTCTGTCCACTAGAATATAAGGTCAATGAAGACAGAGATACTTGCCCTTATGTTTGTTTGTTTTCAGTGATAGATCCCTAGTGCCTAGAAGAGTGCCTGGCTGAAAGTTGATGATTAATAAATATTGGTTGAATGAATCAATGAAGACCTACATGCAAAAACCAAATCTGTAAATCATAGAAGAAAATAAAGGGTAATATATTTGTGTCCTCGGCGTAGGGAAATACATCAAAAACTGTATTAAAATAGAAAGCTCATGGACACATACAAAAGTCGTTATAAACTAAGGTCAAAGAAAAGCCACAACAAACTGGAGGATTATTTATGAGACACACAAATAAGAATACATAAGGAACTCCTACAGTTCAATAAGAAAAGGATAAATAATCCAGTAGAATAGGTGAACAATATTAACAGACCTACTTGAAGAAAAACACGACTGATGAATAAAAAACACAACAGAGATACTCAACCTCACTAGTAATCAAAGAAGTGTAAAATAAAACAAAAATAAGATGTTATAAACCATCAATTAACATTACCTAGTAAATCTAGAGCTACTTTAAACCTTGGAAATCTAACATATATAACGTAGAGAAATTCCTGCACACGTGTACACACACACACAAATACAAGAGGGACAGCCCTCTAGAAATGATACAGTAAACAGAAAACTAACAACAGGCTAAATGTCCACAGCAAGAAAAAGGATATATAAATTATGATATAACCATATAATAGACTACGGTACTATTAAAATAATGAACTAAAGCTATATGTATCAATAAGGATTAATTTTTAAAATTACGTTCAATAAAAAAAAACAAGCTGCAAACAAATGTATACTGTATACCATCATTTAAGTGAGATTTTAAAAGCTGCAAGACAAAAACTAGTTTTCATATCTAGATTCAAAAACATGTAGGAAGAGTTTAAGTTTAAAACTATGCAAGGGAAAGAAGGAGAACAGGATTAGGTAGAATTATGCAGGGAGTTTCAAATGCATCTGTAATGCAGGGAAAAAATTAATTATGAGATGCCAAATCACAGTCATCATATTGGCAAAAATTTAAACATACACACAATAACATCAAGCTTTGGCAAGAAGGATGGGGATCATTCTCATCTAGTACCTGTAGGATTGCAAACAGGGTGCAACCATTTTAATGGGCAGTTTGTCATTATTCATTAAAATTTACAATCTGCCTACTTTAAAATTCAGCAGTTTTGACTTCTATGTGTGTACCCTAAAAAACACTTGTAACTGTTCTTAAGCAAACGTGTAAGAAGGTGTTACTTACAATAGTGTTTGGAGTGCTGAAAAGTAGTGAAATGTACACCAATTTGGAAATACATGAATTAAACACAGTATCACGCGAAGGAGTACTACGCAGCTTTTAAAAAGAACAAATGATTTTTTTTGTTGGAAAAGGGAAAGTGTTATAAGCAAACTATGTTGGAAAAGGGAAAGTGCCATAAGAAAATTATGCGGTGGAAAAATCAAGTTATAGAAGTTCATGTTAGGTTAGAGTCCTGCAGTTGACCAGAAAGAGGACTGCCTGTAGTGTATACAGGATCTAAGAGCAAGTGGTGATGATCAAAACCCTACCTTTAGTGACGTAACGAGGAGGACCCTGATGAAGGAGAGCTGACCAGAAGTCTGCCTATGGAAAAGAAAAATACCCTGTTATGGCGGCACTAACTCGAAATTCCGCCAATGCAAAAAAGAAAACGCCCTCGTGAGGTGGAGCTCGCAACAGGTCCTTCTATATGACGAGATATCTGATGTGAGCAAACTGACCCATAGAAAAGAGAGACATCATTATGTAGGCGGGGCTAACTGGAGATCTGCCAATAGAAAAGAGACAGACTTTAGAGTGGGTGGGTTACCCATAGGTCCGCTTGTATAATGAAGAGGACCCTTATGTGGGCAGGGCTGACCAGTAGACTGCCTATAAAGAGAGAATCATCATTGCTGTGGGCAAGACTGATGAAAAGCCTGCCATTAGGATGAAAAGATTCTGTTGTTGGGTAAGGCCGACCATAGATTTGCCTATATATTAAGCAGGCCCTTGTGCGCACTGAGCTGAGTAGAGATCAGGGTATAGACGGAGGTGTATTGATAGAGAAGAACCTTCATGTAGACAGAACTACTAAGAGACTGCTTGTAAAGAAGAGAAGGACCCTGCTTTGGGCAGCAATTACTAGAAGCCTTCCAAAAGAGAATAGAAGCTAGGCTAACTGGAAGTCTACCCATAGTAATGAGGACATGATGTGTGTGTGGTTGTCCAAAGACTTGCCTGTCATAATGAAGAGTAAACTATTATGATTGGAGCTGACAGATGAAGTTGACTATATTAATAAGAAGGACATCGGATTGGTTCATGTATTAAGGGCCTGTTTGTAAAGATGATGAAGATCCCTGCCTAGTGGGTTAAAAGAGAAGCCTAACTGTAATGATGACGAGGATCAAAGATTGGGCATGACCATGTAGAAATTTACACCAAAAAAGCTGTAGGCACAGATGTTGGATATTATATGTCCTGCCATGGCCCACTGGGTGGACTGGGGAAGAGTGAAAACTACAATGTAAACCACTATCCATATGTTACAGCAGTGCTCCAAAATATATTCACCAAATGCAATGAATGTGTCATGATGATGAAAGAGGTTGTTGATGTGGGAAGAGTGGGGTGAGGGGGTAGGCAGTATATGGGGACCTCTTATATTTTTTGAATGTAACATTTTAAAAATATATAGAGAAAAAAAGTCTCAAAATAAAATAAAATTAAATGATAAAAAAAGCTGTATCCTTCGCTGGTGGCTATATATTAAACAGATAACTATGGCATGGCAGTTTGGATCTGGTTCTCTAGAGAGAGCAGCCTTGGAGTGAATTAAATCCAAGGTCTTCCCGTGTACTAAGAAGATGGGAAGGGTGGCATCGGTGTGTGAGAGGCCTGGATAAGGTGTTTGGGTCTCTATGTGTGACTGTGTTAGGCATAGAAATGTGCAGAGCAAAAGACAGGAGCTCCTCATAAGAGAGTGACACTTAGTAGGACCAGAGTTTAAGGTAAAATACGTCTGATTTTAAATAAACGGTTCAAATAATGACCTAAAATTCCACATGATGCCATATAAGTAAAAATTTAACATCAACAAATTGATAAGGTGTGCCTCTTTTTGTAGTAAAAAACATAATGAGGTGATGAAAAGGAAACACTTATAAAAGTGGGGGTTGTACTGATATATGTGTGGGGAGCACTTCATAGCCATGTTTGTGTAGATGAAGACTGGTTTAGGGAGTGAGGTGCAGGGAGGAGCATACTGATCATGACATACTCCTTTCTCCTGCAGGGCTCCCCTCAGTCCAAGACCATGCCGTTTTCCTGAGTGAACATGTATTTGTCACTTCCAAACTGATTCTTTTAAATATTTTAGTTCTAGAGTTCCCATATTTTAAAATCTGATTCCGGGGGATCCTCATCAAGACCTTTTTAGGACAGGACAGATCTCTACCACCCATTTATCTTAAACAACTTCATCTCAGAAGGATATTACTCACATCCTGAAGGAGGAACCCTATTTCTGGGAATGGAGTCACCTACATTCCTTCTCTGAATGTTGTTTACACTCAGTAACTGCTTAAATCCTCCTCCTCTCATAGAATGTATTTATACTTCAGCAAAGACAGTTTTGCCTGAGTCTGTCTAACTCAGCCACATACACAGCAGGTCTTTCCCCCACCATACTTTCACCTGTATCTGAAGGAGCTGCTGAATAGGTTCACCCATAGCCAAATAAATGTAAATGGCCAAAGCTGAGAATCATTCCACAACAGGACATGCCATCCAGGGTAGGAAAACAGGGGTGGGTGGGGGGATAGGAATAGGAGGTGAGAGAGGGAGCAGGGGAACTAGGGGTGGGAGGGAAGCACTCTCATTCCAAAACATCTAGTACACTTTATAAAGCCAAAAAATTAGGAACCAGATTCTTGGCTTATTCTGAGAAGTAGAAATAAGCTCATTTGTGATGTGATGATTGTGGTTGGGCCAGAGATGAGACATAGTTTGATCTGTCTCTCTACTCTGGACAGTCTTTAAGTCTTTTGGAGGAAATATACAAAGGCCAAAAAGGCAAAAAATTGATTTGCATCATTTATTTATGAGTTCAGTAAATTAAGAATTAATTCAGGAAATATTTTTTATTTTTATATGCATTTAGTTTGTGTTTGGTTTTTCATAATGTAAGGACCGTTTTGGTTTTGTGTTTTATTTGAAATTTTATTTCTATTTTATTATAAGCCATGTATTCCCATTCATATATCTCATGATTTATAAATTTAATTTAAAAATTAGTTGAAAATGAAATATATCAATCACCAAACCATTACTTTGTAATTCTTATGCATTTGATATTTTTCATTTTTGGTAATGTTGATGCTAATTTTTCACATTGCCTGTAGTCACTCCTTAATAACAATATTCTCTGCTTTCAGAATTGACCCATACCAGCTAAATTCTTCCCATGACTCAACTGTGGTTCCCTTATCCCTTTGGACAAGTGCATGAAGGAATTATGTGGTGAACAAAATTGGTAGCAATAAAGGGGCCAACAAAACTAAATGCCCAAACACGCTAGTATCAAATAGCAGATGATATCAACTAGGTCAGTGGCTTAGTGTAGGACTTACTGAATTCAAAGCACTTGGAACTGCCACAGGTAAGTTCCTGAGTTTTTTCAGTGAGACAGAAATATACTGAGTAGAGCCCTTACATGGGCTAAGTCTAGATCTTTCTGTGGGGGAGAAGTGACTCATCTGGCATGTTTTGAGAGACATTCTCTATATAGCATACAATGATAGTCTTTTTAATTTTTTTTCCTCTCTCTTTATTTTTTCTTAATATTACATTCAAAAAATGTAAGAGGTCCCCACACATCCCCCACCCCACTCACCCCACTCCTCCCAAATCAACAACCTCTTTCATCATCGTGGGACATTCATTGCATTTGGTGAATACAATTTGGAGCACTGCTGCACCACGTGGATAATGATTTACCTTGTAGTTTACATTCTCCCCCAGTCCACCCAGTGAGCCACGGCAGGACATGCATTGTCCAGTATCTGTCCATCTTAAATGAACTGTATCATTTGGTCAAATAAAAATTTGCTAGGAAATAATTTTAATAGTTTTTTGTGAATTTTAGGAAATTTTTGAGAAAATGTAGATAAGAGTTCTGTTTTGAGAAAAATGTAGAGAAGGATTTCAATTTTTTGTGTGTATACATATATATTTCTATTTTCAGACATAAGAAGGTTGTCTTCCTTGGATCTTTTTGGGGGCTGTTTTATTTGCATTATAGTTTAGAAGATTAATTCCTATTTTGATATTTTAGATTTATTTTCTTATGCTTTTGTTCACTCATTCATTTATGTATTAATTTATAATAACCTCCATGGCCTCACTAATATAACATGAGAAGTACACATTATTAGAATCTTTAAACTGCCTATGCAGGCCTCTTCCTCCCTCACACGTTTTGTCCCTTTGTCAAATCCCAACCAATGTAATGTTTTTCTTGAATTTTGTATTACAATTCCCTTCCTTGATTTTTCATATTGAGAGGAAATTCACATATCTTTTTTGTCTTTATTTATTTTTTTAATATTACATTAAAAAATATGAGGTCCACATATCTCCCCACCCCCCTCACCCCACTCCTCCCCCCATAGCAACAATCTCCTCCATCATCATGAGACATTCATTGGATTTGGTGAATAATTCTCTGAACACCGCTGCACATCATGGTCAATGGTCCACATCATAGCCCACACTCTCCCACGTTCCATCCGGTAGGCCATGGGAGGACATACAATGTCCGGTAACTGTCCCTGCAGCATCACCCAGGACAACTCCAAGTCCTGAAAACGCCTCCACATCTCATCTCTTCCTCCCATTCCCCACACCCAGCAGCCACCATGGCCACTTTCTCCACATCAGTGCCACATTTTCTTCGATTACTAATCACAATAGTTCATGAATAAAATATCAGTAAGTGCACTCTAATCCATATTCTATTCCTCCATCCTGTGGACCTTGGAATGATTGTGTCCACTCCACATCTATATCAAGAGGGACCTTAGATTCCACATGGATGCTGGATGCAATCCTCCTGCTTTCAGTTGTAGGCACTCTTGGCTCCATGGTGTGGTGGATGACATTCTTCAACTCCATGTTAGCTGAGTGGGGTAAGTCCAACAAACCCAGAGTGTAGGAGCTAAAGTCTGTTGAGGCTCAGGGCCTGGCTGTCATATGGTCAGTCCAGAGATTCAGATTCCCTGGGTATATATTAAACCCCAGCACCAACTACAGTTCTGGTAAAAGTAACAGGAGAGGCTTGTGAAAAAAGATCACATCTGAGTCCAGCTCTATCACACAGAAACACGAACTCCAAAGAAGGGCCAACTGACATATCTTAAAATTGCCCATTTTAAAGTGTAAAATCACCCGTAAGTGTTGTTGAAACTACAACGTTGGGAATGTTCTTTCTGCAATATGGCAGGGGAGGGTTACTGGTTTACTGTGTTGGATGTAGGGGGCATTTGGGACAGGGCATACCTGGGCAGGCTTCTAGGGAGTGTGTGAGTGTTCCTCTTGTCATTGTATGTGTATCAGTGGATGGAGACCCACATAAGGAGCAGGAAGGTGTTAGATTCCCATCCTGGGGAGTCCTGCTATATTCTCAAATAGAGAGGAAGGAGTCTCTCGAGAGCTTAGGCAGTGCCTATTTGAGGAAGACAGACCAGTATGTCAAGCCCTCAATGTTGTTGCAAGTAACTTTGAATCTTGTTCTTCAAGGAGTGAAGCCTGGTGGTTGCTGCGGGCCCCAAGGGGAGAGGGAGGGAGGAATAGAGTAGATGGAACATGGAACATGGGGCATTTTGGGGACAATGGAAGTGTTCTACGTGATCTTGCAATGATGGATACAAGCCATTTTAAATTTCATCAAAATTAATAAAAGTTTATGGTCCAAAATGTGAACCATAATGCAAACTATTGATGATGGTTAGTTCAATATTTGTACATGAATTGTAACAAAGGTACCATCCACATATAAAATGTTATTAATAGGGAAGCAGCTGTTTCTCAAGCAATTGAGCCCCCTTTTACCATATGAAGGACCCAGATTCGACCCCCCAGACCTCCTGGTAAAATAAAGAAAAAAGGCATCCCAGACCTGTGTGGTGAGGCACAGGTCCCTGCGTGGTGAAGGAATGCACCAAAAAGACGATAATGCAACTACATAGGAAAAAAAATGTTACTAATAGGGGAAAGGGGAAAGGGGGGAGGATGTTGGGCATATGAGAATCCCCTATGACTTTTCTGTGACCTAAAACTTCTTTGAAGACAAAATGAAAAAAATAAGATGCTGGGGGCAAAAACTGAAGAAAATGTCTCCAATGAAAATGTAAAATTAAATGGCAAGTAGGACATTTGCAATGTTGTACAACTATCATCCCTATCTAGTTCCAAAAACATTCATCACCCTCAATGGAGACACTGTACCTGTTAATCATTCACCCACCATACACAATGCCCACCAACCCCTGGCAACCACTAAATTGCTTTCTCTTTCATCCTGGATTTTCTGCATTACCTCATAAAAATGGAATTATGCAATATGTAAACTTTATGTCTGACTTCTTTCACTTAGCACAATATTTTAAAACTTCCTCCTCATTGTAGCATGTATCAGTCCTGCAGTCCTGCATCTATCCCCGCATACTCCTTTTTTAACCTTTAGCATTAATATACTAGCTTCTTTGCTTTTGCTACCAAAACATTGCAATATTGTTGTTTACTATAGTCTATAAATTATATTAGTTATATTTTCCCATGTATCACCATATACTTAATACCTTGTAGTAAGTGAATATTTCTGTATTTACATCATTAGCCACAATCCTCATCTACTGCCCAAAGTACTGTTAAACGTTCACTATATTATACTATAGCTGTTCTCCAACTAACATAAACCTCCCTAAACTACTCATTTTTGCCACAATCACATCCATAAATCAATATTTTTTGCACTTGTTATAATGTGTTACCATCAAGTCCATTCATTATCACATACTTACAACTGTCCTTAGTAAACTTTCTATATACATTCAGCCTCATCTTCCATTCTCAACCACATTCCGTCTCTCACCAACCTACATTTCATAGTCCAACTCCTTGAGTCTACTCATTATATTTAGTTCATATCGATGAGGCCATACAGTATTCGTCCCTTTGTGTCTGGTTTATTTCATTCTTCATAATATCCTCAAGGATCTTCCATGTTGTTATGTGCTTCTGTAGTTGATTTTTTTCTTGCGGCTGAGTGGTATTCCATGGTATGTATATGCTACATCTTCTTTACCCATTCATCTGTTAGCAGACACTTAGGTTGTTTCCATCTTTTAGCAATTGTGAATAATGCACACTATTGGTGTGCAAATATCTGTTAGCATCCTTGCTTTAAGTTCTTCTGATACATTCTTAGTCTTGGGATTGCCTGATCATATGGTGATAGTTCTGTATTTAGTTTCCTGAGGTACTGCAACATCCTCTTCCACAGAGGCTACACCATTTTACACTCCCACCAACAGTGAAGGAGTGTTCCTATTTCTCCACATCCTCTCCAGCACATATAATTTTCTGTATTTTTTTTCATAATGGTCATTGTGGATGGTGTGAGATGATATCTCACTGTAATTTTCATCTGCATTTTTATATAATAGCTAATAATGCTGAGCATCTTTTCCTGTGTCTTTCGGCCATTGTATTTCCACTTTGGAAAAATGTATATTAAAGTCTTCAGCCCATTTTTAAATTGGGTTGCTTGTTGTTTTGTCTTTAAGTTGTGTGATATATTTCTATAACATAGAAATCAAATCTTTGTCGGGTATATGGTCTCTGAAGGTTTTTTACCATTAAGTTGACTGCCTTTTCACCTTCTTAACAAAATCGTTTAAAATACAAAAGTGTTTCATTTTAAGGCAGTTCCATTTATCTACTTTTTCTTTCTTCTTGTGATTGATTTGTTCAGGTCTTTTATTTCTTCTAAGGTCAGTGTAATTTGTTCACGTGTTTCTAGGAATTTGTCCATTTCATCAACACTGTCTAACTTGTTGCCATATAACTGTTCATATTATCTTCTTATTATCTCTTTTATTTCTATTGAGTAGGTGGTAATGTGTCCCCTCTCATTTCTGATTTTATTTATTTGCATCTTCTTTCTTTTGTTCTTTGTTAATCAGCTACATGTTTATTAATTTTGCTAACCTTCTTGAAGAAACAATTTTCCCTTCTTTTGATTTCTCTATTGTATATATATATATATATATACACACACACACACATATAATTATTAGAGAAGTTGTGAGTTTGCAGAACAATCACGCATAACATGCAGAATTCCCATACATCACCCCTCCACCAAAACCTTTCATTGTTGTAGAATATTTGTTACAAATTATGAAAGAACATCATCAAAATATTACTACTAGCAATCGTCCGTAGCTTAAATTTGGTATATTTTTTCTATACACCTCCCTATTATAAACACTATATGTTAGTAGTGTACATTTGTTATATTTCATGAGAGAACATTCGAATGGCCTATTCAACAAATGGTGCCCGGAGAACTGGATATCCATATGTAGAAGAATGAGAGAGGATTACCATCTCACACCTTATACAAAGATCAACTTAAGAGGATCAAAGGCCTCAATGTAAGAGCCAAGACCATAACGACCTTGGAAAGCAGTGTAGGGAAACATCTATAAGACCTTGTAATAGGTAATGGCTTCATGAACATCACACCAAAAGCACGAGCAGCAAAAGAACAAATAGATAAATGGGACTTCCTCCAAATTAATGCCTTCTTTACCTCAAAGGAGTTTGTCAAGAAAGTAAAAAGGGAACCTACACAATGAGAGAAAATATTTGGCAACCATATATCCGATAAGAGACTTATAACTTGCATATATAAAGAACTCCTGTATCTTGAAAATAAAAAGATAAACAACCCATATAAAAAATGGGAAAAAGATTTAAACAGACACTTCCCCAAAGAAGAAATACAAATGGCTAAAAAGCACATGAAAAAATGCTCCAAATCTCTAGCTATCAGGGAAATGCAACTGAAAACTACAATGAGATACCATCTTACTCCCATAAGATTGGCAGCTATGAAAAAAACAGATGAAAACAAATGCTGGAGAGGATGTGAAGAAATGGGAACACTCATCCACTGCTGGTGGGAATGCAGAGGGATCCAACCATTATGGAGGACAGTTTAGCGGTTTCTCAAAAAACTAACCATAGATTTGCTATATGACTCATATTTGTACTGTTAACCACAGTCCACCTGTACCATGTATTTCACTATGTTATACTGCCCCATGCCTTGTACAATCCATTTAAATTATACAGTCAGTGGCTCTCATTTTCATCACAGAGTTGTGCAGTAATAGCCTCTGTAAATTCTTGAAAGTATTCTTTAGTCCAAAAGAAAAAATTACGGATGCTTAGCATGTATATAATACCTTCTTTGACATTGATGAGAGAAAACAATGACAGTATTGCTGTTAACTATAGTCATAAGTTACATTAATTTTATTTTGCCGATGCATCAACGTATTCTTACCGATTTGTGATAGTGAAGTACATTTGTTCTAGTTCATAAAAGAACATTCTTGTGTTTGCACTATTTACTGCAATCTTCTCCACACCAGGATCATAATGTTATTCATTCCCTAGACTATTCTCTAGCTTTCTTTCAGTTGACATTTATGTCTCTTAACTACCACTTTTGGCCACAATCTTATTTATAAACCAGCCATGTTAGTTATATTCATTATAATGTGTTAACATCAACTCTATCCATTTCCACACTTTTTTAGTTAAGCTAATTAAAAATTCTACATACATAAGCATCAGTAACCCTTCTCAGCCTTCATCCTCTCTCCTAGTAACCTATACTATGGGCTTAAACTCCATGTGCTTATTCTTTTTTTTTTTAAGATTTTATTTATTTATTTCTCTCCCCTTCCCCCCACCCCAGTTCTGTTCTCTTTGTCTATTCACTGCGTGTTCTTCTTTGTCCACTTCTGTTGTTGTCAGTGGCATGTGAATCTGTGTTTCTTTTTTTGTTACGTCATCTTGCTGCATCAGCTCTCCTTGTGTGCAGCGCCATTCCTGGGCAGGCTGAACTTTCTTTCGCTCTGGGCGGCTCTCTTTACGGGGCGCACTCCTTGCGCGTGGGGGTCCCCTATGCGGGGGACATCCCACCGTGGCACAGCACTCCTTGTGCACATCAGCACTGGGTTTGGCCAGCTCCACACAGGTCAAGGAGGTTCGCTGTTCAAACTCCTGGCCTCCCATGTGGTAGACGGACGCCCTAACCAGAGGGCTAAGTCCGCTTCTACCATATGCTTATTCCTGATATTTCAGTCACATTAGTGAGTTCGTACAATATTTGTCCTTTTTATCTGGCTTATTTCACTCAGCTTAATGTTCTCAAGGTTCTTACATGTAGTCATATTTATCAAAATTTCATTTATTCTTACAGCAGCATAGTATTTCATCATATGTATATATCCACATATTCTTTATACATTGATCGGTTGATGGACACTTGGGTTTTTTATCTTAAGACAATTGAGAATAATGCCACTATGAATACTGGTGTGCAAATGTCTGCTTGTGTCCCTGTTTTCAGTTCTGAATATATTCCTAGTAAAGGGATTGTCAGAGCATATGGAAATTCTATATTTGGCTCTGAGGAGCCAACAAACTCTCTTCCACAGAGGCCACACCATTCTACATTCCCACCATCAATGAAGGCGTGTTCCTATGTCTCCACATCCTTTCTAGCACTTGCAGCTTTCTCTTTCATTAAATAATGGCCATTCTATGAGGTGTGATATGATATCTCAATGTAGTTTTGGTTTGAATTTCCCTAACAGCTAGTAATATTGAACATTTTTTTTCATGAGCTTTTTGGCAATTTGTATTTCCTCCTTAGAAAAATGTCTAAGTCTTTTGCCCATTTTTTAGAAGGATTGCATACCCTTTTATTAAGTTGTATGATCTCTTTATAAGCATGGTAATCAAACTCTTATCAGATATGTAGCTTCCAAATATATTCTCCCATTGAGTAGGTTGCTTTTTCACCCTTTTGACAAAGTCCTTTGAAATACAAAAGTGTTTAAGTTTGAGGAGGACACATTTTGTGTCTTTTTCTTGCCTACTTGCTCTAGCTAGAACCTTTTTCACTATATTGAACAACAGTGGTGGAAGTGGGCAACCTTCTTGTTCCTGATGTTAATGGGAAAGCTTTCAGTCTTTCTCCACTGAGTACAATGTTACCTGTAGGTTTTCCCTATATGCTCTTTACCATACTGAGAAAGTTTCCTTCAGTTCCTATCTTGAGGGATGTTTTTATCAAGAAAGGATACTGTATATTGTCAAATGTCTTTTCTGCATCATTTGAGATGATCATGTGACTTTTATTCTCTGGTATATTGATGTGATGTTTTGCACTGATTGATTTTTTTGTGTTGAAATATCAGCTAACTGTACTGTAGGATGAGCTGACTCTTGGAGCTTCTGAAAATGCCACCACAATACATCTCTTCTCACCTCTCCCTGACCTTGCCAACTACCATGGCCACTATCTCCACATCAATGCTACAATTCTTCCATTACTAGTTACAATATTTCTACAGTAGAATACCAATAAGTTCACTGTAATTCATATTTTATTCCTCCATCCTGTGGACCCTGGGATGGTGATGTCCACTCCAGCTCTATATTGAGAGGGAGCTTAGATCCCATATGGTTGATGGATGTAATTCTCATGCTTCCAGTTGTAGGCACTCTCTGTTCCCTGGTGTGGTGGGTGACCATCTTCACCTCCCTGTTAGCTGACCTGAGTAAGTCCAATGAACCAGACAGTAGGAGTTGCAACTCTGCTGAGGCTCAGGGCCCAGCTAGCTCATGGACAGTACAGAGATTCAAGTCTTCTGAATATACACCAAACCCAGTGCCAACTATGGGTTCAATAAAAGTAACAGAAAAGGCATGCATAAAGAGGTCACATCTGAGTCCAAATCAGACATGGAACACAAATTACAAAGTAGGGCCCATTGATGAGGCACTGAACTCCAGAGCCAACTGACATGACCGTAGAACCTATGTGTTTCCATAGCCCTCAGAATCACCTTTACCTGGGATTGTATCTACTTTGGCTGTCTCTGGGATCCTGCTGAGGTGTGTGTAAGTGTGACCCATCCGATGACCTCCCCACTCTTTTTTGAAGACTCTTAGCCATAGAAACTTGTTTGTCTTTACATTTCCCCACTTTTATTCAAGGCCTTTCTCTAGTTGCATCACCAGCTAGTGATTGGTAGTAATCCCTCAGAGACAGGGGGGCTCACCCCTGGGAGTCATGTCCCACACTGGGAGGAAGGTAATGCATTTACATGCTGAGTTTGGCTTAGAGAGTGGACACATTTGAGCAATATGGAGGCTCTCAGGAGGTTACTCTTAGGCACCCTGCAGCTCTAGGCCTAGTAGAAATTTCTGGCACGCAGGTTCATAAGCATATTCATCAGTATCAAGGGCTCATCATCGGACCATCTTTCCTCACTGGTCTTTGCCCTTGCACTTGGGGGATTGTTGCTTTTCCATTGGGGAATGAGACAGAGCTCCTATGGTTAGGAACTCAGCACTCCCTCAGTTGTTGTTTGTAACTGTAGCTACTATGAAAATACCCAACGAGTATCTGAACATTTTTATAAACCCTATATACATGCCCTGGAGAACTCCCTCCCAACCATATGTCCCCCATCAATAACACCCCACATCAGTGTTCCTCCCCTGACATAGTTGAACCCCTCTGTGATCCAAAACTTCCTCAAAAATGAATCCTAATGTATTGCCACATTCAATTAGTAGGAAAATGAAATAGAATTGATAGGTTTAAAGATTAGAAGTAGAATGCATACTAATTTAGAAAAACTAAAATAAAGTAAAAATAAATTGGAGTATTAAAAAAATGAAAAATATCATAAAACTTTCTCTTTGATGTTTTACCTTTCATTACTTTAATAGTTGTTGCCCAGTATGTACACTGGCAAGACAATTTCTTTCATTCCTTCCTCAGTATTTACATACTTTTTTAAAATTTTTAATTTGTTTTTCAAAAAATTTTACATCACAATAAAGTCACATATACAATATAAGGGACTCCCATATATCCAACACCAAACCCTTTTCCCCCTTCCCCAGCGATAATCTTTATACATGTTAATGTAATATTTGTTGTAGCTAATGTACAGATATTGGAACAGAGCTACCAAACATGGTTCCATTTTGTTTTATATTATGGTTTATATTTTAGACCATAAAATTTTCTAAATTTTTAGTTACATTATGCTTTACATTATGGTTTACATTTTAGCCTATTGAAGTTTATACATTTTTGGTGAAATTTAATCTGCCCTATATCCATCATTTCATGATCTTGTGGAACACTTCCATTGCCCCCCAGTCACCCTGCTTCCATCTATTTTATTCCTCTCTCCCCCTCCCTTCAGGGCCCACAGTGAAAATCAAGCTTCACTGCTTGAAGGACCAGATTCACAGATACTTGTGACAATGTGAGGGCTTGACACACTAGACTGCCCTTCCCCATTGGGAGCCACCAATTCTCTCGAGAGACACAATTCCCTATGTTTGAGACATCAGACCTCCCCAGGATGGGGGCACACCTACCCACTCACTGTATGGGTCTCCACCCAATGATAACACACTATGACAAGATGAGGACTCGCACACTCCCTAGAAGCCTGCATCTGTGCTAAATGGCCCCCATTAAGCATGTTAAACTGGTAACGCTACCTTATTACATTTTTAAAAGAGTTTTCTCAACATTATGGTTTCAACCACATACTCAACAATCTCCCATGTTCATCTGTTCTTCCCAACCCACCCACCAATTCCTTGGGCCATATGACCCATCTTCCCAACCCCTCAAGCCTACAAATCCCCACTGAATATTATGTCTATGTACAATATTCCCTGTACAACTACTTACCTGCACTTTATCATAGATTTCACCCATGTAGGCAACAACTCACAACCTTCGTCTCCCCCCCAGTTTCCTGTAATCCTATCATCCAGTCTCTAACTTACCGAGACAGCTTGGTTTGCTTATTTCATATAAGAGAGGTCATGTAATATTTGTCCTTCAGTGCCTGGCTAGCTTCACTCAACATAAGGTCCTCAAGATTCATCCATGTTATCCCATGTGTTAGTACCGTATTCCTTCTTATAGCTGTGTAGTATTCCATTGTATGCATACACCACATTTTTTAAATACATTCCTCTGTTGGTGGGCTTTTGGGTTGATTCAACTTTTGGCAATCGTGAATAATGCCACTATGAACATTGGTATGCATATATCGGTTTGTGTCCTTGTTTTCAGTTCTTCTGGGTATATACCCAGCAGTGGAATTGCTGGGTCATATGGCAAATCTATAGCTTAATTTAAGTTTTAAAGAGGTTTTCTATTACAGAAAAGTTACATAAATAATATAGAGGATTCCCATATACCCCACTCCCTTCCACAATCAGATTTTCCCCATTAATAACATCTTTCATGAGTGTGGTACATTTGGTACAATTGATGAACTAAGATTGAAGCAATTGCACTAACCACAGTCAATAGTTTACATTATGGTTTATACTTTGCACCATACAGTTTTATAGGTTTTGTCAGAATGCATAATGGCCTATATCTGTCATTGCAAAATCATGCAGAAAAATTTCAATGACCTAAAAATGCCTTATGTCCAGTTCTTCTTCCCTCCCCTTTCCCGCAGATCCTATGGTAATCACTTTCTCAATATCAATGTTACGAATTCTTCCCTTACTACAATAATAGTAAGTCTGCTTTAGTCCAGGTTACATTCCCACCTTATGTGTGTTCATTATTCAATCTTGAGAATTTTGGGATTGTGCTGCCCACCCTGCTTCAGATTGAGAGGGGTGTTTTGGTATTATGGGGCAGCTGGTAGGAATTGTTTTGCTTGCACTTGTAGATATTCTTGGCTTTTTTGGATGGTCAATGTCCATCATCATAATTTTGTTGTCCTGAGTGAGTCCCATGAAGAGAAGTGTAGGTTTTGGCTGCAACTCTTCTGAGTTTCAGGGCTCAGTCGGGGTGATGGTTATGCTACTGTGCTAATTCAGCCTGGTAATTGTGCCCAGTTGTCTAATTAAGTAAGCACCAGGCTAATTGCAATACAAGGACATTTCATGAACTTTAATCACCAATGGATTGACCGCGTAGATGGCTGATTATATCTACAATCAACTAAGGAGATCGCTGTCAGCAGTAAGTGATGTGTCATCCGATCCGTTGAGGGCCTTAAAAGGGAAAATCATTTCAATATTCAGAGACAGAATTCACTGATCTACCTCACATAGCCAGTGTCTCCAGGGAACTCATTAAGGACCTTTATTGGAGCTCCCGGTTTGCAGACTGTCCTGCATAATTTGGACTTGAGCATCCCCACAGTCACATGACATAATTTTATAAAATCCCATACTATTTATAGCTATCTCCTGTCGATTTCTCTGTAGAACATTACTAATACAACCAAAATATGAACAGAGTGAAGATTTAAGTCTTTAGAACATATATTTAATGAGTATAATGCTAATTATAAGTTCAAGTAACAGAGGTAGAAGAATCTTGTGTACAGAAATTATAAATGAGCCTAACTCTGCTACAGTGAAGAAATAGGTTATCATATATTCCAAGGTATGCTCACTAACTGCGTGCTAACGTCATGGGGTTGTGTCTCTTGCCTCTCTTGCCTATAGTATCCCGATATCTATAGAGCCCTCAGGAGCACCCCTGTTTGAGTCTATGTTTACTTCAGCACTTAGTGAATTCTGTCCAAGATGTGCATGTGATAGCCAGGCCCTGAGCCTCAACAGACTTCAGCTCCTACACTCTGGTGTATTGGACTTACCCTACTCAGCTAACATGGAGTTGAAGAAGGTCAACCACCACACCAGGGAGCCCACAACTGAAAGCAGGAGGATTGCATCCAGCATCCATGTGGAATCTAAGCACCCTCTTGATATAGATGTGGAGTGGACACAACCATTCCAGGGTCCACAGAATGGAGGAGTAGAGTATAGATTAAAGGGGACTTACTGATATTCTATTCATGAACTATTGTGATTAGTAATCAAAGAAAATGTGGCATTGGTGTGGAGAAAGTGACCATGGTGGCTGCTGGGGGTAGGGAGTGGGAAGAAGAGATGAGATGTACGGGTGTTTTGGGAACTTGGAGTTGTCCTGGGTGGGGTTGCAGGGACAGTTACCAAACATTGTATGTCCTCCCATGGCCCACTGGGTGGAATGTGGGAGAGTGTGGGCTATGATGTGAACCATTGACCATGAGGTGCAGCGGTGCTCAGAGATGTATTCACCAAATGCAATGAATGTCTCATGATGATGAAGGAGATTGTTGTTATGGGGGGAGGAGTGGGGTGAAGGAAGTGGGGGGTATATGGGGACCTCATATTTTTTTAATATAATATTAAAAAAATAAAATAAAATGAGAAAAGAAAGATGTGCATAAATGTAACCTCTGGAATGAGTTGCAATTAAATTTGAAATATCTTAGCTGTAAAAACTCTTTTGGTTTAATTTTTGCCCTTTTGGTCAATGTCTTTTTCCAAATGTATCACTGGTTGGTGCTTGATAATATTCCCTGGATGCCAGGGAGGCTCATCCCAGGGAGTCATGTCCCATTCCAGGGGGAAGTTAGTGTGTTTATTTGCTGAGTTTGTCTTAGAGCGAGGCCTCACTTGAGTAAGAAGATTTTCAGGAATTTTCAAGAAATAATGCTTAGGCAATGGATATTATTAAGCTTAGTTTCAATATTGCAAGAAAAGTTTCATAAATACAAGATTTAATATAGAGGGCTTAGTGTATTGGTCTGTTTTCTTCTATTAGGCACTGGCTATATACTCTAGACATTCTTACTACTCTATTAGACACTCTAGCAGGACTCCCCAATATGGAAAATTAATATTTCATTGTTTATTCTGTGTATCTCCACCCACTAAGATAACACTCTTTGACCACGTGAACATATTCATATTCCATAGAGACATGCCTCAGGTGCACCCTTCCCAACACATCCCACCATCACTGGCACCCTACATCAGTAACCCTCCCTGCCATTTTTGACAAAAGAATACTTCTACAATTGTTTCCTCAACTACAGTTTCCTCCCTCTCCAGAATTCACATGTTTCTTCCTCCAGCCATAATCTAACCTCTGTGGATTACCCAATCCACCCCCTTCAACGCTGTTTATGCTTGCACTCATGCATCGGTAAAGCCCTTCACATAGTTTTACCACCATCACCCCCATCCACTGCTAAACCTCCCCCATCCACCTTATAGATTTTGCCTAGATTTTGACTCACCATTCTCTGCTAGCCTTTTAAATCCTGATAACCTATCTTCCAGTCTCTGTCTCTGTGAATCTGCTCGATCTCCTTAGTAAGTATCAGTGAGATCCTGCAATATTTGGCCTTTAGTGACTGCCTTACTTCACTCAGCCTAAGGTCTTTGGGAGTGATCCATGTTGTCGTATGTATGAATACTTCCTTCTTACAGCTGAGTAATATTCCATCATATATATACACCACATTATGTTTTTCCATTCATCTGCTGATGGACAGTTGGGTTGTTTCCAAATTTGGCAATTGTGAATAATGCCGTGATGAATATTGGTGTGCATCTATCTATTCACGCACCTGCCCTCAGTTCTTCTGGGTACATTCCTGGTAGAGGGATTGCTAGATCACATGGGAGTTTTATGCTTAGCATCCTGAGAATCTGCCAAACCATCCTCTGCAGTGGTTGCACCATTCTATATTCCCACCAGCAGTGGCTGTGTATTCTTATTCTTGCACATCCTCTCCAAAACTTGTAGTTTATTTTTTTAATAGCAGCAATTCTAATTTGTGTAAAATATTTCCTTAATTTGCTTTTCCTTAATAGCTAGTGGTGTCAAGCATCTTCTCATGTGCTTTTTAGCTATATGCATTTCCTCTTTGAAAAAGTGTCTCTTCAGGTCTCTTGCCCATTTTTAAAATGGGTTATTTGTCTTTTTATTTTGAGATGAAATATTTCTTTATATATGCTGGATATTAGGCCCTTATCAGATAGGTTGTTCCCAAGTATTTTCTCCCATTGATTAGGCTGCCTTTTCACTTTCTTGACAAACTCCTTTGAAACACAATTTTTTTTTAATTTTGAGGAGTTACCATTTATCTATTTTTTATTTTGTGTGACATTTAAGAAACCATTCCCTACCTCCAAATATCCTAGATGTTTTCCCTATATTAACTCTTAGGAGTTCAAAGCATCCTCATATGATACTCTTTATTTCTGTGATGTCAATGGTAATATTCCCTCATTTCTGATTTTATTAATTTGCGTCTTCCCTCTTTTTTTATTTGTTAGTCTAGTTAATGTCTTATACATTTTATTAATCTTCTCAAAGAGCCGGCTGTTGGTTTTCTTCATTTTCTTTAGGGTTTTTTACTCTCAATTTCATTTAGTTCTGCTATAATCTTTGTTATTTCCTTCCATCTGTTTGCTTTGGAATGTTTGTTGCTCTTTTTCTAGTTCCTGTAGGTGTGTAGTTATGTTTTTAATTTTAGCTCTTTCTTCTTTTTAAATATAGGCACTTATGGCTATAAATTTCCCTCTCAGCACTGATTTAACTGCATCCCATAAGTTTTGATATGTTGTGATCTCATTTTCATTCCCTTCAAGGTAGTTGCTGATTTCTCTGGCAATTTACTCCTTGACCCACTGATTGTTTGTGTGTGATGTTTAACTACCATATATTTATGCCTATAACAGTTCTCCATCCTTTACTGATTTCTAGCTTCATTCTGTTTTGGGCAAAGTGCTTTGTATAATTTCAGTGTCTCTAAATCCATTGAAACTTTTTTCTGTGATCTAGCATGTGATCTGCACAGGAGAATGATCCATGAGCATTCAGGAACAATGTATAATCTGCTGCTTTGTGGTCAAATGTTCTGTGCAAGTTCATTAGGTATAGTTCCTCTAATTTATGATTCAATTACTGTTTTCTCACTGTACTTCTGTTGATATAATCTGTCTAATGGTGATAATGGTGCATTGAAGTTCCCCACTATAATTGCATAGACATCTATTTCACCCCTTGGTTTTGCCAGTACTTGTCTCAAGTATTTTGGTGCTTCCTGGTTATCTGCATGAATATTTATTATTGTTATTTTCCAGTTGCTTTGCTAGATGGCCCTTAGTAATAATCCCTTGGTGCCAGAGAGGCTCATCCCTCAGAGTCATTTCCGCACCAGGGGAGAATGTAGCATGTTTATATGGTAAGTTTGTCTTAGAGAGAGGCCACATTTGAGCAAAAAGGAGCCTTTTAGGAGGTAACTCTTAGGCAGTTTATAATACTTGGCTAAGTTTCAATTTCACAAGAATAGGTTAATAAGTACAATCATCAGTATCAAGGACCTGGTATAATGGTTTTTCTTCCTTCACTAGGTACTGTCCTTGCACTCGGGGAATTCTTGCTGTCCTATTAGTGAATGCATCATAACTCCCCAGGATGTGAATTCAATATTCTTTCAGTTATTGTGTGGATTTCCACGTAGTGGGCATCACTATCCCCAAATCCTCAAGATTGGGGAATAAACAATGGACTAAAGTAGACTTATTATTATTCTAGCAATGGAATAACTATTATCATTGATATAAAGGCAGTGGCCACCAGAGGTTCTGAGGGATAGGAGAGGGAAGAATAGGTGTAATATGGGGGCATTTTCAGGACATTGGAGTTGTCCTGCATGACATTGCAGTGATGGATACAAGCCATTGTATATTTTGTCTTAACCTATAAAACTGTGCAGGACAGAGTGTAAACTATAATGTAAACTGTAATCCACAGTTAGTAGCAGTGCTTCAATATGTGTTCATCAATTGTAACAAATGTACCATACTAATGAGGGATATTGTTAATGTACGAAAGTGTGGGAGGGGAGGGAGGGAGGCATATAAGAATCCCTTACTTTTTAATGTAACATTTATGTAATCTAAAGCTTCTTTAAAAATAAGATAAAGAATAAAGATGTTCAGGAGGTTTGCCTCTATTCCTGGCAAATTCCATTGTGTAGGTGCAGTCCAATTTCCCCTGAATAGTCAAGATCAATCACCTAAGACATTACAATATTTCCCTTCTTTGTCTGGTGATTCACAGGCATGAAGAGCCAAAAGTGGCTAGCTGGCAGTTGTAATTTACAGTTCATTGGAATCATAGTTGTGTTCCATCATTGATGCACTCCTCCTTTTAGAACTAAGACTTGTAGACCAGCAGAGCTTAAGTTTGCAGTGACAGGAAGCAAAAGTTCTCCTAATGCATCTAGGATCCTAGTGAATTCTAGTGGCATGCTTCCACTCCCATCTCCAACCCTTGATTCCTGAGCCTGTGAATCCTTGCTCTGGGAGAAATAACGCCATAGAAGAGATGCTGATTTAGAGCATGCACGGTCTCCTGGAGAACAGTGCCCCACTCCTGCAAGGTATTGCCACCTAATTTATGCCTTAATGGTGTCTTAAAAAGACCATTCCACCGTTCTATCAATCCATCTGCTTCAGGATGATGGGAAACATTGTAAGACCAAAGAATTCCATGAGCATGTGGCCATACCCACACATTATTTGCTGTGAAGTGGATTCCTTGATCAAAAGTAATATTGTGTGTAATACCGTGGCAGTGGATACGACATTTGATAAGTCCACAGATGGTAGTTTTGGAAGAAACATTGCATTCAGGCAAGTCTAACACATATCTGGAGTATGTGTCTATTTCAATTAGAACAAATTGCTGCTCCTTTCTTTTTTTGTCTCTATTTTTTTAATATTGCATTCAAAAAATATTAGGTCGCCATACACCTCCCACCCCCTTCACTCCACTCCTCCCCCCATAGCAACAATCTCTACCATCATCATGAGACATTCATTGGATTTGGTGAATACATCTCAGAGCACCGCTGCACCTCATGGTCAATGGTCCACATCATAGCCCACACTTTCCCATGTTCCATCCAGTGGGCCATGGGAGGACATACAATGTCCAGTAACTGTCCCTGCAGCATCACCCAGGACAACTCCAAGTCCTGAAAACGCCTCCACATCTCATCTCTTCTTCCCATTCCCCACACCCAGCAGCCACCATGGTCACTTTCTCCACACCAATGCCACATTTTCTTCGATTACTAATCACAGTAGTTCATGAATAGAATATCAGTAAATCCACTCTTATCCATATTCTCTTCCTCCATCCTGTGGACCTTGGAATGGTTGTGTCCACTGCACATCTATATCAAGAGGGGCCTTAGATTCCACATGGATGCTGGATGCATGATGAAGGCATCCAATGTAATTAACCTGCCACCAGCTAGCAGACTGATCACCTCAGGGAATGGTGCAATAACAGGAACGGTAGCCATGGGGGCTGCCGGGTGTGGGGAACGGGAGGAAGAGATGAGATGTGGAGGCGTTTTCGGGACGTGGAGTTGTCCTGGATAGTGCTTCATGGACAATTACGGGACACTGTAGATCCCCCCAGGGCCCACCGGATGGAACGTGAGAGAGTCTGGTCTATGATGTGGACCATTGACTATGGGGTGCAGTGATGCTCAGAGATGAACTTACCAGGTGCAATGGATGTGTCATGATGATGGGAGAGAGTGTTGCTGTGGGGGGAGTGGGGGGCGGGGGCGGTGGGGTTGAATGGGACCTCATTTTTTTTAATGTAATTTAAAAAATAATAATAAATAATTAAAAAAAAAAACAGGAGCTGAGTGTGGGTCTCTGCTGCTGGCAGATTTGGCATTCAGCATTGGATGTAGCCAAGTTGGCCTTGGTGAGGGGAAGTCCATGTTGCTGAACCCATGTTTAACCTCCATCTCTGCCACCATTCTCACTTTGATTATGAACCCATTGGGCTATGACAGGAGTGGTTGTTGAAAGAGTCTGAGTGCTAGCCACAGAGTCATCTTATTATTCACTTGATTATTAAAATCTTCCTTTGCTGAACTTTCTTTAATTAAATTATCTTTTTAAGGTACATAGATCACAAAAAAAATTGTTACATTAAGAAATATGAGGTTCCCACACACACACCCCCCCCCCACTAACCCCCACTCCTCCCACATCAACAACCTCTTTCATCATTTTGGCACACTCATTGCATTTGGTGAATACATTTTGGAGCACTGCTGCACTGCACAGATTTTAGTTTACATTGTAGTTTACACTCTCCCCCAGTATATTCTGTAGGTTATGGCAGGATATATAATATCCAACATCTGTTCCTGCAATATCATTTAGGACAACTCCATTCCCCCAAAACACCCCCACATCTCATCTCTTCTTCCCTCTCCCTGCCCTCAGCAACTACCATGGCCCCTTTCTCCACATCAGTGCTACAGTTTAGTATTTCTTGAAGGGCAGGACTTTTGTTGACAGATTTTCTCCATTTCTGTTTGCGAATATTTTGAACTCTCCCTCATTTTGAATGACAATTTTTCTGGATACAGAATTCTTGGCTGGCGCATTTTTTTCCTTTTGCATTTTAAGTGTATAATACCACTGCCTTCTCACCTCCATGAACTCAGATGAGAAACCAGCACTTAATCTTATTGAGCTTCCCTTATTCGTGATGCCTCTCTTTTCTAGTGCAGCTTTCAGGATTCTGTCTTTGTCCTGAGCTTTTGACTATCTGAGTGTGTCTCAGGATTTGTCTGCTAGGATTTATTGGGCTTGGGTAGCTGCACTTCCTGGACATATATATCCATGCCCCTCATAAGAGTTGGGTAATTTTCAGCCATTATTTCCTCAGACACTCCTACTACCCCCTTTCTCTTCTCTTCTCCCTTTAGGATGACCATAATGCATGTTTTGTGTATGTGAATTTCATGTTGTCATTCAATTCCATGACACCCTGCTGAAATTTTTTCCTCTTTTTATTTTTATTTTGGGGAACTGTTGGAAGGTAAGCGGGATTGCCTGGCATAAATGAGGCCAGGGTGTCATGTGGGCTATAGGAGAGAGTAGTTAGAGAGAGAGGGTTCCCAGATCATCACCAGAGAAGAAGGTAGCTGCCCAGCTAACCCCAGAGAAGAAGGGAACATACTAGCCATGACCTGAACAGAGGAAGCCCCCCAGCCAGCCCTAGGAGAGAGGGAGCCACACAAACAGCTCCTGGGGAGAAGCTGCTGCTTAGGAGCAATCCCACATGTATGCCTGTGCACAGCCTGTGTAGTGTAGTAAGCAGCAGGACAGAGCCCTGGGGAGAGCTGAGGGAACTTAGCTGGAGGTTTTTTTACCTTTCTTTTTTTTTCCTATTCCCCTTTTTTCCCCCTCATGTGGGTACTGCAGGAGGTTGGCTGCTAGGTGATTGATTGGCAGGTATAAGCACCTGGAGTGGAGTAGATTAGTGAGTCCCTGGTGACCTGAGAGGGAAGCCTGTGTTTGTGTGTGTGTGGTGGGGTGATCGATTGACCTAAACAGGCAGCTTAAGAGATGGCGGTCTGAGAGGGAGTCCTGGCGGTCTGAGAGGGAGACCCAAATTTTTGTTTCCTTTTAGATTGTTTTGTTCTGCTTGCTTATGTTTTGTTACCCTCTTCCTGATTTTCATTTATTCTTCTCTTGCTTTTCTTCTTTTCTATCATTGATTTCTCATATCTACTATATTTTTAATCTAATACATTTTCTCCTTCATTCCCATAAGTTCTGTTACTTTTCTTTGAAGGCTTTCAAATTGTTCTTTTTGCTCGCACAGTGTCATCTTAATATCCTTTATCTCTTTTCTTATATTTTCCTTCATCTCCTTAAATTGATTATGGAGGTTTTTATTAATATTATTGATTAATTTTCTTAAATCTTTGTGTCTTATTTGGATTATTGCTTTGTTCCTTTGGCTGGGCCATATCTTCCTGTTTCTCAGTATGGCCTGTAATCTTTTGTTGATATCTAGACATCTGATTATTTTGGTGATTTTGTTCTGTTGATAAATTTCTCCCTTGCCTAGTGGTTTCATTTCACAGCTTTCCTTTGATTTTTAGTTTTTTTTTTCCCTAAAGCTTTAAGATTGCTCTATTTAAGGAATCAAAACAGAGGCAGGGAGTCACTAATTGGACATAGACTGTATCTGTGATGCCTGGAAAAGTAATGGTAAAGGCAAGGCTCTTTTCCTTCACTTTCTGTCATGGCCAACAGGTGGCTCCCCTTGGCAAACACTTCCACGGAGATGAATCTTTCAATTTCCAGTAACTAGCTCACTCTTCTGAACCAGCGATTCAAGTTATGGTCTTTACATTTGACAAAGAGAAAGCACACTCACCTGTCAAGTGCACCGTCTCTTGCCAGGGAGGAATATATCCTTTTCCCTTTCTGTTGATCATTCAGCCACAGTTTATACTGTTGCTGCTCGCCTCAGGGGCAGGGGATGGGTGGTGTTCCCAGCTGCCGGGTCATCAAGGCACAATTAAATTATACTATTAATTATAGCCCATGATTTAATTAGGATTCTCTGTATAATGTAGTTCCATGGATTTAAAAAAATGTTTATTGTGTTATCATACATAAAAACTAACATTTCCCTTTTTCACCACATTCATATATATACTTAAGGGGTGTTAATTATGTTCACAGTGCTGTACTACAACCACCACCATCCATTTCCAAAAGAGTTCCATCATTTCAACAAGAAGCCTGTTCATTTTAAGGCTTAACTCCCATTCCTTATCCTCACCTTGTCACCTGGTAATGTTTATTCTGATTCTAACTAGATGAGTTTGCTTATTCCAATCATTTCATATCAATGAAATCATACAATATTTGACCTTTTGTATCTGGCTTATTTCACTCAACATAATTTCTCTGAAGTTTATCCATGTTGTTGCATGTATCAGGATTTCATTCCTTCTAATGCTGAATAATATTCCATTGTATGTATATACCACATTTTGTTTGTTCATTAATTGGTTAATGGACTCTTGGATTGCTTCCATCTTTTGACAATTGTAAATAATGGTGCTATGATCATTGTTGTGCAAATATCTTTTCAAGTTCCTAATTTCAGTTCTTTTGAGCATATATCAAGTAGTGGAATTGCTAGCCAAATGGTAATTCTGTACCTAAATTTCTGAGGAATCGCCAAACTTCTTTCACAGTGGCTACACCGTTTTACATTGAAAACAGCAATAAATTAATGTTCCTATTCTTCCACATTCCCTCTAACACTTGTAATTTTCTTTTTTTTCCATAGCAGCCATTCTAATGTATGAGATGGTATGTCAATGCAGTTTTGATTTGCAATTCCCTGATTGACTAATTGAACATCTTTTTACGGAATTTCTGGCCATTTTTGTCTTCTCTGGAGAGTTATCTGCTGAGTATTCCCCCATTTCATTAGGCTATTTGTGTTTTTGTTAAGTTGAAAGCTTTCTATACTCTTGATATTAAACATTTTTCAGAGATGTGATTTCCAAATATTTTTCCAATTGTGTAGGTTGTCATATTAATTTCATGATGAAGTCCTTTGAGGTGGAAAAGTTTTTAATTTTGATAAGGTTTTTTTTAGGCCCCAAAGCTGGGCCTTTGGGGATAACTAGAGGTGTAGTGAAAAAAAAATATTTGAGACAATAATTAGGCAGAACTTACTTTTGTTATGTCTGCAGACAGGAGCCAAGGCCAGTCTAATTTGACTCAGACCCAACTCCCCATGCTGCAGTTTTACTCTTGTTTAAATACCAAAGTTACTACTTAGCATTTGCTCTGATTATGCAGTAGCTTTTATGCATATGGATGAATATACATAATTGAAACAAACAGAAATCTGCACATCAATGTTCATAGCGGCGTTGTTCACAATTGCCAAAAGATGGATACAACCCAAGTGTTCATCCACCAGCGAATGGATAAACAAAATGTGGTATATACGTATGATGGAATACTATGCTGCAATAAGAAGAAATGAGATTAGGACATATGTGATAACATGGATAAGTCTTGAAGACATTATACTAAGCGAAGTAAGCCAGACACAAAAGGACAAATATTGCATGGTCTCGTTAATATGAACTAAATATAAATAATAAACACATGGAATTAGAACCTAGAGTATAGGTTATAAGGAGATAAGAGGAGTTGAGAAGAACTATGGATGCTTAATGTATGTAGAAGTTTTTATTTTGTTTTGTTTTTGTTTTTTAATAATTATGTTTAATTTTATTTGGTTTGTTTTGAACAGATTATCCATTCATATGTTTTAAACATGAAATAATTATCTAATGTGTACATTGAGAATTTTAAATATACTCCTGTTCTTTATTTTATTTACACATTTTATTTTATTTTATTTTATTTTTATTCATTTTTGAAAAAATATTACATTCAAAAAATATGAAGTCCCATTCAACCCCACAGCCCCCACCTCCCACTCCCCCCACAGCAACACTCTCTCCCATCATCATGACACATCCATTGCATTTGGTAAGTACATCTCTGGGCATCACTGCACCTCATGGTCAGTGGTCCACATCATAGACCATACTCTCCCACGTTCCATCCAGTGGGCCCTGGGAGGATCTACAATTGCCGGGAAGCACCACCCAGGACAACTCCAAGTCCCGAAAACGCCTCCACATCTCATCCCTTCCTCCCATTCCCCGCACCCAGCAGCCACCATGGCCACTTTTCCCACACCAATGCCACATTTTCTCTGTGGACATTGGATTGGTTGTGTCCTTTGCACTTCTATGTCAAGAGGGGCTTAGATTCCACATGGGTATGAGATGCAATCCTCCTGCTTTCAGTTGTAGGCACTCTAGGCTCCATGGTGTGGTGGTTGACATTCTTCAACTCCATGTTAGCTGAGTGGGATAAGTCCAATAAATCAGAGTGTAGGAGTTGAAGTCTGTTGAGGTTCAGGGCGTGGCTATCATATTGTCAGTGCAGAGATTTAAATCCCCTAGATATATCTTAAACCCCAGCACCAACTACAATTCCAGTAAAGTAGCATGAAAGTCTTGTGAAAAGAGATCCCATCTGAGTCCAGTTCCATCACGCAGAAACACCAGCTCCAAAGAAGGGCCAACTGACATGGCAGTGAACCCCATCTGCCATGACCATAGAACCCGTGGGTCTCTTTAGCCCTCAGAAGAACCAATACCTGGGGTTGTATCTACTTTATCTGTCTCTGAGACTCTGCTCAGGTGTGCATAAGGGCAATCCTCCTGACAACCTCCAGACTCTTTTTTAGAGACTCATAGCCATATAAACTCATTTCTTCTTTACATTTCCCCCTTACATTAGGTCAAACAGCATTTTTAACTCCTGTTATTATATGTAGACAGGGATATTCTGCTGGTCCACGTTGAACCTTTAATTCAAGGTCATTTTCTAGTTGCATCATCAGCTGATATTTGGTAGTGATCCCTCGGTCCCAGGGAGGCTCATCCCCAGGTGTCATGTCCCACGCTGGGGGGAATGCATTGCATTTACATGCTGAGTTTGGCTTCGAGACTGGCCACATTTGAGTAACATGAAGGCTGTCAGGAGGAAACTCCCAGGCACAGTGCTGCTCTAGGCCTTGTTCTTATTTCAGGCGTATAGGCTCACAAGCATAGTCATTAGTATCAGGGGCTCACTGTTGGACCCTCATTCCTTCCTGGTTCTTACGGTTGCACCTGGGGGACTGCCGCTGCTCCCCTAGGGACCAAGACAGAGCACCCCCGGCCAGGAACCCAGTACCCCCCCCAGCTGTTGTTTTTAATTGTTTCCACTATGAGTATATCCAAACATTTCCATGCACTCTGGACATGCCCTGTACGTAGAAGTTTTAATTAACTTGACTGTAAAAGTGTGGAGATGGATAGAGTTGATAGTAAAACATTATAGTGAATAACCACTGGTTTATAAATGGGATTGTGACTGAAAAAGTTAGTCTGGGGAAGTAAATGTCAATAGAAAAAAGCTAAAGAAGAATCTAGAGACTGAATAACACAGAACCCAGAAGTAGTTAAGAATTGTGGTTAAGGGTACAAATTCAAGAGAGTCCTTCTGTTAGCTAGAGCAGATGTACATCACTATTGCAGGGTGATGGGAATATGGAGAAGCATGGGAAAACTATAACTGGTATGACCTATAGACTGTGGTTAACAGCAATACTATGATATTCTTGCATTAATGCCAAGCCACACTGTGTTGATAATAGAGGTGTATGGAAAAAGTCGATCAAATGTATGCTATGGACCATGGTTGGTGGTAATAGTCTGATGATATTATCTCATAATCTGTAACAAATATTCAGCCAGGATGTGGAGTTGTATGGGAAATCTTCACAGCTATATGATTGTTTTGCAAATTCACAATATCTGTAACAAAACATATTCAAAAATAGTGTGGGTCGGAGGAAAGATACGCCAAATGTAAGATAAGGAATATAGTTGGTAGTAATATTTTCACAATGCTTTTGTATAGTTTGTAACAAATGTTTCACACTAATGCAAAGAATTGGTGGAAGGGAGACATATGAGACCCCTATGTGATGTTATGTATGTTTATTTCGTAAGTTCACAATCTTTACTATACACTTATTGTTTATGTGTGTTCATGTATGAATGATAGACTTCAATAATTAATAAATAAATAAATAAATTACAAGGGGGAAAATGTAATATCCTATAAATTAAAAAAAAATACTTGGTTGAGGATGGGCAATATGGTGGCAGAGTAAAAATCTCCAAGCTTAATCTTGTCATGCAGGGCAGAATCACCCAGAGCTAGTCAAAGCACCTGTTTGGGGGACCCATGAGGCCAGAAGATCATCCTGCAACATCCTTGAAAGAATGGAAGGAGGAGATTGCCCATCTGCAGTGAAGATTCGTAGGTAGAGCAACCCACTCTGCAGAGTCTGCTGCAATTCTCCAATGGCAGTACAAGTTGCCTTGGGGGCTATTCTGTGGCTGGAGTTGGAAGCTCCATTTCCCAAAAATGGGGGAGGAAGAGATGGTCAGGCATTGTCTTCAGCTGCTGATTATTGAATTCAGCTGGCTAAAGTATAATCCTAAGAACAGCTGAAATTAGAACTTGTCCAAGTTGGTAAAAGGCCAGTAACCACCATTTTAACTCCAACCCAGACATGAGGGGAAGCAGGGCAGATCAAAAATCACACTGATGATAGGGACCAGCTTCTTTCCTCTAAGATCAGGTTGCAGGCCTAGCCTAGGCTCCATACTCATTTCTGGCAGGGAGGAACCTGGGGAGACCTCCACCAGCCTCTCAGGCAACTGCAGGTGCATTTGGTTGGCACAGACTGGAAAGTCGGACACCTGGGACTCCATCTCTGTCCCCTGTAGGATAAGAGGGGGACTATGATTCCTCGGCCTCTCTGGACAACTGTAGGTGCTTTTGGCATGCAAGGGCTGGATTGCTAAGCATGTTTGATTCCATCCCTGCCACTACCCATAGGATAGGAGGGGGCTGGTTTTTCTTCATTATCTCTGGGCAGGTGACTTCAGCCTCCACCAACTGGACTTTTGGGCATCTGTGCCTCCATCTCCACCCCCAATAGGAAAAGAGGGAGGGAGGCAGTGTTTCCCCACCCTCTCTCTGGGCAACTGCTGTTGTTTTTGACCCACACAGACTGAATAGTCAGATACCTGTGTCTCCATCCTTGCCCCCAAAAGGATAGGAGGGGAGAGCTGTGCTTCCTCAGCCTCTCCATAGAATGACAGGTACTTGTCAAAAGTGCAATAAGGCAGCTGACTCAATGGGAGAAAATATTTTGCAATCACATATCAGACTAGGGTTTAATATCCACTATATAAAAAGGGATCATACAACTCAACAAAAAAAAAAGACGAAAGACCCAATTTAAAGAAATGAGTGAAAGGCTTGAAAAGAAAACTGTCCAAAGAAAAATTACAAATGGCAAAGAAACACATGAAAAAATATTTAACATCACTAGGGATTAGGGAACTGTAAATCAAAACCACAAGGACAGACATCTACACACTGATGCTCATCGCGGCATTATTCATGATTGCCAAAATTTGGAAACAACCCAGGTGTCCATCAACTGGTGAATAGGTAAATTGTGATGTGTACACACAATGGAATATTATGCAGCAGTAAGAAGAAATGAAGTCCTGAAGCATATGAAAACATGGATGAAACTGGAAGATAATTGTGTTGACTAAAGCAAGCCAGACACAAAAGAACAAATACTGTATGATCGCACTATTATAGAGAACATACATTGCGTAAATTCTTGGAATTAATAATTGGAATATAGGTAACCAGAAAATAGAAGGAAGGTAGAAAATGGAAACCTGAGTGTTAATCTGTGCAGAAATGGTAAAAAGTTGTTTGTAAATCTTTGTAAATGAATAGAAATATTGAAATCATACAATCGTGTTTGTAACTTGAAGAACTATTATATGGAAATGTCTGTAACTGAAAGTTGAAGTTTAAGATCCTGAATATAACTAGAAGGAAAGCTAAAAACTGTAACATGGGACTGTATAAGATAGTAAAATCTCATAACAAATGCAATCATGAGTGATATTGCATATATGAGACAGTTTTTTGCTAAATATGATTACAAATACACTAGAGAGAAGGAAAAAGAATAGCAGCTATATATGGCAGGGGAAGCATAAAGAGACTGAGCTGTGATGAATTTTATTTGTTTGTTGTTTATTATTATTACAATTATGGGAATAATGAATGTGCTCTAAGAATGATTGAATTGTGAATTCACAAATATGTGATTACACCGAATACCACTGATTGTAAATGTTGAATTGATTTAAGCTTTATTAATATGTGTAAATATAATTGGTTTGTTAAAACAAATATCACTTGACCAGAGATGTGAGGGTGTCTTTCTGAACCATCAATTCAGTCCCACTGGTCTATGTGTCTACCTTAATGCCAGTACTATGCTGTTTTTATCATTGCAGCTAGGTAATATGATTTAAAGTCGTAAGGTGACAGCCCCCTCCAAATTTGCTCTTTCTTTTAAAGATATTTTTGGTTATTCAATCCCCTTACCCTTCCAAATAAATTTCATATTGTGTTTTCCATTTCTTTAATAAATGCTGGTGGAAATTTACTGGATTACATTGAACCTGTATATCAATTTGGGTAGAAATGACTTCTTAATGATATTTATCTTCCAATCCATGAGCACAGAATGTTCTTCCATTTATTTAGGTCTTTTTTAAAAATTTCTTTTAGCAATGCATTGTAGTTTTCTGAATATGAGTGCTTTAAATACTTGATTAAGTTTATTCCTAAATATTTTATCATTTTGGTTGCTATTGTAAATGGAATTTGTTTCTTGACTTCCTCCTCAGACTGTGCATTACTAGTGTATACATACACTACTGATTTTTCATAGGAATCTTGTATCTTGCCACTTTTGAAATCATTTTTAGCTTTAGCAGTTGAAGTGGGATTTTGGAGGACTTTCTGGGTACAGGATCATTTAATCTGCTAACAGCAGAAGTTTTACTGCTTGCTTTCTAATTTGGATGCTTTTTTTTTCTTTTTCTTGGCTGACTGCCCTAGCTCGAATCTCTAGCACTATACTGAAGAACAGTGGTGATGGAGGAATCCTTGTCTTGTTCCCAATCTCAACAGTAATGCTTTCAGTCTTTCACACTTGAGTACACTGTTAGTTGTGAGATTTTCATATATGTCCTTTTATCATCTTGAGAAAGTTTTCTTCAATTCTGATCTCTTGTAGTACTTTTATGAAGAAAGGATGCTGTATTTTTTCAAAGGCCTTTTCTGTGTCATTTGATTGGCTCATGTGGTTTTTCTGTGATTTTTAATGAGGTGTAATATGTTGATTGATTTTTATTTATTGACATTTTAGATTATATAAACTTTACATTAAAAAATATAGGGGATTTCAAGATGCCTCACTCCCCCCCTCCCACTTTCCCACATAAAAACGTCTTTTGTGTGGTACATTTGTTAAAATTGATGAACACCTGTTGAAGCATTGCTACTAACTGTGGACTATAGTTTATATTATACCTTACACTATGCCTTGCACCATTTTATAGGTTATGACAAAACATATAATGGACTGTATCTGTCATTGCAGTATCATGCAGAACTATTCCAATGTCCTGAAAATCCCCCCATGTTATACCTATTCTTCCCTCTTCCTCCTCTCAGAACCTCTGGTGGCCAGTACCTTTATATCAATGACAACATTTCTTCCATTGCTAAAAAAAAATAAGTCTATAAATAGAATAATAATAAGGCTACTTTAGCCCATTGTTCATTCCCCAATCCTAAAAATTTTGGGATGGTGATGTTCACTCTGTTTCTAATTGAGAAGGGTCTTAGATCCCATAGGGCAGAAGGATGGAACTATCTTGCTTGCAGTTGCAAACACTCTTTGTTCCTTGGGATGGGCATTGTCCATTATCGTCTCCTTGTTGTCCTGTGTGAGTCCATTGACCAGTAGAATAGGAGCTTCAATTCTGCTGAGATTCTGGTCTCAACCAGAAGATTACCATATTGTGTTGAATAAACCTTGCATGCCTGGTGTAAAACCCACTTGATCATGATCAGTAATTCTTTTAATGTGTTGTTGGATTTGATTAACAAATATTTTGTGGAAGATATTATCATCCATTTTCATCAAGGAAATGGGTCTGTAATTTTCTTATTTCATATTATCTTTATCTGGCTTTGGTATTAGGGTGATATTGGCCTCATATAATGAGTGTGGTAGCATTCCATCTTGCTCAAATTTTTGGAAGAGTTTGAGTAAGAATGGCATTATAGGGAAGCAGGGCAAGATGGCATCTGAGTGAGTGCACCTCATAATCTCTCCTGCAAAGAAGCGGTTGAGTATGGTCAGAGTCCTGCTGGACTGGGCTGTTTCGGGTGTTTGCAGGGCAAGACGTCGATTTGGTGGGACAGTGACAGAGGAGCTGCTTGAAAGAGGTAGAATTTTGAGTCTCTTGCAAGGAGGTCAGAGGTTGTGGGCGGGACCCCTCCCCCTGGGGCTAGCAGCCTGGCAATGGTGATTCATGAAGGCTTTGTTGTGCTGTGGTGTTCCCAAGCCCTGAGCGGGCTGTTTTGGGGGCTTGCAGGGCAGGAGGTGTCTGGAAGTCGATTTGGTGAGACAGTGATGGAGGAGATTCTTGCAAGAGGTGGAATTTTGGGTCTCTGACACTGAAGTCAGAGGTTGTGGGTGGAGCCCCTCCCCTAAGGCTGGTGACCTGGCCCCAGCGATCCTGGAAGACTTTGTTGTGCTGCGGTGTTCCCAGGTCCTATATTAACAAGATGCATGGTTCCCAGGTCTATGTACCCTAAACCCTGGTGGCCCACACTCCAGAGAATCAGACACCTTGAGTCTGCATTATCACGGACTTCCCATCCCCAAATTCACCGCACCCTGAGGTCCGTCTGAGGTCCTTGATTACCTTAGTCCTCCACATTTTGTTGTTGTTGTTGTTGTTGTTTCTCTCTCCTTGAGCTTGGAGGAGTGTACCAGCTAACTTGGGGAGAGTCTGGGAAGATAGGAGAGGCAAATGTGCTGAGAAAGCCTAATTAACCTAAACCACCTGGGATAGGAACCTTGGTCTGGGAGAAGATGGAGTCAGAAAATCAGTTAGACTTCCCCGAGCACACCTAATGGGGAGGGACAGTAGGAGGTGCTATCCAAGCTTCAAATAGCATATTTGGTTTTTCTGGTGAGGTGTAGGTGCTCTCAGGCTGGAAATAAAGAGTCATAGTCTTCTGTGGTGAGTTGGTTCAACAAAGACTTACTTGAATGTCCTACCGGACCTCTCAGGCAGCTTTCCTGCTACCCTGGGAGAGAGAGAATTGAGGAAAGGAGAAAGGGGGAAGGTCAGATCACTAAGTGTATTATTTAACTGCAAAGAGGAATCCTAGCTTGAAACGTTCCCTTCCCTTCCCTTCCCTTCCCTTCCCTTCCCTTCCCTTCCCTTCCCTTCCCTTCCCTTCCCTTCCCTTCCCTTCCCTTCCCTTCCCTTCCCTTCTCTTTTCTTTTCTTTTCTTTCGAGTGGATGCTAGTATTGCATTGTCTCCCAGTCTTTTCTCCTGTTTTATCCCCCAAGGTCCTGTTACATTTATTTAGGTTTTTGCTCTTTTTCTTTTTCTTGCTTGTTTCCCCCCATTTCTCATTACCTCCACTTATTCTCTTCCATTGTTTTCTTTTCTCTTTCATATTTTTTATTTTCTTTTCTTTATATAATAGGTGCTGAAGGGAGTGCTTCACACTTGCTGTGTTTCCTCATCCTCCATTTTCTCTTTTCTGTGTGTATTGATTTTGGCCACCTACACTATCCACTTTCCCCTACATCTTTCTATCCTCCATCATCTACTGTTTCTCTTACATTCCACCTCCCTTTCTTTGGGCACCAAATTGTCTATCATTTTATTTCTTTTTTTTTAAATTATTTATTATTTTTTTAAAAATTACATTATGAAAAATATGAGGTCCCATTCAACCCCACCGCTCCCGCCCCCCACTCCCCCCACAGCAACACTCTCTCCCATCATCATGACACATCCATTGCACCTGGTAAGTTCATCTCTGAGCATCACTGCACCCCATAGTCAATGGTCCACATCATAGCCCAGACTCTCTCACGTTCCATCCAGTGGGCCCTGGGGGGATCTATAATGTCCCGTAATTGTCCGTGAAGCACTATCCAGGACAACTCCACGTCCCGAAAACGCCTCCATATCTCATCTCTTCCTCCCATTCCCCACACCCAGCAGCCACCATGGCTACCATTCCCACACCCATTCCACATTTTCTGTGTGGACATTGGATTGGTTGTGTCCATTGCACATCTATGTCAAGTGAGGGCTTAGATTCCATATGGGTACTGGATGCACTCCTCCCGCTTCCAGTTGTAGACACATTTTATTTCTAATACCTTTGTTCTGTTATCTGTCTTTTATCCACTCTTGATATTATTGTCTTTCTTTTCTCTTTCCCTCTCTCATGAAAACACTGGACTTTTAATTCATACTATATTCCTCCCCATATTCAATTGACTGTCCCATTATAGATACTCTACTTACTGCTATAATTCTACAGAACTTACAGGAGTCTAATATCCATTCTCCTAGATCTCACATTGTTGCTCTGTTAGCATTCATTACCAATACTACTTTATACATTTTCTTTCCTTACTCATTTTGCTTTACATGGCCCTAATATTTTCCTTCAATGTGAACTTAGGCAGCAACAAGAAAATAGAGAAAGAAAACAAAGTGACAAACAGAAGACATAAGACACATGAACAACACCTAATTAATCCCCAAGGCTAGACAAAGAAGCTAAGGAACTGAATATACCCATAAAGATAAAATGATGACCAGACAGCAACAAAAAACTACAAACCAAACCAATAATCAGGAAACTTGGCAGCATTCAATGAATAAATTAAAAACAAGAAGAGGAGCAGAACATCGACAAGTAAAGATCTCAGAACATATATTAGAGACCAACTTAATGAAGTAAAGGTAGCAATTAACAATATGAAGAAAACACTTGGAGAGGAAATTGCAGACAGATACAAAAAGGTAACATATGCTGGTGATGAACACCACAGTTCAAGAAATCAAAAATACACTCTCAGCAAATAACAGATTAGAAGAGGCAGAGGAGAGAATTAGTGATGTGGAAGACAGTATATCTGAAATCAAACAGATAGTAGAACTGATCAATAAAAAGATAGAAAAAAAATCCAGCTGAGACTTAGGGACCTGAATGACAATGTAAAATCCACAAACATTTGTATTATATGCATCCCAGAAGGAGAAGAGAAGGGAAAGGGGGCACAAGAAGTGCTGGAGGAAATAATGGCTGAAAACTTCCCAAATCTACTGAGGGAGATGGATGTACATATCCAGAAAGCACAATGTAGCCCAAACACCATAAATCCCAACAGGCCTACCCGAAGATATATATTTGTAAAATTATCCAATGCTAAGGATAAAGAGAAAATTCTAAAAGCAGCAAGAGAAAAAAGAACTATCACATACAAGGAAGGATCCATAAGATTAAGTGCTGATTTCTCATTTGAAACCCTGGAGGCAAGAAAGCAGGGTTATGATATAGTCAAAGTACTAAAAGAAAAAAATTTCCAACCGAGAATAGTCTACTCAGCTAAGCTAGCATTCAGAAATGATGGAGAGTTCAAAATACTAACAGATAAACAGAAATTAAAAGAGTATGCCAACAAGAACCCTGTCCTTCAAGAAATACTAAATGGAGTTCTGCAGGAAGAAAGAAAAAAAAACAGGAGAGGCAGCATTGGAAAAGAGTGTAAAAGCAAAAAAAAAAAAAAAAAAAAGACAAAAAGTGAAGGAAAAAAACAACCAAAATATGACAAACACAACTCCAAACAAAATATGGCTCACATAAATAATTCCTTGAAAGTAATAACACTGAAAGAAACACATCTTATACTCAGGGATTCAAGGAGGTTGAAAGTGAATGGCTGCAAAACAACCTTACAAGCAAACAATAACCAAAAAAAAAGGCAGGAGTAGCTATATTAACATCAGACAAAATAGACTTTAAATGCGAAACAATTGTGAGAGACAAAGATGAACACTACATATTAGTGAAAAGGATAATCTTTCAAGAAGAACGAACAATTATAAATATTTATGCTCCTACCAAGGGTGCCTCCAAATACCTTAGGCAAACACTGTAAAAACTAAGTGAAAGAATAGATACCTATACAATTACAGTGGGGGACTTTAATACACCATTATCAACTTTGGACAGAACATCTCAAAGAGAATCAATAAAGAAACAAAAACTTTGAACAGTATATTAGAGGAGGTGGATCTAATAGACATATACAGATCATTACACCTGAATACAGCAGGATATGCATTTTTCTCAAGTGCACATGGATCATTCTTCAAGATAGACCATATGCTACGCCACAAAGAAAGGCTCAGTAAATTCAGAAAGATCGAAATCATACAAAATAATATCTCTGACCACAGTGGAGTGAAGCTGGAAATCTGCAAGGGCCAGAGACCCAGATTTCACACCAAGATATGGAAATTAAACAGCACACTCTTTGAAAAACAATGGGTCAAAGAGGAAATCTCAAAAGAAATTAATAATTACCTTGAAACTAATGAAAAAGATAACACAACATACTAAAACTTATGGGATGCAGCAAAAGCAGTACTAAGAGGGTAAGTAATAGGGACAAATTCATACATCAAAAAAGAAGAAAGAGTAAAAATTGAAAAACTAACTGCACATATGGAGTAATTAGTAAAAAAACAACAAAGTAACCACACAGAAAGAAGAAAGAAAGAAATAACAAAGATAAGAGGAGAACTAAATGAAATAGAAAATATGTAAGAACTTGAAAGTTAAACTAAACCAAGAGCTGGTTCTTTGAGAAGCTCAATAAAATTGACAAACCTTTAGCTAGACTAACAAAGAAAAAAAAAAAGAGAGAAGATGCAAATACACAAAATAAGAAATGCAAAAGGAAATATCACCACTGACCCCAAAGAAATAAAGACTATCATAAGAGGATATTTGAAAAACTATATTCCAACAAAAATTACAATTCAGAGGAAATGGACAAATTCCTAGAAACACACAAGCAGCTTATATATATGAAAGAATAAATTGATGGTCTGAACAAACCAATCACAAGTAAAGAGAATCAGTCATTAAAAACATCCCATCTAAGAGCCCAGGGCCAGACGGCTTCACAGGTGAATTCTAAAAAACATACCGGAAAAAACTAACACCAACCCTGCTGAAATTCTTCCAAAAAATTGAAAAAGAAGGAACATTACCGAACTCATTCTATGATGCCAAAATTACCCTAATACCAAAGCCAAACAAAGACACCACAAGAAAGGAAAATTACAGACCAATTTCTCTAATGACCTAGACGCAAAATCCTCAAGAAAATACTTGCTAACTATACTCAAAGACATATTAAATGAATTATACATCATGACCAAGTGGGATTCATTCCGGGTATGCAAGGATGGTCCAACATAAGAAAATCAGTCAGTGTAATACACCATGTAAAGAGATTGAAGGGAAAAAAATCACATGATTATATCTATAGATGCAGAAAAACATTTGACAAAATACAGCACAATTCTTGATAAAAACACTGCAAAAGATTGGAATACTAGTAAATTTTCTAAACCTGATAAAGAGTATAAATTAAAAACCCACAGTGAACATCGTTTACAATGGTGAAATCCTAAAATCTTTCCCTCTAAGATCAAGAAGAAAACAAGGAAGTCCACTATGACCTCGTAAATTTAACGTTGTCTTAGAAGTACTTGCTGGAGCACTGAGGCAAATACCAGATATAAAGGCATTCAAATTGGAAATGAAGAATTCAAAATTTCATTTTTTGCAGATGACATGATCCTATACATAGGAAACCCTGAGAGGTCTACAACAACGCATCTAAGAACTCATACACAAGTAAAGTCGCAGGTTATAAGATCAATGTGCAAAAATCAGTAGCATTTTTGTACACCAATAATGAGCAAGCTCAGGAGAAAATCAAGAAAAAAATACCATTCACAATAGTAAATAGAAAAGTCAAATACCTAGGAATAAATTTAGCTAAAGGTGTAAAAAAAATTATACACACAGAACTACACAGCTCTGTTAAAGGAAATCAAAGAAGACCTAAATAAATGGAAGAATATTCCCTGTTCATGGATAGGAAGACTAAATATTATTAAGATGTCTATCCTACCAAAACTTATCTACACATTCAATGCAATCCCAATAAAAATCAACACATAGATATTTAATGAACCAGTAAAACTAGCTCTGAAATTTATTTGGAAAGGAAAAAGGCCCTGAAATGCCAAAGACATATTGAAAAAGAAAAATGAAATTGGAGGAATCACACTACCTGTCTTCAAAACATACTACAAAGCTACAGTACTGAAACCTGCATGGCATTGGCACAAGGACAGACACACAGACCAATGGAACCAAATGGAGAGTCCTAATATAGATCCTCATATATACAGTCACATAATATTCGACAAGACCACCAAACCCACTCAACTGGTAGAGAATGGCCTCTTCAACAAATGGTGCCTGGAGAACTGGATATCGATAGGTAAAAGAATGAAAGAGGATTAGCAATGCACACCTTATACAAAAATCAACTCAAGGTGGATCAAAGACCTAAATATAAGAGCCAAGACCATAACGACTTTGGAAAGCAGTGTAGGGAACCATCTATAGGACCTTGTAATAGGAAATGCCTTCATGAACTTCACACCCAAAGCACGAGCAGCAAAAGAACAAATAGATGAATGGGATTTCCTCAAAATTAAAGCCTCCTGGCTAAAGAGACCCACGGGTTCTATGTTCATGGCAGAAGGGGTTCACTGTCATGTCAGATGGCTCTTCTTGGAGCTGGTGTTTCTGCGTGATGAAACTGGACTCAGATGGGATCCCTTTTCATAAGACTTTCATGCTACTTTACTGGAATTGTAGTTGGTGTTGGGGTTTAAGATATATTTAGGGGATTTGAATCTCTGGACTCACAATATGATAGCCAGGCCCTGAGCCCCAACAGACTTCAGCTCCTACAATCGGATTTATTGGACTCACCTCACTCAGCTAAGATGGAGTTGAAGAAGGACAACCACCACACCATGGAGTCTAGAGAGCCTACAACTGAAAGCAGGAGGATTGCATCCAGTATCCATGTGGAATCTGAGCCTCCTCTTGACATAGAGGTGCAATGGACACAACCAATCCAAGGTCCACAGAGAAAGGGTGGCATTGGAATGGGAAAAGTGGTCATGGTGGCTGATGGGTATGGGGAATGGCAGGAAGAGATGAGATGTGGAGGTGCCTTTGGGACTTGGAGTTGCCCTGGACGGTGCTTCAGGGGCAATCATCGGACATTGTAAATCCACCCAGGGCCCACTGGATGGAATGGGGGAGAGTATGGGCCATTGCTGTCACCCCTCGGGCTGAAGTGTGGTTTGCTGGCCTGGCAGGGGAGCGGCTGCGGTAGGCCTAATTCCGCTGCCCCCATAATAGGGTGGTTGGTCGGGCCCACCGCCACCCCTGAAGGAAGCTCGGCATGGGCGCAGAGTGCCCTCGGGTCTCCCCTTCTCGGCAGCCATGCTTCCGCGGCCGCCCCTCCTCCCAGATGGCACCACCCGATGCCTTGTGGGGCGGCACCCCTCTTCTTCCTTCTCCCTGCGCAGGCGTAGGGCAGAAAATTCCATTCTGCCCTTTTCCCTTCCCCCGACAGCAGCAACAGCCAGGCGTGGGCGGGAAACTCAAGTCTGCCCTCCACCCCAGCAACAGCAGCCACCAATCCCTAAACCCTGCCCCTTCCCCCAGCAACAGTGACAGCCAATCCCTAACCACCACCCCTCCCCCGTCCAGTACCGCCCACTGACCTTTCGCCGGCAACCAATCAGAACAGGGTGTGGCTTCGACCAATCAGCCTTCCCCAGCCCCTATAAAACTGTTGCCTCTCCCTCAATAAAGTTGGACTTGCGTGTTTACCTTGTCTCCGCGGTAGTTCTTCTGCCGTGCGCCCTCCAGTCCTGAGAGCCCCCAACAAGGGCCTGGCCTCCCTTGTCCCCAGTTTGTCGCCTGCTTCTCCGGGTGACCCCTTCGTCGCCTGCTTCTCCGGGCGACCCCTTCGTCGCCGGCTTCGCCGGGCGACCCCGTCAGCCGAACCGCGCAACCCCTTGTGAGACCGATCCCTCGTCTGCTGCCGGACCGACCCCTCGTCCCAAGTGGGACCGACCCCTCGTCCCAAGCGGGACCGACCCCTCGTCCAGAGCTGGACCGACCCCTCGTCCGCAGCCAGACCCCACCTCTACCGACCAAGCAAGCCGCTGCAGTTGGCGCCCAACATGGGGCAAAGCAACCCCACCACAGCACAACGTGGGGCAAGGCAACTCCACCACAGCCTCACTCCATAACCTGGCGGCCCCCCCCCCTCCTTTCTTCTCACCTTGGGACTTCTCTCATGCAACATTGCTGCTACCTGAGCCTTGGCTACCTCATACGATCCACGGCGGTCTGGGAGAATCGCTGGATGGCTTTCTCCTTCCATGTCGGGGGCTATGATTAAGAGGAGCCTTGGATTTCTCGGGAGCATGCGCTTGCACATCTGAAGTAATCCTATCACAGCCCTACGCCCTCCTCTCTTCTCACCTTGAGACTTCTCTCGTGCAACATTGCTGCTACCTGAGCCTTGGCTACCTCATACGATCCACGGCGGTCTGGGAGAATTGCTGGATGGCTTTCTCCTTCCATGTTGGGGGCTTATACCGACCCGCTATGATTAAGAGGAGCCTTGGATTTCTTGGGAGCACGCGCTTGCACGTCTGAAGTAACCCTACCATAGCCCTACGCTCTCCTCTTTTCTCACCCCTATCTTTTCGCTCTGCATTGCTGCTCCTGAACCTTGGTGACCTCATACGATCCACGGCGGTCTGGGAGAATCGCTGGATGGCTTTCTCCTTCCATGTCGGGGGCTTATACCGACCCGCTATGATTAAGAGGCACCAATAAAACTCTCAGGAGCGCGTGCCTGAGCACCTCCACCCCTGCCTTCACCTCTGCCTTCTCCCCTCCGTACTTGCTCCCCTTTGCCTTGCTCCACTGCTCGTCGTCCCGCCCTCCCCTCGTCGGGGCCGTCTCTTGGCCCGCGACCACCGTCGGAGTCCCATCGGCTCCGACCCCTCGTCTCACCGCGCACCTCGGCTCCCATCGCCGCGCTCTCAAGGCAACATAAAGTCCAGAAGAAATCTTGAAGGGTATAATCTATGATATGCTATATAAAAAAGGATTTAAAAGCAGCTATACCAAGAAAGTAAGAATTATGAGTCAACTGTAAATAAATTATATATTTCTGTTAATGTGTTGTAATTGTTCTGTGTTTGTCTGTTCGTTCAATGTCAACGTATATTGTGATACCTCCGGATGGTAAATATAAATTACTAGAAATCTTTAAAAGAGCTCTATTCAAATGGCCAAAAATTAAATAAGCACTTATATTAATACTTAAGTTTATTATAGTAATACATAAGTTTAAATGTTAATAAGATATCTACAATTAAAAAAAATTGTAAGTCTTAATGAACAAAATTAACTGTACGTCTTAAAAAGTTGTACTTGCCTAGATTAAAATGAATAACTTATTTTTCTTCACAGGATAATATAAAGAATGTAAAACTTATATGAATATTAAAAAGGTTAAAAGTTTGTAAAAATGCTAACGGAAATGTAATAAGCTTTGCAAAAAGACGTATTTTGTCCTAAAGTAGGATGGCTAATTTTTCATAAACTCTTGAAACTTAATTTGCATGCGGCAAGTGTAAAAGGTATTGTGATAACTTTACGTAAGGGAATGTGTTCTGTAAAGATAAAATTTATCTTCAATAGTTTACATTAAGGTATTAAATGGCTAATTCCAAAAGGTCATTCTTAAATATATATATATAAAACTGAATTGATGATAATAATAATAAAAGGTAATTTTATAACAGGAAAGATTAACAGCAACCAAGCTCCCCTGCCAACTTGCTTTTAGGAAACAGTTTCTAATATTGCATGCTACTAAGTATTTAAAGAAAAGTTATTCTTAAGGAAACAGAAGATGATTTTGTCTTTGCAGCCATTGTCTATTTAGCAACACCCCTCGCTATCGGCCTAGCCACTGTTGCGCCAGACGATTGGAACCTTAAACAAAGACTCCTCCTCACTGTCATCTTCCTATCTATCGTTACTATATTTACTGCCCTCATTCTCCTTTGTTTATAAAGCAGTCTCCTACAAACCACAAAGCTTCTGTCTTAAACATACCATTCTCAACCCTATCCTCTAAATGATCTTCTCACTTCCCCCACAGCCTTTAATACTCTATTTCTTCCTCATAACCTTTGCTTTCTTGATAATATTTTCCGCCATCTGTCTAGCCGCTACCACCCCAGAAGATTGTAACCACGGCCCCCCATGCCGCCATCGCTCTCAAGCAGCTCCAGCCCTGCTAAACGGCCCACAACCCGCTTTCCCCGGCCCGCGGCCTGCTTTCTAGCATCCAATAACGCTTCTGCTCTTGCCTCCCCATACTTCTGCGGAGCTTCCTCCTGTCTCGACCTCACTCCTCTTCTCAGCCATCCAAAGCGTCCTTTCTCGTCCCCCGCCCCCCTCCTTTTTTTGCTTGAACCCCTACTGCGTTGCAGATTGGGCCGCCCCATGTCGGCCCGCCCCATTAACATGGGCCTCTCTCGCGCCCGTGAAGACTTTGGCCTTCTTATTGTCCTCGCCTACGTCTCCACCACTCCCGACGCTGCCGCCACCACCGTCGCTGGTGCCCTGACGCGACTTGTCCTCACCGCTGCGATCCTCCAGACCATCACACAGTCTGCCTCTACCACTCTTCGCCGCCAAGAAGAGATCAACTACCTGTAACGCGCTGTCATCCTGGACTTTTAACAAGCAGATGGACCTTATAGCCACCGAGATCAACAAGAATTGGACATTGGCCACCCTTGCTTGCAACAGCAAGATACTGCCCCCCAAATTGTACATTTGTATCCCCGTCATACTCACCTCCCTCTTCAGCCCCGCTTCCCTCATTGCTTACTGCCTCTTGGGCCTCGGCTACTTGTTGCTGCTGCCATCCTGGCCCTTATTTGAAAAGAAGGGGGAAATGCGGTCACCCCTCGGGCTGAAGTGTGGTTTGCTGGCCTGGCAGGGGAGCGGCTGCGGTAGGCCTAATTCCGCTGCCCCCATAATAGGGTGGTTGGTCGGGCCCACCGCCACCCCTGAAGGAAGCTCGGCATGGGCGCAGAGTGCCCTCGGGTCTCCCCTTCTCGGCAGCCATGCTTCCGCGGCCGCCCCTCCTCCCAGATGGCACTACCCGATGCCTTGTGGGGCGGCACCCCTCTTCTTCCTTCTCCCTGCGCAGGCGTAGGGCAGAAAATTCCATTCTGCCCTTTTCCCTTCCCCCGACAGCAGCAACAGCCAGGCGTGGGCGGGAAACTCAAGTCTGCCCTCCACCCCAGCAATAGCAGCCACCAATCCCTAAACCCTGCCCCTTCCCCCAGCAACAGCGACAGCCAATCCCTAACCACCACCCCTCCCCCGTCCAGTACCGCCCACTGACCTTTCGCCGGCAACCAATCAGAACAGGGCGTGGCTTCGACCAATCAGCCTTCCCCAGCCCCTATAAAACTGTTGCCTCTCCCTCAATAAAGTTGGACTTGCGTGTTTACCTTGTCTCCGCGGTAGTTCTTCTGCCGTGCGCCCTCCAGTCCTGAGAGCCCCCGACAAGGGCCTGGCCTCCCTTGTCCCCAGTTCGTCGCCTGCTTCTCCGGGCGACCCCTTCGTCGCCTGCTTCTCCGGGCGACCCCTTCGTCGCCGGCTTCGCCGGGCGACCCCGTCAGCCGAACCGCGCAACCCCTTGTGAGACCGATCCCTCGTCTGCTGCCGGACCAACCCCTCGTCCCAAGTGGGACCGACCCCTCATCCCAAGCGGGACTGACCCCTCGTCCAGAGCTGGACCAACCCCTCGTCCGCAGCCAGACCCCACCTCTACCGACCGAGCAAGCCGCCGCAGGCCATGATGTGGACCATTGACCATGAGGTGCAGAGATGCCCAGAGATGTACTTACCAAATGCAATGGATGTGTCATGATGATGGGAATGAATGTTGCTGGGGGGGGGGGGAGTGGTGGGGTGGAGGTGGTGGGGTTGAATGGGACCTCATATTTTTTTTAATGTAATATTTTTACAAAATCAATAAAATAAATAAATAAAGCTTTCAGCTGATTGGATGAGGAAAAAAAAAATTAAAGCCTCCTACACCTCAAAGGAGTTTGTCAAGGAAGTGAAAAGAGAGCCTACACAGTGGGAGAAAATATTTGGTAACCATATATCTGGTAGTATACTTATATCCTGCATATATAATGAATTCCAATATCTTGAAAATAAAAAGACAAACATAGCATTTAAAAAATGGGAAAAAAGATTTGAACAAACACTTCTCCAAAGAAGAAATACAAATGGCTAAAAAGCACATGGGAAAAAATGCTCCAAATCTCTAGCTATTAGGGAAATGCAAATCAAAACTACAATGAGATAACATCTTACTCCTATAATATTGGCAGCTATGAAAAAAAAAAAGAAGACTACAAGTGCTGGAGAGGATGTAGAGGAATGGGAAACTTCATCCATTCCTGGTCAGAATGCAGAAGGAACCACCCATTCTGGAGGACAGTTAGGCGGTTTCTCTAAAACTAGCTATAGATTTGCCACATAACCCAGCAATTCCACTGCTGGGTATATGCCCAGTAGAACTGAAAACAAGGCCACAAACCGATATGTGCACACCAATGTTCACTGCAGCATTGTTCACTAGTGCCAGAAGTTGCAGTCAACTCAAATGCCCATCAGCAGATGAGCAGACAAATAAAATGTGGTATATACATAAAATGGAATAATATTCAGCTTTAAGAACTTATTCACTACAAACACATATGATAACATGGATGAATCTTGAGAACCTTTTGCTGAGTAAAGCAATGAAGGACAAATACATGATCTCAATGATATCAAATAAGTAAACCAAACTGCCTCAGAGAACTAGAGACCAGATGATAGGCTTAAAGGAATTTGGGGAGTAGAGGATTGTTGCGAGCTAACACCTACATGAGTGAAATCCATGATAACCTGGAGGTAAGTATTTACAGGGAAGGGATAAAATGGGGTAATAGGAATACCTTTGGGTGGGGCTTTGTGGGCCTCATGGGGACTAGGGATGGGAGGATGGGTAATATGGCCAAAGAAATTGGGGGGAGTATGGGGGAACTTATGAATATAAGGTATTGTCAGGTGTGTGGTTGAGAGTATAATGTTGAGAAAACTTTTTCAAAATTATAATAAGGAAGGTTACCTGCTTAAGATGCTTAAAGGTGAGAATCTGATGCAGGGCAGGCTTCTAGGGAGTCTGTGAGTGCTCATTTTGTGATAGTGGGTTATATCATTGAATGGAGACCCATACAATGAGAGTGAAGGTATACCCACATCCTGGGAGGACTGATGTTCTCAAATAGAGGGAATTGTATCTCTCAAAAGAAATGGTGGCTCCCAATGCATTAAGGCTGTCAAGCATGTCAAGCCCTCATCATTGTTGCAAGTATCTCTCAACATGGCCCTTTAAGCAAAGAAGATTGATTCTCACTGTGGGCCCAGAGATGAGGGGGAAAGACATACTGAATAGGTGGAAATGGTGTAACTGTGCAGCAATGAAAGTGTTCAACAAGGTTATGTAAGGATGCATATAGGACACGTTAAATTATACCAAAAATATATAGGGGCCTGTAAGCTAAAATGTAAATCCTAATGTAAAACATAAGATAACTAAAAATTTAGAAAATCGTAAATTCTAAAATATAAACCATAATGTAAACCCAAGTGTAACTTTGTGTGAAAGCTATTGTCTCAATATCTGTACATCAGTTGCAGTACATTTAATGTGATCATGTAAAAAGATTATTACTAGGGAAGGGACAAAGTGTCTGATGTTAGATATGTGGGAGTACCATATATTGCATACATGAATTTCTGTGATCAAAAACTTTTGTGAAGACCATCTAAATAATGAGAAGAAAAAGAAAGGATGTAGACAGTGAGGAAGAGATGAAGAAGTTGCCTTGTCAATGTGCATACAGGACAACACTTATTGCAGTGAAGGAAGGCAAAACATCAAAACCAAAGCTTTTGCATTTTAAAATTTTCGATACCCCAATTTATTTTTACTTTAATTTTTCTAAATTAGTATATATTCTATATCTAACCTTTAAACCTATCACTATATTCCATTTTACTATTAATGGAACCTGGCAATATATTAGACTTCATTTTCGAAGAAGTTTTGGACTACAAAGAGGTTCAACTATGGTGGGGGAGGTGCACTTCTGTGGGGTTTATTGGTTGGGGGGCACATGGTTCAACAATGGCAGGGGAGGAATACTGGTGTGGGATGTTATTGATAGAGGGTACACTGTTGGGAAGGAGTTCCCCAGGGCATATATGCAAGGTACATAAAAATGTTTGGATATTTTCATCATAGTTATAGTTAAAAATGACAACTGAGGGAGTGCTGAGTTCCTAGCCTGGAGAGTTCTATTACATTCTGTAATGGAACAGCAACAATCCCCCAAGTGCAATGGCAAAGACCAAAAAAAGAAGGATGGCACGACACCCGGGGATGAGCCTCCCTGGCACCGAGGGACCACTATCAACTACCAACTGATGATGCAACTGGAAAATGACCTTATACGGAAGGTTCAATGCGGATCAGCAGAATATCCCTGTCTACATAAAATAACATGACTTTAAAATGCTGTTTGACCTAATGTAAGGGGGAAATGGAAAGGAGAAATGGGTTTATATGGCTACGAGTCTCTAAAAAAGAGTCTGGAGGCTGTCAGAAGGATTGCCCTTATGCACAACTGAGCAGAGTCTGAGAGACAGATAAAGCAGATACAACCCCCAGGTATTGTTTCCTTTGAGGGCTAAAGAGACCCATGGGAGTTATGGTCATGGCCCATGGGGTTAACTACTAGGTCAGAGGGCCCCTCTTTGGAAATGGTGCTTATGTGTGATGAATCTGGACTCAGATGGGATCTCTCTTCATAAGACTTTCATGCTAATGTGCTGGAGTTGCAGTTAGTGTTGGGGTTTAAGATATATTTAGGGGATTTGAATCTCTGGACTGACAATGTGATAGCCAGGTCCTGAGCCTCAACAGACTCCAGCACCTACAATCTGATTTATTGGACTTACCACACTCAGCTAAGATGGAGTTGAAGAAGGACAACCACCACACCATGGAGCCTAGAGTGATTACAACTGAAAGTGGGAGGATTGCATCGAGCATCCATGTGGAATCTGAACCTCCTCTTGACATAGAGGTGCAATGGACACAACCAATCCAATGTCCACATAGAAGAGGTGGCATTGGATTGGGAAAAGTCGACAGGGTGGCTGATGGGTATGGGGAAATACAGGAAGAGATGAGAGGTGGAGGCGTCTTTGGGACATGGAGCTGCCCTGGATGGTGCTTCAGGGGCAATCACCGGACATTGTAAATCCTCACAGGGCCCACTGGATGGAATGGGGGAGAGTATGGGCCATGATGTGGACCACTGACCATGAGGTGCAGAGGTGCCCAAAGATGTACTTACCAAATGCAATGGATGTGTCATGATGATGGGAACGAGTGTTGCTGGGGGGGGAGAGGTGGGGTGGGGGGGTGGGATTGAATGGGACCTCATATATATATTTTTTATGTAATATTATTACAAAGTCAATAAAATAAAATAAAAAGAAATACAAAAAAAAGTTACCTGCTAAAAAAAAAAAAAAAAAAAAGGATTGTCCAGCACTGAGCCCTTCATACTAATGACTATGCTTGTGAGCCTGTGTGCCTTGAATAAGAACTAGGCCTCGAGCTGCAGGGTGCCTAAGAGTTACCTCCTGAGAGCCTCCATGTTGCTCAAATGTGGCCAGTCTTTTTTTCCCTTTTTTTCTCTTTATTTTCTTTTAAATGTTGCATTCAAAAAATATGTGGTCCCCGTGTAACCTCCCACTCCCCCCATACCACCCCTCCCACATCAACAAACTCTTCCATCATTGTGGCACATCCACTGCACCTGGTGAATACATTCTAGAGAACTACTCCAGCACATGCAGAGTGGTCCACATTGTAGTCCACACTCTCCCCTAGTCCACCCAGTGGGCCACGACATAACACACGATGTCCAGCATCCATCCCTGCAGCACCACCTAGGACAACTCCAAATCCGGAAAATGCCCACACACCATATCTCTTCTTCCCTCTCCTGACCATCAGCAGCCACCGTGGCCACCCTCTCCACATCACTACTACAATTTCTTCCCTTATTAATCACAATAGTTCCCCAACAGAAAACCACTAAGTCCATTCTAATCCAAACTCTATTCCTCTATCTTGTGGACCTGGGATGGCTATGTCCAGTACCCGTCTACATCAAGCGGGGGTTTAGATTCCAAATGAATGATGGATGCAATTCTCTTGCAGCTGTAGGTACTCTGCTTTCTGGTGTGGTGGTTGACCCTCTTCACCTCCTTGTCAGCTGGCCAGGGTAAATCCAAGAAACCAGAGGGTAGCAGCTGCAAGTATGCTGAGGCCCAGGGCCTCATCGTCACATGGACAGTCTAGAGATTCAGGTCTCCTGAGTATACACCAACCCAAAGGCCAACCACAGGTTCGGTAAAAGTACCAAAAGAGGCATGTGTAGAAAGGTCATATCTGAGTCCAACTCCATCACACTCAGGAACACAAACACCAAAGTAGACCCAACTGACATGGTCCTGAACTCCAGAGCCATCTGCCTTGATCATAGAACCTGTGTGTTGCTGCAGCCCTCAGGTGTACCAGCACCTGGGTTTCCATCTACCTTGGCTGTCTCTGGTACCCTGCTGAGGCATGCATAAGCAACACCCCCTGATGATATCCCAGCTGTTTTTGGAGAGTCATATCCATATAAACCCATTTGTTCTTTCCATTTCCCCCTTTTATCGAAGGTCAAAACGCAGTTTTTAACATCTGATATTACATGTAGGCTGAGATATTGTGCTGGTCTGAGTTGACTTCTTTGTTCATGGTCTTTTTGTCGTTACATCATCACCTGATGCTTGAAAGTAATCCCTCGGTGCCAGGGAGGCTCATAGCCAGGCTTCTGTCCCATGCTGGGGACAAGGCAATGCATCTACATGCTGAGTTTGGCTTAGAGAATGGCCACGTTTAAGCAACATGGAGGCTTTCAGGAGGTAACTATTAGGCATCCCACAGCTATAGGTCTAGTTCTTATTTCAGGCACACAGGCTCATAATCTGAACCATCAGTATCAAGGGCTCATTGTTGGACCATCTATCTTTATTGGTCTTTGCCATTGCACTTGGGGGATTGTTGTTTTTCCATTGGGGAATGTGATAGAGCTCCCCTGGTCAGGAATTCAGCACTCTCTCATCTGTTGTTTCCAACTGAAACCACTATGAAAATATCCAAACCTTTCTATGTACCCTGTATACATGCCCTGGGGAACTCCCTCCCAACCGTGTGCCCCCCACGAATGACACTCCACACAAGTGCTCCTCCCCCACTATTGTTGAACCTCTCTGTAGTCCAAACTTCTTCAAAAAGGAAACCCAATATATTGCCAGGTTCCATTAATAGAAAATTGAAATACAGTGATGGGTTTAAAAGTTAGATATAGAATACATAGAAATTTAGAAAAATTAAATAAAGGAAAAATAAATTGCGGTATCAAATAAATGAAAAAATGACAAAGCTTTGTTTTTTCATTTTTCCTTTCATCACTGTTACAGGTTGTGCTCTGTATGTACAGTGGCAAGGCAATTTCTTCCATTTCTTCTTCAGTTTCTACCTCCTTTCTTTTTTTTCCCCTGATTATTAAGTTTCTCTTGCCATAAGTTTTAGGTCACAGTAATTCACATATACAATATATGGTACTCGCACATATCCAACATCAAACTCTTTGTCCCTTCCCCAACAGTGATCATTTTACATGTTCATATTATATTTGCTGCAGCTAATGTACAGATATTAAAATGATAGCTTCCAAACATGGTTCCATTTGGGTTTACATCAGGGTTTATATTTTAGACTAAACAATTTGCTAAATTTTTAGTTATCTTATGTTTTCCATTATGGTTTACATTTTAGCCTATAGACTTTTATACATTTTTGGTGTAATTTAATATGACCCATATCCATTATGGCATGACCCTGTGGGGCTCCCACAGTTACCCTGATTCCATGTATTCAACACCTCTTTGCCCCTCCCCTCAGGGCCCACCATGACAATCAATCTTCATTACTTGAGGGACCATATTCAGCAATACTTGCAAAAATGTTGTGGGCTTGACATGCATGACTGTCTTAACCCATTGGCAGTGACTGATTCTCTCAAGAGATACAATTCCCTCTGTTTGAGATCATCAGTCCTCCCCAGGATGTGGGCATACATCCACTCTCATTGTATGGGTCTCCACCCAATGATATAATCCACAATGACAAAATGAGCACTCACTCCCCAGAATGGGCTTGCCCTGTGTCAGAAGACCTCTCCACAAGCATCCCAAACAGGCAACCTTCCATATTACATTGAATAAAGTATTTTCTTTGCACCCCAATTTCAATCACATACCTGACAATCTCCCATAATCAAATGTTCCCCTCACCCTCTCCCCAATTTCTTGGGCAATCTGACCCATCCTCCCATTCGTGGAGCCCCTAAAGTCCAACACAGCCCCACCCAAAGTTATCCTTATGCCCCCCATTTTATCCCTTTCCTGTACAAATACTTACCTCCAGCTTATCAGAGATTTCACCCAAGGAGCTGTCGGCTCACAACCTTCCTCTACCCTCCAACTACCTTAAAGTTTATCATCCAGTCTCTGGCTCTCTGAGACAACTCGGTTTACTTATTTCATATCAGAGAGGCCATGTAGTATTTTTCCTTCTATGGTTGGGTTGCTTCACTCAACGTAAGGTTCTCAAGATTCATCCATGTTATCACATGTGTTTCTACTGTATTTGTTCTTATAGCTGAGTAATATTCCATTGTATGTATATACCACATTTTATTTATCCATTCATCTGTTGATGAGCATTTGGGTTGATTCCAACTCTTGGCAATAGTGAATAGTGCTGCTATGAACATTGGTGTGCATATATATCAGTTTGTGTCTTTGTTTTCAGATCTTCTGGGTATATACCCAGCAGTGGAATTGCTAGGTCATATGACAAATCTATAGCTAAGAGGTGGAGTGGACATAAACATCCCAGGGCCCACAGAATGGAGGAATAGAGTATGGATTAGAGTGGACTTACAGATATTTTATTCTGGAACTATTGTGATTAGTAATTGAGGAAAATGTGGCATTGGTGTGGAGAAAGTGGCCATGGTGACTGCTGGGGGTAGGGACTGGGAGGAAGAGATGTGCTGTGGGGGCATTTTCGGGACTTGGAATTGTCCTGGGTGGTGCTGAAGGGACAGTTACCAGACATTGTATGTCTTCCCATGGCCCACTGGGTGGACTGTGGGAGACTGTGAGCTATGATGTGGACCATTGACCATGAACTGCAGCGGTGCTCAAAGATGAATTCACCAAATGCAATGAATGTCTCATGATGATTGAGGAGATTGTTGTTATGGGGGGAGGAGTGGAGTGAGAGGGGTGGGAGTATATGGGGACCTCATTTTTTGAATGTAACATTAAAAATAAATAATGACAAAAAATTAAAAATAATAAAATAGAAAAGATCATTGCTGGGGAAAAAAGAAGTTAATGTAGCATTGATGTAGAGAAAGTCCCATTGTAGCTGCTGAAGGTAGGGAGTGGGAAGAGCAGATGTGATGTGGGGGCATTTTCAGGTCTTTGAGTTGTCCTGGGTGGTGCTGCAGGGACAGTTACTGGACATTTTATGTCCACCCATGGCCCGCTGGGTGGACGGGGGGGAGATTGTAAACTCTAGTGTGGACCATTGACCATGTGGTGCAGCAGTGCTCAGAGATGTGTTTACCAAGTGCAATGAATGTCCCATGATGATGGAGGGGGTTGTTGTCGGGGGAGTGCGGTGAGGGGGATGGGGCGTTTGTTGGGACCTCATATTTTTTAATGTAACATTAAAAAAATAAAGAAAAAATAGAAGGAATCAACCAAGCAAATACTGGTAAGGAGATTGAAACCGTAATGAAAACCTTACAACAAAGTTAAGTTCAGGACCAAATGACTAAAAGGGTTATTTTACCAAACATTCTAAGAAGACTTAACTCTGATTCTACTCAAAATTTTCCATAAATGTGCAAGAGGGAACAATCCTTAATTCATTCATCGAAGCCAACATTATTTACATTTTTAACTCAGTCCAGATAAAAATTACACCAGCACCTTTAACTGAATTGGTAAAGCTTATTGTGAAATTTATTTGGAAAGGAAAGAACCCCTAATAGCCAAAATCATTTTTAGTAATGAAAACTAAACAGGAGGAATGGAATAAATTGCCACTGCTACAGGACAACAATTATTACAGCAATGAAAGGGAAAACAAGAAAAAATTAATATGGTTTTCATTTTTAATACCTCAATTTTTACTTTATTTTAGTTTTGGTTTTTCTAAATTATTATGTATTTTATTTCCTATATTTAAACTTATTACTATGTCATTTTCCTATTAATTGAATTTGGCAATATGTTTCCCTTCATTTGTGAGGAAGTTTTCGATCACAGAATGGTTCAACTCTGGCAAGGGAGGAGCATTGGTTTGCAATGTTGTTAATGGGGAATGCATGGGAGGAAATTCACCTGGGCATACATCTAAGGTATGTAAATATGTTCAGGTGTTCATGGGGAATTACCACAGGGGGTAGAGGTTCACACATCTGAAAGAATACTGAATTCCCATCTTGGGGAGCTCTGTCACGTTCTCTAATGGTTTACCAACAATTTCCCAAGTGCAGGATTGGAGACCAGTAGAGGAGGATGGTCCATTAATGGGCCCTTGATGTTGACGACTGTGTTTACGTGCCTTTTGCTCTTGTGGTTTCAACTTGGCCTGGTGCTAAAGTATGCCTAAGAGTTACCTTCTGAGAGCTTCCATGCTGCTCAAATGTGGCCACTTTCTAAGCCAAACTCAGCATGTGGATGCATTGCTATACCTCTTTCATATGACATGTCTCCTGGGAGTGAGCTTACCTGGAACTGTGGGATTACTACCAAGCTCCAGCTGGTGATTCAACTGTAAAATGACATGAAATAAAAGGGGAAAATGGTAAAGGTGAGTGAGTTTATATGGCTGAGAGACTTCAAAATGAGTCAGGTGGTCATCAGAGGTGTAATGCTTATGCATGTCTCAGCATGGATACTGCCTCAATTCATGGGGCTCCTGAGGGCTATGGAGATGGCCAGGTTCTGTGTTCATGGCGGATAGGTCTGGGGTTTGGTACATTGTCAGTGGGCCCTACTTAGGAGTTTGTGCTCCTGAGTGTGACAGAGTTAGACTTGGAAGTGGCTCATCTTCCTCTTCTGTCCCTTTTATTGTATATGTGGTTGACACTGGAGTTGGTAGATATATGTCCAGGAGACTTGGATCTCTGGGCTGTCCATGTGCCAGCTGGGCTCTGAGCTTCAAGCAGAATTGTGGCACCTACTCTCTGGTTCACTTGACTCACCCAGGACAAATAACAAGAAAGTAAGGATGGGTAACCACCACACCAAGGAACTGATAGTGTCTACATCTGTGGGAAAGAGAGTCCTATCCATCAGCCAGATGTGATCAAAACCCCCTCTCAATTGGAGGAGGTGTGGACATCACCATCCCAGAATCCTCAGGACTGGGGAATAATATAGACAGTGGCCACTGGAGTTGCTGAAGGCAGGGAGAGGGAGAAAGAGGTGTAATATGGGGGAATTTTTGGGACTTGGAATTGTCCTGAATAACATTTCAAAGAGAGATACAGGTCATTATATATCCTGCCATAGCCTACAGAATGGAGTTGGAGTTGAGAACTAATAGGTAAATGGGACTTCCTCAAAATTAAAGCCTTCTGCACCTCAAAGGAGTTTGTCAAGAAAGTAAAAAGGGAGCCCACACAGTGGGAGAAAATATTTGGCAACCATATATCTGATAAGAAACTTATAACTTGCATATATAAAGAACTCCTATTTCTTGAAAATAAAAAGATAAACAACCCATTTAAAAAATGGGAAAAAGATTTAAATAGACACATCTCTAAAGAAGAAATACAAATGGCTAAAAAGCACATGAAAAAAATGCTCCAAATCTCTAGCTATCAGGGAAATGCAAATCAAAACTATAATGAGATACCATCTTACTCCCATAAGGTTGGCAGCTATGAGAAAAACAGAAGAATACAAATGCTGGAGAGGATGTGAAGAAAGGGGAACACTCATCCACTGCTGGTGGAAATGCAGAAGGATCCAACCATTCTGGAGGACAGTTTGGCGGTTTCTCAAAAAACTAACCATAGATTTGCCATATGACCCAGCAATACCACTGCTGGGTATATACCCAGCAGAACTGAAAACAAGGACACAAACCGATATATGTACACCAATGTTCATAGCAGCATTGTTCACTATCGCCAAAAGATGGAATCAACCCAAATGCCCATCAACAGATGAGTGGATCAATAAAATGTGGTATATACACACAATGGAATACTACTCGGCTATAAGAACAAATACACTACAAACACACGTGATAACATGGATGAATCTTGAGAATCTTATGTTGAGTGAAGCAACCCAGGCATTGAAGGACAAATACTACATGACCGCAATGATATGAAATAAGAAAGCTGCCTCAGAGAGCTAGAGACTGAACGATAGGCTTACAGGAAATCGGGGGGTGGAGGAAGGATGTGAGCCGACGTCTGCAGGGGTGGAATTTATGATGAGCTGGTGATAAGTATGAACACAAAGAAGAGATAAAATGGGGGCAAGGGGTTGCCTTTCGGTGGGGCTATGCAGGTTTGAGGGGGGCTGGGGATGGGCGGATGGGTAATATTGCCCAAAAAGTGGGGGGAGGGAGGGGTAGCATACGAACATAGGAGAGTGTCAGGTGTTGGTTGAGAGTAAAATGTTGAGAAAATCGTATCAAATATAATTAAAAGGGTTACTTGTTTAGGATGCTCGGAGGGGATGGTCTGATGCGGGACGGGCTCCTGGGAAATGTCTGAATGCTCATTTTGCCAGAGTGGGTGGTACCATTGGGTAGAGACCCAAGTCGTGAGAGTGGGGGTGGACCCACATCCTGGGCAGGACTAATGCCATCAAATAGAGGGAACCGTATCTCTCGAGAGAAAGGGTGGCTCCCAGGGCATTGGGGCAATTGAGTAAGTTGGGCCCTGAACATTGTTGCAAGTGTCTCTGGACGTGGCTCCTCAGGAAATGGAGGTTGGCTGTCACTGTGGGCACCAAGGGGACGGGAAAATGGATGTTAAATGTGTGAAAGCAAAGTAAATGTGGGGTAAGAGAGGAGTTTCACGAGAATGCACAGGGATGGATATAAAACATGTAATATTACACCATAAACATATAGGGGACGACAGACTAGTAATGTAAACCATAATGTAAAACATAGGATAACTAAAAATTTAGAAAACTGTATATCCTAAAGTATGGACCACAATGTAAGCACGGATGTCGCCTTGTTTGAAAGCTATTGTCTCAGAGTCTGTACATTACTTAAAGTAAATATGATATGAATAAGTTGTAAGAATATCACTGTGGAAGGGAAAAGGTTCTATGATGGATGTGTGGGAGTACTGTATATTGTATATATGAATTGCTGTGGTCTAGGGCTCTTGCGAAGAGAAGTTCAATAATTAGGAAAAAAAAGAAAAAGAAAAAGATAGGATGTAGAATTTTTCCAAGTCAACACGTATTCTGTACCTGACCTTTAAACCCATCGCCTTATCCCATTTTGCTAGTAAGGGATCCTGACATTATATTAGGCTTCAATTTTCGAGAGGTTTTGGATCACAGAGTGGTTCGGCAGTGGCGGCGGAGGAATACTGGTATAGGACACTATTGACAGGTGATATAGGGCTGACAGGGATATACTCATAGTGGCAACAATTAAAAACTAAAACTGGGGGGGTACTGGGTTCCTGGCCGGGGGTGCTCTGTCGTGGCCCCTAGGGGAGCAGAGGCAGTCCCCCAGGTGCAATGGTAAGTACCAGGAAGGAATGAGGGTCCAACAGTGAGAGCATGATAGATACTAATGACTATGCTTGTGAGCCTATATGCCTGAAATAAGAACAAGGCCTAGAGCAGCACTGTGCCTGGGAATTTCCGCCTGAAAGCCTTCATGTTACTCAAATGTGGCCAGTCTCGAAGCCAAACTCAGTATGTAAATGCAATGCCTTCCCCACAGCGTGGGACATGACACCTGGGGATGAGCCTCCCTGGCACCGAGGGATCACTACCAAGTACCAGCTGATGATGCAACTGGAAAATGACCTTGAATTGAAGGTTCAATGCGGATCAGCAGAATATCACTGTCTACATATAATAACATGACTTTAAATTGCTGTTTGACCTAATGTAAGGGGGAAATGGAAAGGGGAAATGAGTTTATATGGCTACGAGTCTCTAAAAAAGAGTCTGGAGGCTTTCAGAAGGATTGCCCTTAAGCACAACTGAGCAGAGTCTAAGAGACAGATAAAGTAGATACAACCCCAGGTATTCGTTCCTTTGAGGGCTAAAGAGACCCATGGGTTCTATGGTCATGGCAGATGGGGTTTACTGCCATGGCAGATGGCCCTTCTTTGGAGCCGGTGTTTCTGTGTGATGGAGCTGGACTCAGATGGGATCTCTTTGCACAAGACTTTCATGCTACTTTACTGGAATTGTAGTTGGTGTTGGGGTTTAAGATATATTTAGGTGATTTGAATCTCTGGACTGACAATATGATAGCCAGGCCCTGAGCCCCAACAGACTTCAGCTCCTACAATCGGATTTATTGGACTCACCTCACTCAGCTAAGATGGAGTTGAAGAAGGGCAACCACCACACCATGGAGTCTAGAGGGCCTACAACTGAAAGTAAGAGGATTGCATCCAGTATCCATGTGGAATCTGAGCCTCCTCTTGACATAGAGGTGCAACGGACACAACCAATCCAAGGTCCACAGAGAAAAGGTGGCATTGGAGTGGGAAAAGTGGACATGGTGGCTGATGAGTATGGGGAATGGCAGAAAGAGATGAGAGGTGGAGGCGCCTTTGGGACTTAGAGTTGCCCTGGATGGTGTTTCAGGGGCAATCACCGGACATTATAAATCCTCCCAGGGCCCACTGGATGGAATGTGGGAGAGTATGGGCCATGATGTAGACCATTGACCATGGGGTGCAGAGATGCCCAGAGATGTACTTACCAGGTTTAATGGATGAGTCATGATGATGGGAGTGAGGGTTGCTGGGGGGGGAGAGTGGTGGGGTGGGGGTGGAAGGGTTCAATGGGACCTCATATTTTTTTAATGTAATATTTTTACAAAAACAATAAAAGAAAAAAGAATGGAGTTGGAGAGAGTATAAACTACAGTGTAGACTATATTTCATGCTGTGTGGAAATGCTCCAAAATGTGTTCATCAATTTCAATAAATGTACCACACTCATGAAAGAAGTTGATGTTGGAAAAGTCGAAGGTGTGGGGAGTGGGGCATATGGGAAGTCTCTATTTTTTATGTAATATTTTATGTAATCTGTATATCTTTTAAAAGTAATTAAAATATATTTTAAAAAAAGGAAGGTATGGTGGGCAAAACTGCATGGTATTGGCACAATGATAGAAAAACTGACCAATGGAACCAAATTCAGAGCTCTAATAGAGAGCCTCACATATATGGTCAATTGATATTTGACAAGGCCACCAAGTTGAATCAACTGAGACACAATAGACTCTTCAACAGTTGGTCCTTCAAGAACTGGATATCCACATCCAAAAAAGTGATAGAGGATAACCTCATCTCATGCCCTATAAAATTTTTACTCAAGATGGATCAAAGACCTAAATATAAAAGCCAAGACAATGAAACTCCTAGAAGATGACATAGAGCATGATCTATGAGATCTTTTAGTAGGCACTGGTTTCATAAATTTTACACCCAAAGGAACAAAAGATAAAACAGATATATTGGACTGCCTCAAAATTAAAAACTTTTGAGCTTCAAAGGAGTTTGTCAGGAAAGTGAATAGACAGCCTACTCAATGGGAGAAAATATTTGACAAGCAATTATCTGATTAGGACCTAACATCCAGAATATATAATGAAATCCTACATCTGAAAAATATAAAGAAAAACCACCCATTTAAAAATGGGCAGAAGATTTGAATAGACATTTCTCCAAAGAATAAATACAAATGGCTAAAAAAGCACATTAAAATATTCAGCATCAGTAGCTATGTGGCAGTTTGATATTATTTATGAATCTCCCAAAAAAGATATTGATTATGCTTGTAAACTGGACTGTGCTCTGGGTGTCATACACTTTGTATTAATTTCAAAGGTTTGAAGTTTTCTTGATAAATCCAATTTAGGGCTTTTGATTTGACCTGTCAGTAGGACTTGGCTCTGGTTGATTCCCAACCCCCTTGTTGTGCTGATATAAATGGACACTCACTCAAGAAGACGTACAGAGAAGACACAGGAAGAGAGAGAACTTTGTCCATTTTGATTCTGGAGCTCCAGGGAGAGATAAGCCAATCGCCTAATAATGTGCAGCTGAGCAGCTGAATAGTTAGAAAGCCTGGAAAGAAACGAGCCTATGCCAGACTGACATAGCCCTTTCTGTATAAATATAAATGCCAATAATAAAATTTATCTGTACGGGTAATGGACCCCTAATAAACAAAATGTCTTTTTAAAAAAGAAGGAAATAGGAGGGATCTCACATCTTGACTTGGAGCATATTACTTATCTACAGTGGTAGAGACAGTATGGTAATGGCATAAGGACTGAGACAAACCAATGGAACCAAACTGAAAACTCAAAAATCAGCCTTCACATCTAAAGTGATTTTTGACAAGGGTGTTAAGCCCACCCTGCTGGACCAGAACAGTCTATTCAACAAATGGTGCTCGGAGAACTGGATAGCCATATCAAAATGAAAGAAGATCCCTATCTCAAACTTTGTACAAAAAATTAACTCAAAATGGATCAAAGACCTAAATATAAAAACAGCAAGCATAAAACTTCAAGAAGAAAATGTAAGAAAACATCTTCAAGATTGTGGTAGGTGGTGGTTTCTTAAAACTTATATCTGAAGCATGAGCTAAAAAAGGAGGGAAAAAATGGATAAATGGGACCTCCTCAAAATTCCGCACATTTGCATGTCAAACGACTTTGTCAAAATGGTGAAAAGGCAGCCAACTCAATGGTAGAAAATATTTGACAATCACAAATCTGATAAAGGTGTAAAACCCGTAATAAATAAGGAGATTACACAACTCAACAATAGACAAATTTTATAATTAAAACATGAGCAAAACACTTGAAAAGACAACTGTCAAAAGAAGAAAGACAAATAGTGAAGAAACAGGAAAAAGTGTTCAACATCACTACTGATTAAGGAAATGCAAATCAAAACTACAATGAGAGGATGGTTATGGGAACATGGCCAAAGGGTTACACAGATAAGGCTCAGCTCTTAATAAAACAGCAGAGAAAATCCAGAAGCTGGGTTGGGGACCTGCTTTTGGGTATGAAAACCAGGACACTGTTTCCAATTTCCAGAAGAGTGAGTTTGACAAAGAAGCCAAACAATAATCGAACATGGACAACAGCAAGGAAATAGAATAAGAAGAACAGTGTTAAAGTGAAACCCTACCATAAACACAAAACAAGAACACAATAAAGCATGAAATAATGAAGCTAATCAACTGATATGCCCATCAAGATAAACAGATGCCTAGACACCAACAAAAATTACAAGCCATACTAAGAAACAGGAAGACATGACCCGGTCCAACGAATAAACTAAAAACCAGAAGGAGATGCAGAACATGGAAAAACTAATCAGAGATGTCCAAAGAAATATCATGAAGAGGAGCACACCTTAGACAGTAGAAATCCTAACAGGCCTGCTCCAAGACCTATACTGGTCATATTGTCCAATGTGCAAGACATACAGAGAATACTGGAAGCAGCAAGAGAAAATAGATCTATCACATACAAGGTAAGCTCAAAAAAATTAAGTACAGATTTCTCATCTGAAACCATGGAGGCAAGCCTAAGGCAGTGGTATGGCATATTTAAGATGCTAAAAGATAAAAAATTTCTAGACAAGAACTCTCTATCCAACAAAGCTGGCATTCGAAAATGAGGGAGAGTTCAAAATTTTCACAGATAAACAGAAATTAAGGCAGTATGTCAATAAGAAACCTGCCCTTCGAGATATACTAAAGGGAGTTCTGCAAGTCAAAATAAAAAAACTAACAAAGAGGAAGACATAGCCCAGCCCAATGAACAAACTAAAAACGGGGAGGAGATGGAGAACATGGAACAACTAATCAGAGATATCCAAACAAGTATAATGAATCAACTTAATGAAGTGAAGGAAAAGATTAAGGATATTAAGAAGACACTGGGAGAACATACTGAAGAAATTGTAAACATACACAAAACAATAATGAATATGATGATGATGAATAGCACAATCCAAGAAATCAAAAATATACTGGAATCACACAAGAGCAGATTTGAACAAGCAGAGGAAATAATGATGTGGAAGACAGTACACCTAAAATCAAACAGTAGAACAGAGAGAAAAAATTCAGCTGGAACTTAGATATTTGAATGACAGCACAAAACACACAAACATACACATTACAGGCAGGAGAAGAGAAGTGAAAAGGGACAGAGGAGTGTTGGAGGAAATAATGGCTGAAAGTTCACAACCCTTTTGAGGGAGATGGACATTCATGTCCAGAAAGTGCAGTGCACCACAACCAATATAAATCCTAACAGGCCTACTGCAAGACACATACATGTCACATTGTCCAATCCTCAAGACAAAGAGAGAATACTGAAAGCAGCAAGAGAAAAGATACCCATCACATACAAGGAAAGCTCGATAAGTGCTGATTTCTCATCTGAATTCATGGATGCGAGAAAGCAGTGGTATGTCATGGTTAACGTACTAAAGGAAAAAAAAATTCCCAGCCAAGAATTCTCTATCCAGCAAAGTTGGTATACAAAAATTAGGGAGAATTCAAAATAATCACAGATAAATAGAAATTAAGAGAATATATCAATAAGAAACCTGCCCTACAAGAAGTACTAAAGGGAGTTCTGCCAGTTGAAAGGGAAAAATGTGAGAGAGACAGAATTGATGGAGAATGTAAGAACAACTAGAAAGATAAAAAGAGAAACAAAAAAACAATGTATAGCATATATAAACATAAGGAAAATATGGTTAATGTAAGTAATTCCTTAAAAGTAATAACATTGAATGTTAATGGATTAAACTTGCCAGTCAAGAGACACATATTGGCAGAATGGATAAGTAGGTATGACCCATCGATATGCTGTCTACAAAAAATCCACCTTAAAGTCAGGGGTGCAAGGAGGCAGAAAGTGGCTGGAAAACAATTTTAAAAGTCAACGATAACAAAAAAAAAAATGCAGGCATAGCTATACTATTAGACCAGATAGACTTTAAATGCAAAACTATTGTAAGAGACAAAGAAGGATACTATATATTAATAAAATCTCAAAATACATGAAGCAAACACTGGAAAAACTAAAAGGAGAAATAGATGCCTTTACAATAATAATGGGGGACTTTAATACACCATTATCACCACTAGGCATATCATCTCAACAGAGAATCAAAAAGGAAACAAAGAGTTTGAAAAATACATTAGAGGACCTGGGACCTGGACCTAGTAGACATGTACAGAACATTATACACAAATGCAGTGGGATATACATTCTTCTTGAGTGCACATGGATCATTCTCCAGGATAGACCACATGCTAGGCCACAAAACAAGTCTCAATGATTTTAAAAAGATTGAAATTATACTAAGTAATTTCTCTGACCACAGTGTAATGGAGTTGGAAATCAGGGAGGGCCAGGGAACCAGATTAGGCACAAAGAATGGACGTTAAAGAACACACTCTTAGACAAGCAATGGTGCAAGGAGAAAATCTCAAAAGAAATCAGTAACTAATTGAAATGAATGAAAATGACAACACAACATATCAAAACCTATGGGATACAGGACAAGCAGTACTGAGTGAAATTCATAGTCATAAATGCCTTTATTTAAAAAAAAGAAAGAGCTGAAATTGAAGACCTAACTGCACATCTGGAGGAATTGGAAAAATAACAACTAACCCCAAATACAATGGAAAGAAGGTGATAACAAAGATTAGAGCAGAACTAAATGAAATGAGAAATAAGAAAGCACTAGAAAAAATAAAACCAAAAGCTGGTTCTTTGAAAAGATTAATAAATTGACACACCTTTATTTACACTATCAAAGATAAAATGAGAGAAGATGCAAATACATAAAATAAGAAATGTGGAAGTGATTATCAACACTGACCCCACAAAAATAAAAAGTAATATAAGAAGATATTTTGAAAAATTATATGACAACAATATGGATAATTTAAAGGAAATGGAAAAATTCCTGGAAATACACAGCCTACATTTTCAAAAGAAGAAACTGAAGAACTCAAAAGACCAATCACAAGTAAAAAGATAGAATCAGTCTTCAAAAGCCTCCCAACTCAGAAGACCCCAGAACCAGACAGCTTCACAGCTGTCTAAAAAACATTCCAGAAAGAACTAACACCAATCCTGCTTAAATTCTTCCATAAAATAGAAGTACAGGGAACATTGCCTAGCTCATTCTATGAAACATTGCCTAGCTCATTCTGTGGTGACGTATACCTAATACCAAAGCCAAAGAAAGATGCCACAAGAAAAGAAAACTATAGACCAATCATTCTAATGAAACTAAATGCTAAAATCCTCAACAAAATATTTACTAATCATATTCAACAACACATCAAATGAATTATACACCATGACCAAGTGGGTTACTTCCCTGGTATGCAAGGACAGTTCAACTTGAGAAAATCAATCAATGATGTACCCCACATAAAGGAATCAAAAGATAAAAAACCAAGATTATCTCTATAGATGCAGAGAAAGCATTCAACAAAATACAACAACCTTTCCTGATAAAAAACACTACAAAGATAGGAATAGAAGGAAAGTTCCTGAAATGGTAAAGGTTATATACGTAAACCCACAGCTAACATCATATTCAATGGTGAAATCCTAAAAGCTTTCCCTCTTAAATTGGGAACAAGACAAGGATGCCAACTTTCACCACTTCTATTTAACGTAGTGTTAGAAATACTTGCTTGAGCACTTAGGCAAGAAAAAGATATAAAAAGGCATCCAAATTGAAAAGGAAGAAGTAAAAATTTCACTATTTGCGGATGACATGATCCTATACATAGAAAGCATTGAGAAATCTACAAAAGTTTCTAGAGTTTATAAATGAGTTCTGCAAATTCACAGGCTATAAGATCAACATGGAAAATCAGTAGCATTCCTATACACTGAAAATGAGCACTCTCTGGAGGAAATCAATAAAAATGTCCCCTTTACAATAGCAACTAAAACAATCAAATACATAGGAATAAATTTAACTAAAGGTGTAAATGTCTTCTATGCAGAAAACTATACAACATCGCTAACTGAAAGTAACTTAAATAAGTGAAAGAATAGTCCTTGTTCATGGAAAGGAAGACTAAACATCAATAAGATGTCTATTCTACTCAAACTGATCTACATATTTAATGCAATCCCCATAAAAATCAGTACAGTATTTTTTACTGAATTGGAAAAAGTATCTATGAAATTTATTTGGAAGGGGAAGAGACCCTGAATAGCCAAAGATATATTGAAAAAAAATGAAATTACATGGATCAAAATACCTAATTATAAAACTCACTACAAAGTATAGTGGTCAAAATTTTATGGTGTTTGCACAAGGATAGACATAATGACCAATGGAACTGACTGGGAGTTATGATATAGATTCCCACACATAAAATCAACTGATATCCAATAAAGCCACCAAGCCTACTCAACTGGGAGAGATTAGCCCCTTCAACAAATGGTGTTGGAGAACTGGATACTCACTCCAAAAGATAGAATCACCATCTCCCATCTTATGCAAAAATTAAATGAAAATGGATAAAAAATCCAAATGTAAGCGCCAAGATCACAAAGACTTTGGAAGACAATGTAAGGAAACATCTACAGGATCTTGTATTACCAAATGGTTTTATGAACTTTACACCCAAATCGCAAGCAATGAAAGAAAAAATAGAAAATGGGACCTCCTCGAAATTAAAAACTTTTGCACCTCAAAGGAATTTGTCAAGGAAGTGAAAAGGCAGCCTAATCAATGGAAGAAAATATTTGGTAACCATATATCTGATAAGGGCCTATTATCCGGCATATATAAAGAAGTCCTACACCTCAAAAATAAAGACAATTCACTGAATAAATGGTCAAGGATTTGAATAGAGGCTTCTCCAAAGAAGAAATGCAAATGGTTAAAAGCACATGAAAATACCCTCAATATCACTAGCTATTAGGGAAATAGAAATAAAAACTACAATGAGATATTATCTTACACCTATTAGACTGTCAGCTATTAAAAAACAGGAATACAACTGTTGAAGAGGATTGGAGGAATGGGAACACTCATTGAATGCTGGTGGGAATGTAGAATGGTGCAGCCACGGTGTAGGACAGTTTGGCGGTTCCTCAGAAATCTAACTATAGAACTGTCATATTATCCAGGTATTTCACTGCTGGGTATATACCCAGAAGAACTGAAAGCAAGGACACAAACAGATACTTGCACACCAGTGTTCATAGAAGCATTAGTCACTATTGTCAAAAGTTGGAATCAACCCAAATGCCCTTCAACAGATGAATGGATAAACAAATTGTGGTATAAACATACAATGGAATCTTACTTAGCTGTAAGAATGAATACAGTATTAACACATGGGATAATATGGATGAATCTTGAGGATTCTCAGTCGAGTCAAGCAAGCCAGGCACTAAAGAACAAATATTACATGACCTCACTGATATAAATTAAGGAAATTGAGCAGACTCACAGGGCTAGAGTCTGGAAAATAGGTTTACAGAAAATAGGGAGAAGAGGGTTGTGAGCCAACACCATATGAGCAAAATCTATGTTAAGGGGGAAGTGTGTGGTTGTACAGTGGAGGGGCATGACAGTGGTATAATGATACTTTTAGGTTAGGCCGTGCTGGTTTTTCAGGTGGGATGGGATGGGGAGTGTGGGTTGGATTGTCCGTGGAACTGGGGGAAGGATTGTGAGAGGGAACAGGTGAACACTGGGGATTGGTGGATACATTATTGAAACTACAATATTTGGAATGCTCTTTTGGCAATATGGATGTGATGGTTGCTGTTTGGGGTGTTGAATGTGGGGACATTCCGTGCAGGGCGTACCTGGGGCAGGTTTCTAGGGAGTGTGTGAGTGTTCATCTTGCCATAGTGTGTTATATCAGAGGGTGGAGAACAAGATAACGAGTGACAAGGTGATGGACTCCCATACTGGGGAAGCCCGCTATGTTCTCAAATAGATGGGTTGATGTCTCTAGGGAGCATGGGTGGTGCCTAATAGGGGAGGTCAGGCCAATGTGTCAAGTTCTCAGATTTGTTGCAAGTAACTATGAATTCTTTCCTTCAAGGTGTGAAGCCTAATGGTTGCCCTGGGTTGTGAGGGGAAGGGGAGGGAGGAATGGAATAAATGGAACAGGGGACATTTGGGGGAAGGTGGAATTGTTCTACTTGATCTTGCTTTGATGGCACAGGCCATGTTGAATGGCATAAAAGTTTATAAAAGTGTGTAGTAGAAATATAAACCATAATGTCAACCATTTACCATGGTTGGTAGCTATAGTTCAATAATTCATCAGTTGTAACAAATTTGCCATCCACATATATACAATGTTATTAATAGGGGAAGAGGGAAAAGGGGGAGGATGCTGCATATATGGGAGTCCCCTGTATTTGGTACATGACTTTTCTGTAACCTAAAACTTGTTTGAGGACAAAATGAAAAAAAAAAAGGGTAAGAAATCTGGGGGAATAACTGGAAGACAATGTCACTGTATGTATAGGACAACAGATCTTATAGTGATGAAAGGAAATTGCTTTAAAATTTTAAAGTATTTTTTCATTATTTTTATAGTCCAAAATTTTTGTTTTTTTATTTTATTAAAAAATTTTTTGCATTTTATTTCTTATTTTTAAAACTAGCATTGTTATTCATTTTCTTATTAATTGAACTTGGCTATTGCATTTGCATCATTTAAAAAGTTTTGGATCACAGAAGGGTTGCAACTATAGCAGGGGAGGATCACTGGTGCAGGGTGTCAATGACAGGGGACACATGGAAGGAAGCTCACCAGCACATACATATAAGGCAAATAAATGTGTTCAAATGTTCATGGGGCATTGTCATGTTAGATGGAGATTCACACAATAATCAAAGGAATATCAAATTCTTATCCTGGTCAATGCTGCCATATTCTCTAATAGATCAGCAAGGATCCCCTGAATACAGGGGCAATGAGTAGTGAAGGAGGATGGTCCACTGATGGGCCCTTGATATTGATGACTGTGCATATGAGCCATTGCTCTTGAAATTGAAACTTAGTTTAGTATTATATGGTGCCTAAGAGTTGCCTCTTGGAAACCCCCTTGGTTGCTCAAATGTGGCCCTCTGTCTAAGCCAAACTCAGCATATAAATACATTACCTTTCCCCCAGCATGGGTCATGACTCCTGGGTCTGAGCCTCCCTGGCAATGAGGGATAACTACCAAGCACCAACTAGCATCTGGAAAAAGACCCTGATGAAAAGGGGAAAAAGGTAAAGACAAAAAAAGGTAAAGATAAACAAAAGTTTATATGGCTAACAGATTTCAAAGTGAGTCGGGAGGTCATTCCAGAGGTTACACTTATGTGCGTCTCAGCAGAATCTCTTTAACTCCCAAAGCAGATATTACCCCAAATCGTGAGAGGCCCCTGAAGGCTCTGTAGACATCCAGATGCTATAGTTACAGAAAATAGCTCAAGAGTTTGGTGTCTTGCTAGTGGACCCTACTTTGTAACTTATGCTCCCCAGAGTGACAGAGTTGGATTCAGTTGTGATTTCCCTACATATGGGTCTTGTGTCCTATATGAACATATAGTACTAGAGTTGGTAAATGTACATCTGAGAGACTTACATCTTTGGGCTGTTCATGTGCCATCTGGGCACTGAATATCATAAGAGTTGCAACACATACTCTCCAGGTTATTGGTCTCACCCAGGAGAACTAAAAATGTTATGATGGACAACTACCATACCAAGGAACTGAGACAGTCTACAACTGCAAGCAAGAGAGTCCCTTCCATTGGCTCTATGGGGACACAGCCCCCTCTCAATTAGAGGTGGAGTGGACACCACCATCCCAGAATCCTCAGAATTGTAGAATGAACTATGGACTAAAATAGATTTACTGGTGCTCTACTATAGAATTATTGTGATTCTAACAATGGAAGAAATTCTATCATTGATGTGGAAGCAGTGGCCACTGGAGGTTTAGAGGGCAGGGAAAGGGAAAACGTGTAATACGGGGGCATTTTTGGGATTTGGGAACTGTCATGAATGACATTGCAACAATATATACAGGCCATTATTAATCTTGTCAAAACATACAGAAGTGTGTGGGAGAGAGTGTACACTACAATGTAAACTTTAATTCCTGCTTAGTGGCAATACTTGAAAATGCATTCATCAATTGCAATGCACGTACCTCACTAATGAAGGATGTTGTTAATGTGGGGAAATTTGGGAGGAGTTGGAATTGGAGCATATGGAAATCTCCTATATTTTTTGTGACATTTGTCTAATCTATGTATCTTTAAAAATACATAAATTAACCAAAAATAATGGAAAAAACTACAATGAATTATCATTTCACACCTATTAGAGTGACTGCTATTAAAAAAATCAGAAAACTGTAAATGTTGAGAAGGATATGGAGAGATAGGAATACTTATTCACTGTTGGTGGGAATGTAAAATAGTACATCCACTGAGAAGAACAGTTTGACAGTTATTTAGAAAGTTGAATATAGACTTCCCATGGGACCCAGCAACGCCATTGATAAGTATATACTCAGAAGTCCTGAGAGCAGTGACACAAATAGACATCTGCACACTGATGTTCATGGCAGCATCATTCACAATAGCCAAAAGTTGGAAACAACGCACCCATCAATGGATGAATGGGTAAACAAATTGTGGAGTATTGACACAATGGAAATTTATGCACTGGTAAGAAGAAATGAAGTCATGAAAATGAAATCATTGATGAGTGGAAGACATGTTTAGTGAAGCAAGCAAGACACAAAAGAACAAATACTATATGATTGCTCTACAATGAACTAAATATATTATGCAAAATATATTTTATGTGAAATATGAATATGCATAAAATTTCATATATAAGACTTTTTCTTTGAGGCTGAATGAATGTAGATTAATACTATAAAATCTTAATATCAGACCAAAAAAAAAACATACTAAGTCAAGGAGACCAAAGAGTACACATATCGTATGATTCCATTTATATAAAATATAAATGTAAATCAATTTATAAAGATGAAATTAGATTAGTCATTATGTATTCCTGGGGAGGGAACACTAAAGGGTGTGGAGTCTTTCCTTTTTGAGTAATGAAATTTTCTAAAATTTTTGAGATGAATGTACAACATTGTGATTATACTAAAAGCCATTAATTACACACTTTGAGTATATCATATGGTATGTGATTATACCTCAATAAAACTGCTTAATAAACAAATAATTGCAAGAATAGCCAGAAACAGCATCTATGTACAGCAGGGGAAAAATGATTGACAGGTGAGAAATTTTCTTTGTTGGTTGTTCTTTTTTATGTTTATTATAATTATTGAAATCATCAAAATGCTCTAATAATGATCGAAGTGATGAGTGCACAAATATGTGATTATACCAGATACCATTGATTGTACACTTTGGGCAAATTGTATGTTTTATTAATATGCATCAATAAAATGAATTTGTTCTTTTTTTAAAAAAAGAAATACTAAAGGGATTCTGCAGGTTGCAGAGAAAAAAAGGAGGGAGAAGGTTGGAGAAGAGCATAGAAAGGAATTTTATTGGTAAAAATAAAAGACCCCCCAGCATGGTACATGACTCCCTGGGATGAGCCTCCATGGCACTGAGGGATTACTACCAAACACCAATGAGCAACACAACTGAAAAAGGACCTTGAATAAAATAGTGGGAAAGGTAAAGACAAATGAGTTTATATGGCTAAGAGATTTCAAATTGAGTCCAGAGGTCTTCACAGAGGTAACCCTTATGCAAGTCTCATGCAAGTCTCAGTAGGATCTCATAGACTGCCAAAGTAGATACTACCCCAAATAGTGGGCCTCCTGAGGGCTCTGGAGACACCCAGGTCCTATGGTCATGGCAGATAGCTCTGGAGGTTGGTGCCTCACCAGTGGGTCCTACTTTGGAGTTTGTACTCCTGACTGTGAGAGTTGTACTCAGATATGACTTCTCTACACATGCCCCTTCTGTCCCTTTTATTTGAACTTATAGTTGGTGCTGGGGTTGGTAGGTGTACATCCAAGAGATTTGAATCTCTGGGCTTTCTATGTGCTAGCTTAGCCCTGAGCCTCAGCAGAGTTGCAACACCTACTCTCCAGTTCATTTGACTCACCCAGGACAACTAACAAGGAGGTGAGGATGGACAACCAACACAACAAGGAACCGAGAGTGTCTACAACTTCAACCAAGAGAGTCCCATTCATCACCCATATGGGATCGAATCCCCCCCTCTCAATTAGAGGTGGAATGGGCACCATCATCCCAGAATCCTTAGGATTGGGGGAAAAAATATGGACTAGAGGGGACTTATTGGTATCTTCTATATACTTATTGTATATTTTGGACAGTCCAGAGATTCAAGTCTCCTGGGCTTACACCAACCCCAGTGCCAACCCCAGGTTCCGTAAAAGTGATAGAAGAGGCATATGTAGAGAAGTCACATCTGAGTCCAACTCCATCACAATCAGGGGCACAAATTCCAAAACATGACCCACTGGCAAGACACTGAACTCAGAGAATCTGTCAGGAAGGGTAGGATCTGGGTGTCTCCATAGCCCTCAGGAGCACCACTACCTAAGTCTGTATCTACTTTTTCTGTCTCTGAAATCCTGCTGAGACGTGCAAAAGTGCAACTGCTCTGATGAACCCCCAACTCATTTTGAAGTCTCTTAGCCACATGAACTCATTTGTTTTTACCATTTCTCCCTTTTATTCAAGGTATTTTTCTAGTGGCATAACCAGCCAGAGCTTGGTAGCAATCCCTCGGTGTCAGGGACGCTCATCCCTGGGAGTCATGTCCCACACTGAGGGGAAGATAATGCATTTATATGCTGAGTTTGGCTTACAGAATGGCCACATTTGAGCAACATGAATGCTCTCAGGATATAACTCTTAGGCACCCTGTAGCTGTAGGCCAAGTTAAAATTTCAAGTGCACAGTTTCATAAGCCTAGTCATCACTATCAAGGGCCCTTCACTGGACCATCTTTCTTCACTGGTATTTGCCCTTACACTTCAGGGATTGTTGCTACCCCTCTGGGGAATGTGACAGAACTCCCTAGGATGGGAACTTAGCACTCCCTCAGTTGTAGTGTGAAACTCTACTCACTATTTTCATAGCCAACCAACATCTGAACATATCTCTATATCCTATATGCATGCCCTGGCAAACTCCCTCCCACTATGCATTCCCCATCAATGACACCCCACACAAATACTCCTCTCCTGGCATAGGTGAACCCCTCATGATTAAAGCTTCTTAAAAAATGAACCCTAATATATTGCCAAATTCAGTTAATAGGAAAATGAAACAGTAATGAAAGGTCTAACAATTAGAAATAAAATACAAAATTTAGAAAAAACAAAATACAGTAAAAAATTAATTGGGGTGTTAAAAATGAAAAATATAAAATATTTTTTGACATTTTGCCTTTCATCACTGTAATAGGTGTTGCCCTGTATGTATAGTAAAAGGCAATCTCTTCCATTTCTTCCTCAGTGTCTTACATCTTTTTTTAAATGTCTTTCAAAAAAGTTTTAGGTCACAGTAGAGTCACATATAGATATATAGGGAACTCCCATATACCCACCATCCTCCTCTTTTTCCTCCTTCTCCCATAATGATCTTTTTACATGTGGATGTTACATTTGCTACAACTGATGTACAAATATTGAAACATAGCTACTAACCATAATTACATTATTGTTTACATTATTGTTTACCTTTTAGATTGTACATTTTTATAAATTTTTGGTTACATTATGATTTACATTTCCATGGAATTGGGGGGAAGGTTGGGTAGGAGGTGAACACAGGAAATAGTCATGTATATGGCCAAAACTATAATGTTGAGAAATTATTTAGAAAATATAATAAGTAAGGGTGACTGGTTTAAGTTGTTTGATGGGGTGCATCTGGCATAGAGTACATCTGGGACAGGATTCTAGGGAGTGTGTGAGTGCTTATCCTGTCATAGTGTGTTACATCAGTGGGTGGAGACACATACAATGAGTGGGAAGGTGTTGTAGTCTCATCCTGGGAAAATCTGATGTTCTTAAAGAGAAGGAAGGGGGTCTCTCGAGAGTATTGGAAGCTACCAATGGGGGAGAACAGACTAGTGTTTCAAACCCTCAGCATTGTTGCAAATATCTACCAATCTTTTCCTTCAAGCAGTGAAGCTTGGGTGTCATTGTGGACCCTGAGGGGCGGGTGGGAGAGAGGAATAGAATAGAACGAAGAGGGCGTAACTGGGTGAAATGGAAGTGTTCTTCATGATCATGCAATGATGGATACAGGCCATGTCCCATTTCACCCAAAATGTATAAAACTGTAATGATAGCTTTAAATGTAAGAAATAAAATACAGGGAAACGGACTTTGGCCCAGTGGTTAGGGCGTCCATCTACCACATGGGAGGTCCGCGGTTCAAGCCCTGGGCCTCCTTGACCCGTGTGGAGCTGGCCCATGCGCAGTGCTGATGCGCGCAAGGAGTGCCGTGCTACACAGGGTTGTCCCCCGCATAGGGGAGCCCCACGCACAAGGAGTGCACCCATAAGGAGAGCTGCCCAGCGCAAAGGAGGGAGCAGCCTGCTGAGGAATGGCGCCACCCACACTTCCCGTGCCACTGACGACAACAGAAGCAGACAAAGAAACAAGATGCAGCAAAGAGACACAGAAAACAGAGAACCGGGGGAGGGGAGGGGAATTAAATAAATAAAAATAAATCTTAAAAAAAATAAAATAAAATAAAATAAAATACAGAAATTTAAAATAGACCAAAAAAATTTTTTTAATGTTGGGATATTAAAATATAATGAAAAAATATTTAAAAAATTTTTTCTGACATTTAGCTTTTCGTCACTAAAAGATCTGCAGTCCTTCATGTACGGTGACATTATTTTCTTCCATTTATTTCCCCAACGTCTTACTTTTTTAACATTTTGTCTTCAGTGAAGTTTTATGTCACAGTGTAGCAGTTTGATATAGTTATAAATTCCGAAAATAGATATTGGATTATGTTTGTAATCTGACCTGTACCTGAGCAAGATCGAGTTATGATTAGGGAATTGAGTCCCCACTCCTTGGTGGGTGGGGACTCACAGATAAAAGGCATGGCAAAGGACAAACTTGAGGGTTTCTGATATTGGAGTTTTGATGTTGGAGTTTGATGCTGAATCTGGAGCCCTGGGAAAGCAACAGAGCCATTTGCCTGATAGTCTACAGCTGACCTTGTGGAGGAAACCAAGGAGCTGAGCCCAGAAGAACCCAGAAAGCCTGAACCTTCGCAGATGTCAGCAACCATCTTGCTCCAACATGTGGAAATAGACTGGTGAGGGAAGGAACTATGCTTTATGGCCAGATAACTGTAAGCTCCTACCCCAAATAAATGTCATTTATAATGCCCAGCAGATTTCTGGTATTATGCATCAGCACTGCTTTGGCTGACTAATACACACAGTAAAGTCACATACATAATAGAGGTAGCTCCCATATACCTAACATCCTCTCCCTTTTCCCCCTTCTCATATTAATAACCTTTTTATTTTTTTATTTTTTTATTTTTTATACTTGTTCTTATTGATATAATTAACAATCTAGTAAGTTATTTCCATTTACATACAGTTCATAAGAATTCAGAAAACTGAAATTCCAACTATGCATGAACTCAAGTGCATGTACACACACAAACACAGTGAAGTTTTAGCTTTTGGTCATTATATAATCTGTATTTTCAAAGAAAAAAGATATTTCCTGATCATAATAACACAAAAACACTCCAAATGGCAACTCTATCTGCCACAGGCACGTCAAGCATCTTTGGAGCTGCTGGGTCATGTGGCCCTCGTGGCAGGCAGCTTGAGCAGTGGTCTGATTCTGTTGCACAGTTTTCTCTTCTTCTGGGACCCATTGAATGCAAAAACTTTTCTGATCACTCAGTAAATGGGCTGCAGCAGCTCACTCAGATGAGGATTACATTGCCTCAACAATTTATAGGGGCTCACTAGGCACGGGTGTGTACTTGGGTTTTTTTTTGTTTGTTTCTTTTGTTTTTAATTTTATTTTATTTATTCATTTTTTAAAATATATTACATTAAAAAAATATGAGGTCCCCTTTCACCACTACTGCCCCCACCCCACCACTCCCCCCACAGTAACATTCTCTGCAGCGGCTTGCTCGGTCGGTAGAGGTGGGGTCTGGCTGCGGACAAGGGGTCGGTCCAGCTCTGGACGAGGGGTCGGTCCCGCTTGGGACGAGGGGTCGGTCCCACTTGGGACGAGGGGTCGGTCCGGCAGCAGACGAGGGATCGGTCTCACAAGGGGTTGCGCGGTTCGGCTGACGGGGTCGCCCGGCGAAGCCGGCGACGAAGGGGTCGCCCGGAGAAGCAGGCGACGAAGGGGTCACCCGGAGAAGCAGGCGACGAACTGGGGACAAGGGAGGCCAGGCCCTTGTTGGGGGCTCTCAGGACTGGAGGGCGCACGGCAGAAGAACTACCGCGGAGACAAGGTAAACACGCAAGTCCACTTTATTGAGGGAGAGGCACAGTTTTATAGGGGCTGGGGAAGGCTGATTGGTCGAAGCCACGCCCTGTTCTGATTGGTTGCCAGCGAAAGGTCAGTGGGCGGTACTGGACGGGGGAGGGGTGGTGGTTAGGGATTGGCTGTCGCTGTTGCTGGGGGAAGGGGCAGGGTTTAGTGATTGGTGGCTGCTGTTGCTGGGGTGGAGGGCAGACTTGAGTTTCCCGCCCACGCCTGGCTGTTGCTGCTGTCGGGGGAAGGGAAAAGGGCGGGCTGAATTTTTCCGCCCACGCCTGGCTGTTGCTGCTGTCGGGGGAGGGGAAAAGGGCAGACTGGATTCTTCCGCCCTGCGCCTGCACAGGGAGAAAGAAGAAGAAGGGTGCCACCCCACAGGCATCGTGTGGCGCCATCCGGGAGGAGAGGCGGCCGTGGAAGCATGGCTGCTGAGAAGGGGAGACCTGAGGGCACTCTGCGCCCATGCCGAGCTTCCTTCAGGGGTGGTGGTGAGTCCGACCAGCCACCCTATTATGGGGCAGCAGCTTGGCCTGCCGTGGCTGCTCCCCCGCCAGGCCAGCAAACCACACTTCAGCCCAAGGGGTGACCGCATTTCCCCCTTCTTTTCAAATAAGGACCAGGATGGCAGCAGCAACAAGTAGCTGAGGCCGAAGAGGCAGTAAGCAATGAGGGAAGTGGGGCTGAAGAGGGAGGTGAGTATGACGGGGATATAAATGTACAATTTAGGGGGTGGTATCTTGCCGTTGCAAGCAAGGGTGGCCAATGTCCAATTCTTGTTGATCTCGGCGGCTATAAGATCCATCTGTTGTTAAAAGTCCAGGATGACAGCGCATTGCAGGTAGTTGATCTCTCCTTGGCAGCGAAGACATTGTAGGAGAGGATTACTTTTTCCTGCCAGAGGCTTACTGTCCAATTAAAAGGCTGATGGCTGGGGTTGGTGAGTGCAATGGGGAGTGTGAGGAAAAGAAGGGTGATGGTTTTGGACAAGAGGAGGCTTGGTGAAGTCATTATGGGAGGAAGATAAGGAGTAAAGCATAAAAGAGGATAATAAACAGAAAGGCGATGGAGAGTAGAATTCGTTGGCCGAGGTTCCAATCTTCTGGTGCGGTAGCGGCTAGACAGATGGCGGAAAATATTATCAAGAAAGCAAAGGTTATGAGGAAGAAATAAAGTATTAAAGGCTGTGGGGGAAGTGAGAAGATCATTTAGAGGATAGGGTTGAGAATGGTATGTTTAAGACAGAAGCTTTGTGGTTTGTAGGAGACTGCTTTATAAACGAAGGAGAATGAGGGCAGTAAATATAGTAACGATAGATAAGGAAGATGACAGTGAGGAGGAGTCTTTGTTTAAGGTTCCAATCGTCCGGCGCAACAGTGGCTAGGCCGATAGCGAGGGGTGTTGCTAAATAGACAATGGCTGCAAAGACAAAATCATCTTCTGTTTCCTTAAGAATAACTTTTCTTTAAATACTTAGTAGCATGCAATATTAGAAACCGTTTCCTAAAAGCAAGTTGGCAAGGGAGCTTGGTTGCTGTTAATCTTTCCTGTTATAAAATTACCTTTTATTATTATTATCATCAATTTAGTTTTATATATATATATATATATTTAAGAATGACCTTTTGGAATTAGCCATTTAATACCTTAATGTAAACTATTGAAGATAAATTTTATCTTTACAGAACACATTCCCTTACGTAAAGTTATCACAATACCTTTTACACTTGCCGCATGCAAATTAAATTTCAAGAGTTTATGAAAAATTAGCCATCTTACTTTAGGACAAAATACGTCTTTTTGCAAAACTTATTACATTTCCGTTAGCATTTTTACAAACTTTTAACCTTTTTAATATTCATATAAGTTTTACATTCTTTATATTATCCTGTGAAGAAAAATAAGTTATTCATTTTAATCTAGGCAAGAACAACTTTTTATGAAGACATACAGTTAATTTTGTTAAGACTTACAATTTTTTTAATTGTAGATATCTTATTAACATTTAAACTTATGTATTAATATAATAAACTTAAGTATTAATATAAGTGCTTATTTAATTTTTGGCCATTTGAATAGAGCTCTTTTAAAGATTTCTAGTAATTTATATTTACCATCCGGAGGTATCACAATATATGTTGACATTGAACGAACAGACAGACAAACACAGAACAATTACAACACATTAACAGAAATATATAATTTATTTACAGTTGACTCATAATTCTTACTTTCTTGGTATAGCTGCTTTTAAATCCTTTTTTATATAGCATATCATAGATTATACCCTTCAAGATTTCTTCTGGACTTCATGTTGCCTGTAATAAGCCAGGAGGGAATCTTTTACCTTCCTGCTCCACAGCAAAGGTGACCCTATCTATAAGGCGAGTATAGGTGTCCGGGTCCCAAAGCTGACACGTGGTAAGCCACGGATTAAAGGGGAGAAGAAGGTCCCAATATACTTGAAGCTGTTTGAAAGAGATCTTACACCGGTGAGTGTCTAGGAGACCGGCGAGGGCCCGAACTTGTGGGGCTTGCTTAGCAGATAGGATGTTACCCATTGCTAATGGCCTTTTGGAGCCGATAAGTAAAGGGGCCCTTACCTTGAGAGCACGGCGATGGGAGCCGAGGTGCGCGGTGAGACGAGGGGTCGGAGCCGATGGGACTCCGATGGTGGTCGCGGGCCAAGAGAAGGCCCCGACGAGGGGAGGGCGGGACAACGAGCAGTGGAGCAAGCACGGAGGGGAGGAGGCAGAGGTGAAGGCAGGGGTGGAGGTGCTCAGGCACGCGCTCCTGAGAGTTTTATTGGCACCTCTTAATCATAGCGGGTCGGTATAAGCCCCCGACATGGAAGGAGAAAGCCATCCAGCGATTTTCCCAGACCGCCGTGGATCGTATGAGGTCACCAAGGTTCAGGAGCAGCAATGCAGAGTGAAAAGATAGGGGTGAGAAAAGAGGAGAGTGTAGGGCTATGGTAGGGTTACTTCAGACGTGCAAGCGCGCGCTCCCGAGAAATCCAAGGCTCCTCTTAATCATAGCGTGTCGGTATAAGCCCCCGAAATGGAAGGAGAAAGCCATCCAGCGATTCTCCCAGACCGCCGTGGATCGTATGAGGTAGCCAAGGCTCAGGTAGCAGCAATGTTGCACAAGAGAAGTCCCACGGTGAGAAGAGAGGAGGGGGGGACCGCCAGGTTATGGAGTGAGGCTGTGGTGGGGTTGCCTTGCCCCACGTTGGGCGCCAACTGCGGCGGCTTGCTCGGTTGGCAGAGGTGGGGTCTGGCTGCGGACGAGGGGTCGGTCCAGCTCTGGACGAGGGGTCGGTCCCGCTTGGGACAAGGGGTCAGTCCCACTTGGGACGAGGGGTCAGTCCGGCAGCAGATGAGGGATCGGTCTCACAAGGGGTTGCGCGGTTTGGCTGACGGGGTCGCCCGGCAAAGCCGGCGACGAAGGGGTCGCCCGGAGAAGCCGGCGTCGAAGGGGTCGCCCGGAGAAGCCGGCGACGAAGGGGTCGCCCGGAGAAGCAGGCGATGAAGGGGTTGCCCGGAGAAGCAGGCGACGAACTGGGGACAAGGGAGGCCAGGCCCTTGTCAGGGGCTCTCAGGACTGGAGGGCGCACGGCAGAAAAACTACCGCGGAGACAAGGTAAACACGCAAGTCCACTTTATTGAGGGAGAGGCACAGTTTTATAGGGGCTGGGGAAGGCTGATTGGTCAAAGCCACGCCCTGTTCTGATTGGTTGCCAGTGAAAGGTCAGTGGGCGGTACTGGATGGGGGAGGGGCGGTGGTTAGGGATTGGCTGTCGCTGTTGCTGGGGGAAGTGGCAGGGTTTAGTGATTGGTGGCTGCTGTTGCTGGGGTGGAGGGCAGACTTGAGTTTCCCGCCCACGCCTGGCTGTTGCTGCTGTCGGGGGAAGGGAAAAGGGCGGGCTGAATTTTTCCGCCCACGCCTGGCTGTTGCTGCTGTCGGGGGAGGGGAAAAGGGCAGACTGGATTCTTCCGCCCTGCGCCTGTGCAGGGAGAAAGAAGAAGAAGGGTGCCGCCCCACAGGCATCGTGTGGCACCATCCGGGAGGAGGGGCGGCCGTGGAAGCATGGCTGCCGAGAAGGGGAGACCCGAGGGCACTCTGCGCCCATGCTGAGCTTCCTTCAGGGTGGTGGTGAGTCCGACCAGCCACCCTATTATGGGGCAGCGGCTTGGCCTGCCGCGGCTGCTCCCCCGCCAGGCCAGCAAACCACACTTCAGCCCAAGGGGTGACCGCAATTCTCCCCCATCATCATGACACATCCATTGCATTTGATGAGTACATCTCTGGGCATCGCTGCATCCCATGGCCTTTGGTCCACACCGTAGCCCACACTATCCCAAGTTCCATCCAGTGGGCCATGGGTGGACATACAATGTCCAGCAATTGTCCCTGCAGCACCACTCAGGACAACTCCAAGTCCCGAAAATGCCTCCACATCTCATCCCTTCCTCCCATTCCCCACACCCAGCAGCCACCATGGCCACTTTTTCCACACCAATGCCATATTTTCTCGATTATTAACCACAATAGTTCATGAATAGGATATCATTAAGTCCACTCTAATCCTTACTGTATTCCTCCTTCCTGTGGGCCTTGGCTTGGTTGTGTCCATTCCACATCTATGTCAAGAGGAGGCTTAGATTCCACATGGATACTGGATGCATTCCTCCTGCTTTCAGTTGTGGGCACTCTAGGCTCCATGGTGTGGTGGTTGACATTCTTCAACTCCATGTTAGCTGAGTGGGGTAAGTCCAATAAATCAGAGTGTAGGAGCTGAAGTCTGTTGAGGCTCAGGGCCTGGATATCATATTGTCAATCCAGAGATTCAAATCCCCTAGATATATCTTAAACCCCAGGACCAACTACAATTCCAGTAAAGTAGCATGAAAGGCTTGTAAAAAGAGATCACATCTGAGTCCAGCTCCATCATGCAGAAACACCAGCTCCAAAGAAGGGCCAACTGACATGGCAGTGAGCTCCATCTGCCATGACCATAGAACCTGTGGGTCTCTTTAGCCCTAAAAAGGACCAATATCTGGGGTTGTATCTACTTTATCTGTCTCTGAGACTCTGCTCAGGTGTGCATAAGGGCAATCCTTTTGACAACCTCCCGTCTCCTTTTTAGAGACTCATATCCATATAAACTCATTTGTTCTTTCCATTTCCCCCTTACTTTAGGTCAAGCAGCATTTTTAACTCCTGTTATTATATGTAGACAGGGATATTCTGTTGGTCCACGTTGAACCTTTAATTCAAGGTCATTTTCTACTTACGTCATCAGCTGGTACTTGGTAGTGATCCCTCGGTGCCAGGGAGGCTCATCCCCTGGTGTCATGTCCCATGCTGGGGGGAAGGCATTGCATTTACATGCTGAGTTTGGCTGTGAGTTTTAAATGTGTATGATATATTTGTTATAATTGATGTACAAATACTGAAACAAAGCTACTATTTTTAATGGTTTACATTATGGTATACATTTGGGCCATACACTTTTATGAATTTTTGATGAAATTTAGCATGGCCTGTATCCATGATTGCAAGTTCATGTAGAAAAATTTCATTGCCCCCAAAATTCCCCCTATTCCTTCTACTCTATTCCCCTACCCCCCATTGGTACACACCACAACAACTGGGCTTCACTCCTTGAAGGACAAGATTCATACTTGCTTGCAACAACACTTAGGGTTTGACAAGCTGATCTATCCTCCCCTGTTAGGTACAGTCCATGCTTTTGAGACACGCCCACCCCACTGTTTGAGAATATAGCAGATCTCCCCAGGATGGGAGTCCAGTGCCTTCCTACTCATTATGTGGGTTTTTATCCACTGATATTACATACTATGAAAAAATGATCACACACACTCCCTTAAGCCTGTCCTAGGTGTACCCTGTCCCAAATGCCCTGCAGTTCAATGCCCTAAACCAGTAACTCTCCCTTGTCATATTGTCATATTGTGAGAAAGAGCTTTCCCAACATTGTAGTTTCAACCACATACCCACCAATCCCATTTTCACCTACTCCCTTCCTGAACTCTCTCCTCAGTTCCATGAACGATCAAACCTTTCTACCCACCCTACAACGATGTCAGACCAGCACTTCCCAACCCAATTGTATCACTAACCCCCTTCCATATCCCTTTACTGCATAATTACACACTTCCACCCTATCATAGAGTTCGCGTGTATGGACCCTGGCTCACAAACTGCTACACCCTTTCTATTTCATGAAAACCTGTCTTCCAGACTCTACCTTTGTGAGTCTGCTCAGTTTGCTTAATTTAAACCAGAGAGGTCATGTAATACTTGTTCTTCAATGTGTGGCTTGCATCAATCAACATAAGGTCTTCAAGATTCATCCATATTGTGGTGGTTGACCATCTTCTCCCTGTTAGTTGACCTGGGTAAGTCCAATGAACCAGAGAGTAAGAGCTGCAACTCTGCTGAGGCTCAGGGCCCAGCTGACATATGGAGAGTATAGAGATTCAAGTCTCCTGAGTATACACCAACCCCAGCACCAACCACAGGTTTGGTAAAAGTGACAGAAGAGGCATGTGTAGAAAGGTCACATCTGAGTACAACCCCATCACACTCAGGAACACAAATTCCAAAGTAGGGCCCATTGACAAGGCATTGAACTCCAGAGCCATCTGACATGACCATAGAACCTGTGTGTCTCCATACCCCTCAGGATCACCATTACCTGGGGGTGTATCTTCTTTTGTTGTCTCTGGGATCTTGCTGAGTTATGCATAAGCACGACCCCTCTGACGGCCTCCTGACTCTTTTTGGAAGACTATTAGCCATATAAACTCATTTGTCTTTACCATTTACCGCTTTATTCAAGGTCTTTTTCTAGTTGCATCACCAGTTAGTGATTGGTAGTCATCCCTTGGCACCAGGCAAGCTCATCACCAGGAGTCATGTCCCTCTCTGGGGAGGGCAGGTAATGCATTTATACGCTGAGTTTGGCTTAGAGACTGGCCACATTTAAGCAACATGGAGGCTCTTAGGAGGTAATTCGTAGGCACCCTGAAGCTCTAGGCCTAGTTGAAATTTCAGGCACACAGGCTCATAAGCATAGCCGTCAGTATCAAGGACTCATCATTGGACCATCCTTCTTCACTGGTCTTTGCCTTGCATTTGGGGGATTATTGCTGTTCCATTTGGGAATGTGACAGAGCCCCATATGTATTTTAAATTTCTTGCATTCTGTCTTTCATGACTGTAAACCTGTTATCTTTTTATATGTTTACAATTTCTTCTGTATTTTCCCCCTGATATACTTTATCTGTTCCTTCATTTCTTTGATTTGATCCATGATATTTATTTGAACATCCTTGATTAGTTGTTCCATGTTTTGAGGTTCTTCCTGATTTTTAGTTTTTTCGTTATTGTAGACCATGATTTCCTGTTTCTTAATATGGCTTGACATTTTTTCCTGATGTCTAGGCATCTGTTTATCTTGATGGGCTTATTCAGTTGGTTAGTTTCCCTTTCTAGTCTATGGTTTTATTTTTGTTTTGTTTTGTGTTAGGAGTCCTCCTTATAATTTTGTTACACTTACTCTATATCCTTTTAGCTGCCAATGTTTCATGGAAGAATAGTGGATTCACAAATAAGGGAAAAAAGAAAAGCAAAAGAAGAAAAGAAAAAGTAAGAAGGAAGGAAAAAACAAAAAAGTAAAATAGTTAATATGGCAAAATAGTAAATAGGAATATAAATTTAGAAAGGTGTAAAAAAGAAAGAGAAAAATAAAATAAAATAAAAGCAGGCAAGTTGATGAGAGGAAAGAAGGAAGATACAGGGAAAGTTATGTAGGAAGAAAAGAAGAGTGAAAATGAAAGAGAGGTTGGACACACCGTGGAGCCAAGAGTGCCTACAACTGAAAGCAGGAGGATTGCATCCAGTATCCATGTGGAATCTAAGCCCCCTCTTGACATAGATGTGGAATCGATACAACCAATCCAAGGTCCACAGGATGGAGGATTACAGTAAGGATTAGAATGGACTTACTGATATTCTATTCATGAACTACTGTGGTTAGTAATTGAGAAAATGTGGCATAGGTGTGAAAAAAGTGGCCAAGGAGGCTGCTGGTTGTGGGGAATGGGAGAAGAGATGAGATGTGGAGCCATTTTCGGGACTTGGAGTTGTCCTGGGTGGTGCTGCAGGGACAATTACCAGACATTGTAGATCCTCCCATGGCCCACTGGATGGAACGTGGGAGAGTGTGGGCTATGATGTGGACCATTGACCACGAGGTGCAGCGATGCCCAGAGATGTATTCACCAAATGCAATGGATGTGTCATGATGATGTGGAGAGTGTTGCTGTGGGGACAGTGGGGGGGTGGGGGGGTGGGGGGTGAATGGGGACCTCATATTTTTTGAATGTAATATTTTTAAAAAATGAATTAAAATAAATAAATAAAATTTAAAAAGAAAGAAAGGGTGGAAGAAAGAAAAAATAAAACGTGGATGGAAAGAGAAAAAGAATAAATAGGTGAAAGCACTATTAAACTAAATAAAAGATAAAATGAAAGTAAAAAGAAAAACAAAAATATAAGACAAGAGATTCGGGAATAGAATAAAAGAAAGAAGGAAAACAGAAGAAGAGGGAATTAAAATAAAAGGAGCAGAAGAAACAAAAGAAGCAAAACAAAACAAAAGGAAACAAAACTTTGGGTCTCCCTCTCACACCACCAAGACCACCTAGCCTCCTTCTCTCAGATTGCCTCTTTTGGCCATTTGGCCACCCCTCTCACACACAAAACCAACACAGATCTCCCTCTCAGACCACCAGAGACTCACTAGTCTACTCGTCTCCAGCTGCTTGTCCCTGCCAATCAATCACCCCATAGCCAGTCTCTCTGCCAGTACCTGAATAAAGGGAGAAAAGGGAAATAGGCAAAAGAAAGGAAAAGAAAAGACAAAACCCAAAAGGCCTTTGGCTCAGCTCCCTCACTTCTCCCTGTGGCTTACCTGGATCTTCCCTACCCTAAGAAGGTTGGGCACAGGCCTGCCTGTGGGATCACTCCTCAAAAGCTTCCTCTTCCCCCAGAGCCAGCTGTACGGCTCCCCTTCCCCTAGAGTGGACTGTATGGCTCCTCCTCGCCCAGGGATGGCTGGCAGTTTTCCTCTCCCTCTGGGCTGGCTGGTAACTTCCCTTCTACTCTGGGTCTAGCTGGGTTACTCCCTTTTTCTTGTTGCCCATCTGTGACTCCACACTCTCAAGCCACGCTCTCCAATCAGCCCTGTGACACACCAGCTTCCTTTATGTCTGGCAAGTCTGCATACTTTCCCATAGTTTCTAGAGGAAGAATGCAGTCTGCTGTTTCCTATGCCAACATCTTGGATCCCCTTTAGAATCTTTTTAAGAACCAGGCACATTAGCATATAGAAACAGTCAAATTTCCAGAAAATATAAATATGTATTTATTTTTCCCTTTCTCAAAAGCCAGACAGGAATAATAAATCTCAAGTTAATTTATATTAAATCAGTTCCTAGCCACCCTTAATTCTGAGGGGTGCCTGCCTTTCCTTTGTGGGAACATCTGATAATTTGGCTCAGAATCAGTGACCCAAGAAGAAAATGTTTAAATAGAAAACTTTTTCTATATAATTTTGCCTTTTTAGTCTTGTCTACCCTATCCTTCAACTTTAATGTGGTGATATCTGTTAAGCACTAATATTTGATATTTGATATTTTGTTTCTTTATCCTGAACTATAGCATTAAAAGGGTAAATGAAAGCTAGCTTTTTAGGAAAAAAACCTCTCTAAACCCCTCAAAGGGAAATGGTACCTGAAACATAAAATAAATTAATGATTAATTATACAATTTAATGAACTAAAACCAGCTTAATTCAACTTCCCAGTATCTGCTTCACTCCAAAAAATTGGAAATAAAATTCCCAGTAGTTCTTTAAATATTATGGGGGAGATTGGAAACATTGTATACACATACCTATCTCCACTCCTAACAAGGAGGGAAATACAAAACCAAATGATAGCGAAGTGAATTTGGCTCAAGCAATTGGGCTCCCATCTACCATATGGGAAGTCCAAGGTTTGACTCCCAGGGTCTACTGGTGAAGGTAAATTGATCTGCATGACTAGATGGCCCAAGTGGAGAGCTGGCCCATGTGGCAAGCTGGCCTGAGCAGAAAGCTGGCACAGGAAGATGACACAACAGAAGGAGACACAGAAAAGAGACAATAAGAGATGCAACAGACCAGGGAGCTGTGGTGGCACAAGAGATTGTGCACCTTTCTCCCATTCTAGAAGGTGCCAGGATCAATTCCCAGTGCTGCCTAAAGAGAAAACAAGCAGACACAGAAGACTGCTGAGTGGATGGACACAGAGAGGAGACAATGATGGGGGGTGGAAATAAGTAAATAAGTCTTAAAAAAAAACAATTATAAACACAGGTACACACTGCCAGGCTGGACACATATGAAATATCCACCCATTTTAGAAAAAGTAATTTTAATATATAATATATAATTTATAATTTACAAACTGGGAAGTGCCTGTTAAGTAGTGAGGCTATTTTCTTTGAAGAACACTATTGTGAGCAATATGTCTGGCTATTTATGCTTGAATTTGATATTATAGAAACTGTAATTGACAACAACTCTGGTAGTTAGACATTTTCTCTTCCTATTCTGTCTTTACTTCTCTCCCTCTCTCTCTACATCAAAACTTAGGCAGGGGGAAGTGGATGTGGCTCAAGTGGTAGAGTTTTCACCTACCATATGAGCGGACCTGGTTTCAATCCCTGGGTCCTCCTGGTGAAAAAGAAGAGAAAGCATGACCACACAACAAGCCAATGCCCACATGAGTGCCCATGTGGTGAGCCAGTGCCCCACACAAGTGAGTCATGCAGCAAGATGATGAGGCATCTAAAGAGAGTCAAGGTGAAATGCAGCAGAAACCAGGACCTGGGGTGGTGCAATTGACAGGGAACCTTTCTCCCAAACAGAGGTCTGAAGGATCAACTCCCAGTGAATTCTAGAAGAGAAAAAATGAGAAGAGAAGACAACACAGACAGCAAAAAAGGCAGGGGCAAGATGGCATCTGAGTGAGTGCACCTCATAATCTCCTGGAAAGAAGTGGCTGAGTAGGGTCAGAGTCCAGATGGAACAGACTGTTTTGGGGACTTGCAGGGCAGGAGATATCTGGACATCGATTTGGTGAGACAGTGACAGAAAAGGTTCTGGCAAAAGGTAGAATTTTGGGTTTCTGACACAGAGGTCAGAAGTTGTGGGTGGGAACCTTCCCCCTAGGGCTGGCAGCCTCTGAGATCCAGGAAAACTTTGTTATGCTGTGGCATTCCCAAAACCCGGGTTTACTGGAGGCGTGGTTCCCAGGTATTTATCCCCTAAACACCAGTAGCCCATGCTCCACAGACTCATATACCTTGATTCTGCAATATCCCAGATTTCCCATTCCCAAATCCAGAGTGCCCTAAGGTCTGTCTGAGGTCCGTGATTAACCTAGCCTTCCACTTTTTTTCTCTCTCTTTGAGCTTGGAGGAGTGTACCAACTGACTTGGGGAGAGTTTGGGAAGAAAGGAGAGGTGAATCTGCTCAGAAAGCCCAATTTACCTAAAGGTTCTGAGATAGGAAACTTGGGCTGGGAGAAGTTAGAGTCAGAAAATCAATTAGACCTCCCCTAGAACACCTAAGGGGGAGGGACTGTAGGAGGTGCTATCCAAGCTTCGAATAGCATATTTGGGGTTTCTGGTGAGGTGCAGGTGCTCTCACACTGGAAATAAAGAGTCATTGTCTTCTGTGGTGAGTTGGTTCACCAAAGACCCACTTGAATCTCCTACTGGAACCCTCATGCAGCTTTCGTGCTACCCTGGGAGAGAGGGAAGTGAGGAAGGGAGAAAGGGGGGAGGTCAGATCCCTAAGCATTTTATTTAACAACAAAGAGGATTTCTAGCTTGAAACTTAAGTTCTTTTTTTTTTTTTTTGTTCCTGGTAGCTGCTGTTGCATTGTCTCCTGGTTTTTTCTTCCATTTTATCCCCCAAGTCCCATTTTCTTTTCTTTAGTTTGTTTTTCTCCTTTTTTTTCTTGTATGCTTCTCCCCTTTTTATCCCACCTTTTTTCTCTTTTTTCACTTTTTTCTTCCTTTCTCTTCTTTTTTATTTTATTTTTTTATATAAAATAGGTGCTACAGGGAGCACTTCACATTTGTTGCATTTCCTCATCCTCCATTTCCTCTTTTCTGTGTGTATTGATTTTGGTGACCTACAATATCCCCTTTCCTCTACATCTTTCTATCCTCCATCATCTACTGTTTCTCTTACATTCCACCTCCCTTTCTCTGGCCCCCTAATTGTCTGACTTTTTATTTCTAGTACCTCTGTTCTGTTTTCTATCTTTTATCCACTCTTGATATTATTGTCTTTCTTTTCTCTTTCCCTCTCTCATGAAAACACTGGACTTTTAATTCATACTATATTCCTCCCCATATTCAATTGACTGTCCCATTATAGGTACTCTACTTACTGCTATAACTCTACACAACTTACATGAGTCTAATATCCATTCTCCTAGATCTCACATTATTGTTCTGTTAGCATTTATTATCAATACTACTTTATACATTTTCTTTTCTTACTCATTTTGCTTTTCCTGTCCCTAATAGTTTCCATAAAAGTGAATTTAGCCAGCAAAAAGAAGATACAATAAGAAGAACAAAGTGACAGAAGATATAACACACAAAAATAACACTTACACAAAAACAACAACTAATTAAATCCCAGGATGAGACAAAGAAGCTAAGGAACTGATTAAACCCGTCAAGATAAAATGATGACCAGATAACAACAAAAAACTACAAACCAAACCAATAATCAGGAAAATATGGCAGAATCCAATGAACAAACTAAAACCAGGAAAAGAGCAGAATATCAGACAAGTAATTAAAGCTCTCAAAACATATATTAGTGACCAATTTAATTAGTAAAGGAAGAGATTAAGAATATGAAGGAAACACTTGGAAGAAGAAATCGCAGTAATACACAAAAAAATAACGGATATGATGGAAATGAACAGCACAATTCAAGAAATCAAAAATACACTTCAAGCAAATAACAGTAGACTCTAAAAGGCAAAGGAGAGAATTAGTGATGTAGAAGGCAGTACATCTGAACTCAGATAGTAGAACTGATCAATTAAAAGATAGAAAATATCCAGCTGAGAGTTAGGGACCTGAATGACAATAAAAAACCCACAAACATATGTATGGTAGGCATCCTGGAAGTAGAAGAGAAGGGAAAGGGACAGAAGGGGTGTTGGAGGAAATAATGGCCAAAAACTTCACAAATCTACTGAGGGAGTTGGCTGTATATGTCCAGGAAGTACAATGCACCCCAAACAGCATAAATCCCAACAGGTCTACCACAAGACATATACTTGTTAAATTATCCAATGCTCAAGACAAAAAGAAAATTCTAAAAGCAGCAAGAGAAAAGAGAAGCATCACTTACAAAGGAGGCTCCAAATATTAACTGCTGATTTCTCATCTTAAACCACAGAAGCAAGAAGACAATGGTATGACAAGTCAAGGTACTAAAAGAAAAAAATATTTCCAGCAAAGAATACTTTATCAAGCTAAGCTAGCATTCAAAACTGATGGAGAGTTCAAAATATTCACAGATAAACAGAAACTAAAAGAGTATGCCAACAAGAACACTGCCCTTCATGAAATACTAAAGGGAGTTCTGCAGGAAGAAAGAAAAATAACAGGAGAGGTAGAGGTGGAGGAGAGTGTAAGAACAACTAAAAAGTCAAAAGAGAAGGAAAAAAAAACAAAAATATGACAAACACAAGTCCAAAGAAAATATGGCTAACATAAATAATTCCTTGAAAGTAATAACAGTGACTATCAATGGATTAAACTCACTTGTCAAAAGATTCAGACTGCAAGATTGCGTCAGGAAATATGACCCATCTATATGCTGTCTACAAGAAACATATCTTAGATGCAGGGATTCAAGGAGGATGAAAGTGAAATGATGTAAAATTTACAAGCAAACAACAACCAAAAAAACCGGCAGGAATAGCTATATTAACATCAGACAAAATAATCTTTAAATGCAAAACAGTTGTCAGAGACAAAGATGGACACTACATACTAGTGAAAAGGATAATCTTTCAAAAAGAATGAACAATCATAAATATTTGTGCTCTGAACAAGGGTGCCTCCAAATATGTGAGGCAAACAATGGAATGACTAAGGGAAAGAACAGATGCCTCGGCAATTATAGTGGTGGATTTCAATACACCACTATCGACTTTGGACAGAACATCTCAAAATAGAATCAATAAAGAAACTAAAACTTGGAACAGTATATTAGAGGAGCTGGACCTAATAGATATATACAGAACATTACACTCAAACACAGCAGGATATATATTTTTCTCAAGTTCACATGGATCATTCTCCAAGATAGACCATATGCTAGACCACATAGAAAGACTCAATGAATTCAAAATGATCAAAATCATACAAAATAATTTGTCTGAGTACAATGGAGAGAAGGTGGAAATCTGCAAGGGCCAGAGGCCCAGATTTCACACCAAGATATGGAAATTAAAGTGCACACTCTTAGAAAAACAGTGGACCAAAGACAAAATCTCAAAAGAAATTAATAACTACATTGAAACTAAAGAAAATGGTAACAAAACCTACCAAACTTATGGGATGCATCAAAAGCAGCACTGAAAGGGAAATTTATAGTCATAAAATCATACATCAAAAAAGAAGGAGCAAAATTTGAAAAACTAACTGCATATTGGAGGAATTAGTATAAAAACAACAAAGTAACACAAAAGGAAGAAGAAAGAAAAATAACAAAGATAACAGCAGAACTAAATGAAATATGAAATAAGAAATCACTTGAAAAGATAAACAAACCAAGAGTTGGTTCTTTTAGAAGATCAATAAAATTGACAAACCCTTAGCTAGACTCACAAAGGAAAAGAGAGAGAGATGCAACTACACAAAATAAGAAATGAGAAAGGAAATATCACCACTGACCCTACGAAAATAAAGACTATCCTAAGAGGATTCTTTGAAAAACTATATTACAAGAAAAAGACAATTTAGGGGAAATGGACAAATTCCTAGAAACACATAAGCACTCTATATTGATGAAAGAAGAAATTGACAATCTCAACAAACCAATCACAAGCAAAGAGATAGAATCAGTCACTGAAAACCTCCCTACTAAGAAGAGCACTGGGCAAGATGGCTTCACAGGTGAATTCTAAAAAACATTCCAGAAAGAATTAATGCCAATCTTGCTGAAACTCCTCTAAAACATCAAAACAGAAAGAACATTGCCTAACTCATTCTATGATGCCAACATTAACCTAGTAACAAGCCCAAACAAAGACACCACAAGAAAGGAAAATTACAGACCAATTTCTCTAATGAAACTAGACCCAAAAATTCTCAAGAAAATACCTGCTAATCCTTTTCAACAACACATTAAATGAATCATATACCATGACCAAGTGAGATTCATTCCAGGTATGCAAGGAAGTTTCAAAATAAGAAAATCTATCAATGTAATACACCATATAAACAGCAAATGATTAAATCTATAGATGCAGAAAAAGCATTTGACAAAATACAGCACCCTTTCTTGATAAAAACACTGGAAAATATCGGAATACAAGGAAATTTTTCTGAACATGATAAAGTGTGTATATGAAAAACCCACAGTCAACATCATTTAATATAGTTAAATCCTAAAATCTTTGATCAGGAACCTCTATGATCATTCTCAATACTACTTTTGCTGCATTCCAACAAGTTTTGACATGTGTTACTATTTTCATTAGTTTCAAGGTAGCTGTTAATTTCTTTTGAGATTTCCTCCCTCACCCCTGTTTTTCTAACAGTGTTTTGTTTAACTTCCATATCTTGTTGCCAAATCTGGGTCTCTGGCTCTTGCAGATTTCCAGCTTCATTCCACTGTGGCCAGAGAGATTATTTTGTATGATTTTGATTTTTCTGCATTCATTCAGACTTTTCCTGTGGCCTAGCATGTGGTCTATCTTGGAGAATGATCCATGTGATTTGAGAAGAATTTATATCCTGCTATATTTGGGTGCAATGATCTGTATATGTCTTTTAGGTTCAGAGCCTATAATATATTGTTCAAAGTCTTTTTTTTTTATTGATTCTCTTTTGAGATATTCTGTCCAAAGTTGATAGTAGTGTATTAAAGTCCCCCACTATAAATGTAGAGGCATCTATTCCTTCACTAAGTTTTTCTAGTGTTTGCCTCACATATTCCAATGTTTGCCTAACCCTTGTTAGGAGAATAAATGTTTATGATTGTTCTTTCTTCTTGAAGGATTATCACTTTCACTAATATGCAATATCCATCTTTTCTCTCATAATTGTTTTGCATTTAAAGTCTATTTTGTCTCATATTAATATAGCTACTCCTGCCCTTTTTTGTTTATTGTTTGCCTGTAAAATTTTTTCCAGCCGTTTACTTTCAATCTCCTTGAATCCCTGGTTTTACGATGTGCTTCTTTTAGACAGCATGTATATGGGTCATATTTCTTTATCCAATCTTCCAGTCTGAGTCTTTTGACAGATGAGTTTAATCGATTGACATTCGGTGTTATTATTTTCAAAGAATTACTTATATTAGGCCTGTTTTCATTGGATTTGTTTTTGTCATATTTTGTTTGATTTCTTTTTCCTCTTTTTGTATTTTTAGTTGTTCTTACACTCTCCTTCAACTCTGTCTCTCCCGTTTTTTTCTTTCCTCCTGCAGAACTTCCTTTAATATTTCTTGAAGAGTACTTGTTTGTTGGCATATTCTCTTAGATTCTGTTTATCTGTGAATATTTTGAACTGTTCATCATGTTTGAATGCTAGCTTTGCTGAATAGAGTATTCTTGGTTGGAAATTTTTTTCTTTTAGTGTCTTGACTATGTCATACCACTGCCTTCTTGCCTCCATGGTTTCAGATGAGAAATTAGCACTTAGCCTTATGAAGTCCCCTTTGTATGTGATGGTTCTCTTTTCTCTTGCTGTTTTTAGTATTTTCTCTTTGTTTTGTGCATTGGATAATTTGACAAGTATATGTCTTAGGGTAAGCTTGTTGGGATTTTTGCTTTTTGCTGTGTGTTGTGCTTCCTGGATATGTACAGCCATCTCCCTCAACAAGTTTGGGAAGATTTCAGCCTTTATTTCTTCCAACACCCTTTCTGTCCCCTTTCCAGTTCTTCTCCTTATGGGATGCCTATAATGCTTATATTTGCATGTTTTGCATTGTCATTTTAGGTCCCTAAGGTGCTGCTGTATTTTTTTCTATATTTTTATTGATCAGTTCTACTCCCTGTTTGATTTCAGATGCACTTCTTCCATATCACTAATTTTTTCCTCTGCCTCTTCAAATCTGCTCTTATTTCCTGAAGTGGTATTTTGTTTCTTGAATTATGCCATTCTTCACCACTGTATCCTTTATCTTTTTGCCTATGATTACAATTTCTTCTGTATGCTCACCAAGTGTTTTCTTAATTTCCTTAATCTCTTCCTTCACTTCATTAACTTGGTCCCTGATATATATTTTGAGAGCTTTGATTAGTTTTTCAATGTTCTGCTCCTCTTCCTCCTTTTTATGTTGTTCTTTGGATTGGACCAAGTTTTCCTGATTATTGGTTTGGTTTGTAGTTTTCTGTTGTTATCTGGTCACCATTTAGTCTTGTTGGGGTTTATTAAATTGATTAGGTTCCTCATCTAGTCTCAGGGTTTAAATTGTTCTTGCTTTTGTGTTCGTGTTAAGTGTTCTCTTAGTCACTTAGTTCTTCTTATAGTATTTCCTTGTTGTTGGCTAAGTTCCCTTGAAGGAAAATATTAGGGCCTGAGAAACAAATGGGGTAAGAAAAGAAAAAGTATGATAGTAGTATTGATAGTAAATGTTGGCAGAAGAACAATGTGAGATCATAGGAGTATGGATATTAGACTCATGTAAGCTATGTAGAGTTATAGCAGTAAGAAAAGTGGAGTACCTATAATGAGATAGTAAACCGAATATAGGGAGGGATATAGTATTAGTTAGAAGGTCAGTGTGGTGAGAACAGAGGGAAAGAGAAAAGACAATAAGATAAACAGTGAATAAAAGAAAACAGAACAACGGTATTAGAAATAAAAAGTCAGAAAATTTGGGGGCTAAACAAAGAGAGGTGGAATGTAAGAGAAGCAATAAATGAAGGAGGATGGAATGATGTAAAGGAAAGGGGATAGCATTGGCACCAAAAATCCATATACAAAGAAAAGAGGAAATTGAATTTGAGTAAACACAGCATATAAGAAACACTCCCTGCAGCACCTAATATTTTAAAAAAAGAAAAAAAAAGGGAGGGGGCAAGCAAGCAGAAAAAGAAAAAGAAAATAAAGAAAAAGAGAAAAGGGCCATGGGGGGATATAGAGGAAGGAAAATCAGGAAAACAAAACAACAAAAAAATACCAGAAAAGGTTGCAAGCAAGGAATCCTCTTTGCAGTGAAGTAAACCACTTATTTGAGTCTGACCTTCCCCTTTCTTTCCTTCCTCACATCCCTCTCTCCCAGGAGAGCAGGAAATCCATGTGATGGGTCCAGTAGGAGATTGAAATGTGTCCCTGGTTAACCAACTCTCCACAGAAAATAAAAACTTAATTTCTTGTGAGAGAGCACCCACACCTTGCCAGGAACCCTAAATATGCTACTGGAAGCCTGCAAAGCATGCCCCACTGCCCCTTTCTCTCAGGTGTGTTACAGGAGGGCCAGTTAACTTTCTGACTCCACCCTCTTCCAGAGCAAGTCCCCCATCCCAGGGCCTTTAGGCAAATTGTACTTTCTCAGCAGATTCATCCCTTCACCCTTCCTTTCCTCCCAGGTTATCCCCAAGCCAGCCAGCCCAGTCCTCCAAGCTCATAAAAGGGGGGGGTGGGGCAGAAAATTGATCCTTCCTTCTCCTGGACCCAGCCAGACCTCATGGAGCACCAGATTTGGAATAGATGCCCAGAACGCTGCAGACCCAGGCCACGTGGTTCCACAGAACATGAGTCCTGGGCATCCAGGGAACATGGACCTGTTGACCATGTGCCTGGGGAACATAGGGCCAGGTATGCCACCATGCATGACCAACAGTCCCCAGGGAAAGCTGCAGGCTTCAGCCCTAGAGGAAAGAATCCCACCCTCCCACAACCTCTGACTTCATTGTCAGAAACACATAATCCCACCTCCAGCAAGCACCACCCTTGTCACAGTCCCCCCAAACCAATGTCCAGAAACCTCTCACCCTGCAGACTCCCAAAACAGCCCACTCCGGCAAGATTCCAACCACACCCAGGTGGTCCTTTGTACTTACTCAGATGGCATCTTGCCCCACCTCCCCACTTTTAATAATGGATATAACAAGTTTGCATAATCTCCATAAGGTTATAGGAAACTTGAAAAACTCTATAAACCAATCATACCTAAGAGACATAGATAAAATATTCCTCCTAATAACAGACAAATATATATTCTTCTCAAATGTAACTGGAACATTCTTCAGGATACACCATATTCCAGGCTATAAAAAACTCAATACATTTAAAATAAATGATATCATACATATACATTCCTATGACAAAAATGGAATGGAATTAGAAATTGGTAGCAGAGGAAATGTGGGAAGTTCACAAATATGTGGAAATTGAACAACTCAATTTTGTTTAAATAAAAAGTCAAAAGGAAATTTAGAAATTCTTAACCATAATGAAAATGAAAATACTGGATACCAAAACTTATGTTATATTGCTAAAGGCATTCTTAGGGGGATATTTATAGCTTGAAATGCTTGTATTGAAAAAATAAAGTTCTCAAGTCAATAACATGACCTTTCATTAATACACTTTATTTTTTTTTGAATTTTTAAAATTTATTTTTTAATACATTCAGAAAATATGAGGTCACCATATATCCCCAACCCCCATCACCCCACTCCTCCCCCCATAGCAACAACCTCCTCCATCATCATGAAACATTCATTGCATTTGGTGAATACATCTCTGAGTGCTGCTGCACCTCATGGTCCCCCTTTAAGCATCTTAAACAGGTAACATTCCTTATTACATTTTTGAAAAGTTTTTCTCAGCATTACACTCTCAACCAAATACCTGACAATCAACTATGTACGTATGTTGCCCCACCCAACCCCCAATTTCTTGGGCAATATTGCCCATCCTCCCATCCCTAGCCCCCCTCAAGCCCACAAAGCCCCACCCAAAGGTAACCCTATGCCTCCATTTTATCCCTTCCTTGTACAAATACTTACAGCTTATCATAAATTTCACCCATGTAGGTGTCAGTTTACATCCTTCCTCTGTCCTCCAATTTCCTTTAAGCCTATCATCCAGTCTCTACCTCTCTGAGGCAGCTTGGTTACTTATTTCATATCATTGATGTTAGGTAGTATTTGTCCTTGAATGCCTGGGTTGCTTCACTCAACATAAGGTTCTCAAGATTCATCCATGTTATCACGTGTGTTTGTAGTGTATTTGTTCTTAAAAAAGAGCAGTATTCCATTGCATGTATATACCACATTTTATTTATCCATTCATCTATTGATGGGCATTTGGTTTGATTCCAACTTTGGGCGATAGTGAACAATGCTGCTATGAACATTGGTGTACATATATCGGTTTGTGTCCTTGTTTTCAGTTCTACTGGGTATACACCCAGCAGTGGAATTGCTGGGTCATATGGCAAATCTATGGTTAGTTTTATGAGAAACCGCCAAACTGTCCTCCAGAATGGTTGGATCCTTCTGCATTCCCACCAGCAGTGGATGAGTGTTCCCATTCCTCCACATCCTCTCCAGCTTTTGTAGTCTTCTGTTTTTTTCATAGCTGCCAATCTTATGGAAGTAAAATGGTATCTCATTGTAGTTTTGATTTACATTTCCCTGATAGCTAGAGATTTGGAGCATTTTTTCATGTACTTTTCAGCCATTTGTATTTCTTCTTTGGAGAAGTGTCTGTTTAAATCTTTTTCCCATTTTTTAAATGGGTTGTTTATCTTTTATTTTCAAGGTATAGGAGCCCTTTATATATGCAAGTTGTAAGTCTCCTATCCAATATATGGTTACCAAATATTTTCTCCCATTGTGTAGGTTCTCTTTCCACTTTCTTGACAAACTCCTTTGAGGTGCAGAAGGCTTTAATTTTGAGGAAGTCCCATTTATCTATTTGTTCTTTTGCTGCTTGTGTTTTGGTGTGAAGTTCATGAAGTCATTTCCTATTACAACGTATTGTATATGCTTCCCTACACTGCTTTCCAAAGTCTTTACGGTCTTGGCTCTTATATTAGGTCTTTGATTCATCTTGAGTTGATTTTTGTATAGGTGTGAGATGGTAATTCTCTTTAATTCATTTACATATGGATATCCAGGTCTCCAGGCACCACTTGTTGAATAGGACTTTCTCTCCCAGTTGAGAGGGTTTGGTGGCTTTATCAAATATTATATGGCTATATATATGAGGATCTATATCAGAACTTTCAATTCGGTTCCATTGTTTTGTGTGTCTCTTCTTGTGCCAGTACCATGCTGTTTTCACTACTGTAGCTTTGTAGTAGGTTTTGAAGTCAGGTAGTGTGATTCCTCCAATTTCCTTTTCCTTTTTCAATATGTCTTTTGCTATTCAGGGCCTCTTTCCTTTCCAAATAAATTTCATAGTTAGTTTTTCTAGTTCCTTAAAGAATGCTGTGTTGATTTTTATTGGGATTGCATTGAATGTATAGATCAGTTTTGGTTGGATCGGCATCTTAATAATATTTAGTCTTCCTATCCATGAACAGGGAATATTCTTCCATTTATTTAGGTCTTCTTTGATTTCCTTGAAGAGTCTTGTGTGGTTCTCTGTGTATAAGTTTTTTACATTTTTAGTTAAATTTATTCCTAGGTGTTTGGTTTTTTGATTTACTATTGTAAATGGTATTTGTTTCTTTTTTTTTATTTTTCTTTATTTAATTCCCCTCCCCTCCCCCAGTTGTCTGTTTTCTGTGTCTATTTGTTGCGTCTTGTTTCTTTGTCCGCTTCTGTTGTCGTCAGCGGCACGGGAAGTGTGGGCGGCGCCATTCCTTGGCAGGCTGCACTTTTTCTTTCATGCTGGGCAGCTCTCCTTATGGGTGCACTCCTTGCGCATGGGGCTCCCTTATGCGGGGGACACCCCTGTGTGGCACGGCACTCCTTTGCGCGCATCAGCACTGCACATGGGCCAGCTCCACATGGGTCAAGGAGGCCCGGGGTTTGAACCGCGGACCTCCCATGTGGCAGACGGATGCCCTAACTTCTGGGCCAAAGTCCGTTTCCCGGTATTTGTTTCTTGATTTCCTCCTGAGCTTGCTCATTATTGGTGTACAGAAATGCTACTGATTTTGCGCATTGATCTTATAACCTGAAACTTTACTAAACTCATTTATGTGTTCTAGAATCTTTGTTGTATTCCTCTCAGGGTTTTCTATGTATAGGATCATGTCATCTGCAAATAATGAAATTTTGACTTCTTCCTTTCCAATTTGAATGCCTTTTACATCTGGTTCTTGCCTCAGTGCTCAAGCAAGTACTTCTAAGACAATGATAAATAGAAAGGGAGAGAGTGGGCATCCTTCTGTTGTTCCTGATCTTAGAGGGAAGGATTTTAGGATTTCACCATTGTAAATGATGTTGGCTGTGGGTTTTTCATATATACTCTTTATCATGTTCAAAAAATTTCCTTGTATTTCAATCTTTTGCACTGTTTTTATCAAGAAAGGGTCCTGTATTCTGTTAAATGCTTTTTCTGCACCTATAGATACAGTCATGTGATTATTTTCCTTCAATCTATTTATATGATGTATTACATTGATTGATTTTATTATGTTGAATCCTCCTTGCATACCAGGAATGAATCCCAATTGGTCATGGTGTATAACTGTTTTAATGTGTTGTTGGATACGGTGAGCAAGTATTTCGTTGAGGATTTTTGCATCTAGGTTCTTTAGAGAAATTGGTTTGTATTTTTCCTTTCTTGTGGTGTCTTTGTTTGGCTTTGGTACTAGGGTAATATTGAGATCATAGAATGAGTTAGGTAATGTTCCTTCTGTTTCAATTTTTGGAAGTATTTCAGCAGGATTGGTGTTAGTTCTTTCCGGAATATTTTGTAAATTCACCTGTGAAGCCGTCTGGCCCTGGGCTCTTCTTATTTGGAAGGTTTTTAATGACTGATTCTATCTTTTTACTTGTGATTGGTTTGCTGAGATCATGAATTTCTTCTCTCATCAATAGAGGCTGCTTATGTGTTTCTAGGAATTTGTCCATTTCCTCTGAATTGTCATTTTTGTTGGAGTATAGTTTTTCAAAGTATCCTCTTATGATAGTCTTTATTTCTGTGGGGTCAGTGGTGATATCTCCTTTCTCATTTCTTATTTTGTATATTTGCATCTTCTCTCTTTTTTTCTTGTTAGTCTAGCTGAGGGTTTTTCAATTTTATTGATCTTCTCAAAGAACCAGCTCTTGGTTTTGTTTATCTTTTCAATTGCTTTCTTATTTTCTATTTCACTTAGTTCTGCTCTTATCTTTGTTATTTCTTTCTTCTTCTTGTGGGGTTACTTTGTTGTTTTTTACTAATTCCACCAAATGTGCAGTTAGTTTTTCAAGTTTTGCTCTTTCTTCTTTTTTGATGTATGAATTTATGGCTATAAATTTCCCTCTCAGGGGCGGCGGATTTGGCCCATTGGCTAGGGCATCTGTCTACCACATGGGAGGTCCGCAGTTCAAACCCTGGGCCTCCTTGACCTGTGTGGAATTGGCCCATGCACAGTGCTGATGTGCATAAGGACTGCCATGCCACGCAAGGGTGTCCCCCACACAGGGAAGCCCCACGTGCAAGGACAGCAGCCCAGCATGAAAGAATGTGTAGCCTGCCCAGGAATGGTGCTGCCCCCATGGAGAACTGACACAACAAGATGACACAATGAAAAAAAACACAGATTCCCGTGCCACTGACAACAGAAGTGGACAAAGAAGATGCAACAAATAGACACAGAGAACAGACAACCAGAGTGGGGGAGGGAAGGGGAGAGAAATAAATAAATAAATCTTTTTAAAAAATTTCCCTCTTGGTAATGCTTTTGCTGCGTCCCATAAGATTTGGTATGTTGTGTTATCATTTTCATTAGTTTCAAGGTAATTATTAATTTCTTATGAGATTTCCTCTTTGACCCACTGTTTTTCTAAGAATGTACTCTTTAATTTCCATATCTTTGTGTGAAATCTGGGCCTCTGGCCCTTGCAGATTTCCAGTTTCACTCCACTGTGGTTAGAGATATTATTTTGTATGATTTTTATCTTTCTGAATTCATTGAGCCATTTTTTGTGGCCTAGCATATGGTCTATTGTGGAGAATGATCCATGTGCACTTGAGAAAAATGTATATCCTGCTGTATTTGGGTGTAATGATCTGTATATGGCTATTAGATCCAGCTCCTCTAATACACTGTTCAAAGTTTTTTTTTCTTTATTCATTCCCTTTTGAGATGTCCTGTCCAAAGCTGATAGTGATGTATTAAAGTCTCCCACTATAATTGTAGAGGCATCTATTCTTCCACTTAGTTTTTCCAGTGTTTGCCTCACGTATTTGGAGGCACCCTTGTTATGAGGATAAATATTTATGAGTGTTTGTTCTTCTTGAAAGATTATCCCTTTCACTAATATTTAGTATCCTTCTTTGTCTCTCATAATTGTTTCACATTTAATGTCTATTTTTTCTGATATTAATATAGCTACTCCTGCCTTTTTTCAGTTATTGTTAGCTTGTAAGATTCTTTTCCACCCATTCACTTTCAACCTCCTTGAATCCCTGTGTCTAAGATGTGTTTCTTGTAAGCAGCATATAGATGGGTCATATTTCCTTATCCAATGTCCCAGTCTGAATCTTTTGATAGGTGAGTTTAATCCATTGACATTCAGTCTTATTACTTTCAAGGAATTATTTATGTTAACCATATTTTGTTTGGACTTGTGTTTTTCATATTTTGTTTTTTCCTTCTCCTTTTGTCTTTTTTGTTGCTCTTACACTCTCCTCCAACTCTGCCTGTCCTGTTTTTTCCTTCCTTCCTACAGAACTCCTTTTAGTATTTCTTGAAGGAGAGGTTTCTTGTTGGCATACTCTTTCAATTTCTTTTTATCTGTGAATATTTTGAACTCTCCATCATGTTTGAATGCTAGTTTAGCTGGGTAGAGTATTCTTGGTTGGAAATTTTTTTATTTTAGTGCTTTGACTATATCATACCACTGCCTTCTTGCCTCCATGGTTTCAGATGAGAAATCAGCACTTAATCTTATGGAGCCTCCCTCGTATGTGATGGTTCTCTTTTCTCTTGCTGCTTTCAGAATTTTCTCTTTGTCTTGAGCATTGGGTAAATTGATAAGTATATGTCCTGGGGTGGGCCTGTTGGGATTTGTCATGTTTGGGGCGCATTGTGATTCCTGAACATGTACATCCATCTTCTCAGTAGATTTGGGAAGTTTTCAGCCATTATTTCCTCCAACACCCTTTCTGTCCCCTTTCCCATCTCTTCTCCTTCTGGGATGACTATAATACATATCTTTGTGCATTTTGAATTTTCAGTTAGGTCCCTAAGTCCTAGCTGGATTTTTTCTATCATTTTATCGATCAGTTCTACTATCTGTTTTATTTCAGATGCACTGTCTTCCACATCGCTAATTCTTTCCTCTGCCTCTTCTAATCTACTGCTATTTGCTGAGAGTGTATTTTTGATTTCTTGAACTGTGCTGTTCATCACCATCATATCTGTTATCTTTTTGCATTTGTCTGCAATTTCCTCTCCAATTGTTTTCTTCATATTGTTAATCTCTTCCTTTATTTCATTAAGTTTGTCTCTGCTATATGTTTTGAGATCTTTAATTACTTGTCCCATGTTCTGCTCCCCTTCCTGGTTTTTAGTTTGTTCATTGGGATTCAGCCATGTTTTCCTGATTATTGGTTTGGTTTGTAGTTTTTTGTTGCTGTCTGGTCATCATTTTATCTTGACAGGTTTAATCAGTTCCTTAGCTTCTTTGTCTAGTCTTGGGGATTAATTAGTTGTTCTTGTGTAAATGTTATGTCTTCTCTTTGTCACTTTGTTTTTCTTACTCTATTTTCTTGTTGCTGGTTAAGTTCACTCTGAAGGAAAATATTAGGGCCAGGGAAAGAAAAATGAGTAAGAAAAGAAAATGTATAAAGTAGTATTGGTAATAAATGTTAACAGAGCAACAACATGAGATCTGGGAGAATGGATATTAGACTCATGTAAGTTGTGTAGAGTTATAGCAGTAAGTAGAGTACCTATAATGAGACAGTCAACGGAGTATGGAGAGGAGTATAGTATGAATTAAAAAGTCAGTGTTTTCATGAGATAGGGAATGAGAAAAGAAAGACAATAATATCAAGAGTGGATAAAAGACAGAAAACAGAAGAAAGGTATTAGAAATAAAGCCAGACAATTTGGGGACCAAAGAAAGGCAAGTGGAATGTAAGAGAAACAGTAGATGATGGAGGATAGAAAGATGTGCAGGAAAGGGGATAATGTAGGTGGCCAAAATCAATACACACAGAAAAGAGGAAATGGAGGATGAGGAAATACAGCAAGTGTGAAGTGCTCTCTGCAGCACCTGTTATATTAAGAAAATAAAATAACATAAGAAAAATAGAGAAAAAATAAGAGAAGAGGAGAGGGGGTGGGCAAAGAAAAGGGGAGGGGGAAACAAAGGAGAAAAAGGAAAAGAGAAAAAAAACCTAAATAAATGAAAAAGGACCTTGGGGGATAAAACGGGAGAAAAGGCCAGGATACAATGCAATATAGCAATCAAGACAAAAAACACCAAACTCAAACGTTGAGGGCTAGGGTAATCAAGGACCTCAGATGGACCCCAGGGCATGTTGGATTCTGGGATGGGAAGTCTATGATATTACACACTCAAGGTGTGTGAGTCTCTGGATTGTGCCACCACAGTTTAGGGGACACAGACCTGGGAACCACACATCTGGTTAACAGGGGGCCTGGGAGCACTGCAGCACAACACAGCCTTCTGGGATTCCTGCAGCTGTGCGCCAGCCCTAGGGGCAGGGGTCCCATGTGCAACCTCTGATCTCCATGTCAGAAACCCAAAATTCCACCTCTCACAAGAATCTCTTCTGTCACTGTCTTTCACCAAATCAACATCCAGACACCTCCTGCCCTGCAAGCCCCTGAAAGAGCCCACTCAGTGTTTAGGACAACAACAACAATTTCAGAGACCACCGTGAATGGGCTGCCAGCCCTAGGGGGAGGGGTTCTGCCTAGAACTTCTGTCCTCCGTGTCAGAAACCGAAAGTTCCACCTCTTGCAAGAATCTCTTCTGTCACGGTCTCACCAAATTGACATCCAGACACTTGTACCCTGCAAGCCCCCTAAACAGCCCACTCAGGGTTTGGGAACTCCCCACACAACAAAGATCCCAGGGATTGCTGTGGCCAGGCTGCCAGCCCTAGGGGGAAGGGCTCCACCCAGAACTTCTGACCTCTGTGTCAGAAACCCAAAATTCCACCTCTCGCAAGAGTCTCTACCATCACTATCTCACCAAATTGACTTCCAGACACCTCCCAACCTGCAAGTCCCCAAAACAACCCACTCAGGGCTTGGGAACTCCCCAGCACAGCAAGCCCCCAGAACAGCCCACTCAGGGCTTGGGAACTCCCCAGCACAGCAAAGCCTTCAGGAATCACTGCCACTGGGCTGCCAGCCCCAGGGAAAAAGGTCCCATCCACAACCCTGACCTTTGAAAGAGACCCAAAATTCTACCTCTTGTAAGAATCTCCTCTGTCACCATCCCACTAAATCAACGTCCAGACACCTCCTGCCCTGTAAGCACCTGAAACAGCCCAGTCAAGCAGGACTCCAACCCTAGTCAGCCACTTTGCAGGAGAGAGTATGAGGTGCAATCACTTCTTATTCTTTTTATAAGATCTGCACCAGTGGGATTATAAGGCAAATGTGAAGTCCAAACAATATCCCAGTCCATGGCCCAGGACTACATGAGGTGATTGGTAAATGGAGTTCCTCAGTCACTGGAAATTTGGGGTGGCATTTTGTATAGGGCACTAACTTTTTCTAGGCAGCCAATAGTAGCCTGCTGGTTGATCTTATCTATTGGGAAGGTCAACAAGAGTCACTTCACAATGTCTGAGGAAGTGAAAGCATATCTAGCCCTTCTGAGATCAGGAGGGGACCAATGTAATCCACTTGCCATCATCTCACTGGAATTGGTGCTCAGCAATTATGTTCCATTCAGTGAAGTAATTGTCACAGTCATTGGAATGAGCATGATGGGTGCTCATTCCAATATCCATGAGCTGCTGGCAAGTGACAGACAGCTGGAACTGCTGGGCTAGGAATGACAGGGTCAGGTAGCCATAGAGGACAGACCATGCCTGTTCATTGTTCCTGTCTTGTTTGTATTAGCTGCAGTCCACCCCTGAATTGGAATGGCAGTATTCATAGTGACTGAACACTATTGGGTTAAGCCTTCTACTTTTAATAGGGCGCATATACTGCACATAGTTGTTTTTACAAGGGACTATGTTGTAATTTGGCCCCTTGCACAATTGTGACCAAAAGTCAAGGGGTACTCATATAGAATGTCACCTTTGCCACAAAATCCACCCAAAGTCAATATCTGTGCTGATCACATCCAATTCAAAGGGTAATTCAGGGTCCACCCCTGTAGGACTTAAGCCTGTGCTATTGCCCTCTTTGCTTCTTTAAAAAGAATTTGCTGGGGATCATCCCACTCCCACACATGACTTTTGCTGATTAACACATGTAATGATTTTAATATCTGAACTAAATGAGAGATCAGCAGTCTCTAGTACCCCCAACAACCCCAGTAAGTCCATCAATTGTTTTGGAGCTTGTGGTATGAGAAAACATTGTACTTTATCATTACTGTAGAAGGCATAGTTTTTGTCTTACCAGATCCAGTAACACCCAAGAATTTGACAGAGGAGCCAGGACCTTTCAGCTTGTCCTGATTGATTGCCCATTCCTGGCTTTCAAGATGAGATACTATTGTCTTTGAAGCTTCTTTTAATTCTGAAAGAGAATGACTTGTTAACATGACATCATCAGTAAAATGAATAGGGTTGCAGCCACAGGTTCCTTCCATGTGGCCAGATCCTTTGTCACAAGGCAAGGCTATGACAGATAGTCAGGCTATACACAGAGCCTTAGGGAAGCACTATAAAAGTCCATGGTTGGCCTTCTCACATGAAGGTGAAAGCAGGTTGGCTTAATTTGTCTAAGGAGATACTAAAGAAAGCATTAGCAAAATTTAAAACAAAGTGATAGTGACGTAACAGGGTACCAATTTTTTATAATAAGCTAGCAATGTTTGAGACTGCTGTATACAGTAGTGGTGTTACTTATTTATGATAATTTACTGTCATGCATCACCCTGTGGCAGCCTCACAAGGGTTACTCTTTTTATGTAGCCATAGGGCTGCTTCTTCAGCAGAAGTGGGGCAAATCAGATGAATAGGAACCAAGCATCCATCTCTTGATTTCCAGGTGGAGAGGTTGTTTCTGTAACATATAACATTTAAAAAGGAATTGTTGTAGAATTTGAGAGAGGTTCAATTATTTGCGTATAGAAAAGCCAGGACTCGGGAATGATTTTGAGAAGGAAAAATGGTTTATTGATGGCTGGCCAGACTCAGGAGCTTTCTGTTTCAATCCAGAGCCCCGAACAAGACTTTCAAGTTCCTTTTATATAGAGAGGAAAGGCCAAATGGTCCTTTTGTTTCAGTTCTCAATAGGCTTGAATTAGCATATATCTTCCACATCCTAGGTAAGCTTTTAGCATGGACTTCATACATTCTAGATAAGCTTTTAGCACATTTGGTTTGCATTTTCCCTGAATATTTAGAGTTTATAGACTTTGCATTATTAAACTGTTTCCTGGGACTGGAGTCATTGCCATGGTCACCAAGGGCAGGACTGCAGCCTCTTACCATTCTACACCCACAAGTCAGGACAGACAGTTTGGTTAAGGTCATCTCTGGAAGAGACAAAGAGCCTCCCACCCATAGCCCACATCAGAATTACAACTGGGAATCACCTGTGGCTCAACTGGTTGGTCTCCCGTCTATGATATGGGAGGCCCTGAGTTCACGTCCAGGGGCCTCCTTGTGATGGCAGGCTCTCCCGCATGCTGTGGAGAGCCACCCAGCCCACAAATGCTATGGAGCACTGCTTGGTCCACAGATGCCGCAGAGCACCACCTGGCCTACAAGTGCCATGGAGCACTGGCTAGCCTGCAAGTACTGTGGAGCACTGCTCAGCCCACAAGCACCATGGAGAGGTGATTCAGCAAGGTGAAACAACAAAAAAAGGAGACAAGCAAAAATACAGAAGAACATGCAGCTAATGGACACAGAGAGCAGACAGCAAGCAAGCTACAAGGGGAGAGGGGAAATTTTAAAAATACAACCATGATTAACAACATTAAAGCATTATTTAATATTATGCAGAAAACAATGTTAAATTTCTAGGAATTTTATACAATCCTTTAGTATTTATATGAACATTTTATCCGTAAAACATTGACTAATTGGTTAGAAAATTCCTTTTAATTTTATAACACTTTTTAAAACACTTTTTATTTAACTTATAACATATCAAATGAACTTAACTATTTTATTACTTCACTTTTTTTAAGGTGAAATAACAACTTGGAGAAAGCAAAATGTTAAAAGTTGTTCAGGTTTGAACATTATTATTTTAAAAGTGAGAACACTTGTTTTATTTTTAAACAACCAAGGACATGATATTTAACATAAAGTACAAGAAGCTATTTTGATAAGACAGACTTTCTGCTTTGTTTAGAAATTATTCAGGAGAAAAACTCCTTATAACTTTTTACTGTAACAGACTAATGATTTAAGAAACTTTGTCACTGTAATAGAGAGAGAATGAGATTTTAGTTTTGCACCAGTATAATATATGACATTAAATCTTTTAAAATCTTTTAAAACTTTAAAGACAGACCCCTTAAATTTTATTCAACTTTGAGTACAAAATTCCTTTTCCACAAACCTGCTGCATTTCTGTACCTATCTAAGTTTTGTCCCACATTTTACTCTTTCTTAATAACTAGTCATTTCCTTGGGAAAAAATTACTTTCTTTTCCCTTAATAATAAAAACATTTTATATACCTTGCGTATGTAAGTTACCAAAATGATTTTGGAAACTGTCCCCAAGCAAACTTTTTACAACATAAAATTACCATTAACACTAAGCAAGCTTGTCAGAATAATGATTCAATTGTGTCATATGCAAAAGAACTTTTTTTCTTTCATTTCAAATACTTAGAAGGGTGCAATATTAGAACATTGATAGCTTATAGGGGATGGTTTTCACTAATATATGCTGTCTTTGGTTTACTATTTATCCACTTTCCAGTGAGACATAATATGAATCATTTACCAGGAAACATTTCTCAAACAGTTTTGTGGAGGCAGTTTGTCAGGGAAAGCTGGTTGCTTTCAGGATTAAGCCATGATTAAATTGCAGACTTACAAAAGCGGGTAGAATTTTTCTATTTTTTTTCTTTTCTTTTTCACTTTCATAGACTTGTCTAGTTCAAAAGGTACTAAATTTTAACAGCTCCAATATTATTAATGTGGCTATCCAGATCTAATTAGAATCAATATAGAAACAAAACAGAGAACATTAATATTGCTAAGTTTTTCTGTTTCTGTAGCAGCTAAATTAATTTTATCAGCTCCCGCTAGTCTACATTTACACCATCCGATAGGTTGCAGGGGATTTCAGGAGTTGCTGCCAGAATGTTTTCCTTATCTTAGGTAACTCTCCAGCAGAATATTTTCTTACAAGCACAGTTTCACTAGCAAGTGTTCTGTTTTACACCTCTGCCTATATGGGATGTTGTATCTGTGATTTAGCCCTTCTTTTCACAAGCATCCTAACATGATTTAAAGATTCTTCTATAGTTGCTACATCTGGATCACTACCTTCTTATCTAGTTGCTCAGACAATCCTGTCACTAAGGTGGAGGTGGAAGTCTGCAAATCCCTTTCTAGCTTTAACTCTTCTTCTAAATGGTGGATTTCTTTGCTTTCCTTGAGACAATCCGCTGTAGGTAACTGTACTGCCCATAACAACAGACAGATAACTGCTGTAGCAGCATGCCTGCTATCCTTACCAAACATCATAATCTTTTGTTCTTGCAGCATGTGCTCTATTCCCATCAGCATTTTGGGGGCATCCCCATACTCACGTGAAGTTCCACAACAGTCAGGCCAGTGGACAAAACCATATTCTCTCAGTGATCCCCACTCAACTGATCCCCACTCATCCAGGAGAGCAGCCACCCCTCCCCACATGGACATTATAGGACAACATTGGAGTTCCCCTGTGGATTCTACCTTCCTGCAGCTTATGTCCATCTCTACTAGTGGTCCTTCAATCTCCTGATTGGTTCATGAATTGTTTCAACCAAAATCTGAAGAGCACAACTTGGGGCAGCCATAAGACCAAAGAATGTACCAGGCAAATTGTTAGACATGAGCTTTATTGGGACTTATGAACAGGAGAGGATCTTCAGTGGTGGCCAGTTGAAAAATGAAGTTAGTGCTCCACAAAGAAGCAAGGAAAGGTGGGGAAATATAAGGGGTCTGAGGACAAAGACGTTCCATAGGGAATGAGAACAGAGTTTCTGCAAAAGTTACGTGGGGTTCACAAACTGGATGTTTGGTGATGTTATCACAGGAATTGAGTATACACCCTTGAGGGGATTAAAGTATGCAGTAGACCTGTTACTTTTAACTAGTGAGTGTCCAGGTTGTACCAGGTAGTTACATGCTTCAGGCTGTGTTTAACTTAAGGCAACGGCATCCTGGTCCCTTGACTATGATAGAAATATTTTAATATTCTTGTATCAATGACAAAGAAGGTAGTATATCTATGTTAAAGGTCAATAATAGGGGATATGTTATTTTTTCCTATTGAACTAAGGAAAACATTCTAAAATATGCTGAAGTGATGACAGCCAAACTCTGACAAAAATGGGAGCCACTGAGTGGAAACTTTGGATGGATTGTACAAGGTATGGAACTATGTAACACAGTAGTAAACAAAATGATGGATGATTGACTGAGGTTAACAGTACAAATATGAGAGTGTTCTCTCATGAAGTATACCAAATGTACAATACTAATAGATGGTGTTAATAATTACAGGGTTTATGGACAAAATACACCAAATGTAAACTATGTACATAGTTAGCAGTAATATTTTGATGATGTTCTTTCATAATATGTACCAAGTGTTCCAAAACAATGCCAGTTGTTGGTGGAGGGATGATGTATGGGAATTTTGCACATGTTATGCATGACTGTTTGGTAAGATCACAACTACTCTAATAAAAAAGGAATAAAGTACTGATTCATGTGAAAATGTGGCTGAATCTTGAAAACATGCTGCATATAAGTGTCCAGACACAAGTGGTCACATACAGTATGCTATTATTTATATAAAATATTCACACTATATAAATCCATAGAGACAGAAATTAGATTAATTATTGCTTAACAGTGTTTAGGAGGAAGGGAAAATGTGGAGTGACTGCATAATGGTACAGGATTTATTTGAGGGGTGATGAAAATGTTTTCAAATTAGATAGAGATGTTTGGTGCTCCACAAATTAAATGTACTAAATACCACAAAATTGTGTATTTCAAAAGGGTAAATTTTATGAAATTTTATCATTGGAAAAAAATACTTTAAAAATCATGTGAAAGTCTAGGGTAAAATATTTGCCTACTATGTATATATTTTTTCTTTCACATTTTATTTGATTTTTTAGGGTTTCAGAAGTGTTTTATTTTTTAATAATAATTAAAAAAAAATTTAAAGACACTTTAGATTACATAAGTGTTACATAAGGGCTTCCTATATGCTCCACTCCCTCCCACTCCCACACTTTCCCACGTTAACAACATCCTTCATTATTGTGATACATTTGTTACAATTGATGAGCCCACATTGAAGCATTGCTACTAACCATGAACTACAGATTACATTATAGTTTACACTCTGCCCCACAGAATTTTTTATGTTATGACTAAATACATAATTACCTGTATCTGTCACTGTAATGTCATGCAGAACAAATCCAATGTCCCCAAATTTCCCCCATATTACAACTATTTTTCCCTCTGCCATCCCTCAGAAACTCTAGTGGCCACTGCCTTTACATCAATGATAAGCATTCCTCCATTGTAATAAGTCTATAGTAGAATAATAATGTCTACATTAGTCCATTGTTCATTCTTTTTTCTTGAGGATTTTGAGATAGTAATGCACACTCTGCTTTTAATTGAAAGGGGGCTTACGTCCCATGGAATGGATGGATGGAACAATCTTGTTTGTAGTTGCAGATACACTCCATTCCTTGGGATGGGCATTGTCCATCATCATCTTCTTGTTAGTTGCCCTAAGTAAGTCCAAGGAACAGGAGAGTAAGTTTTGCACCTCTGCTGAAATTCATGGCTCAACTGGCATATGGGTGGACCAAAGATTTAAGTATCTAGGACATATATTTATCAGGTATAGTGCTAATTATTGGTTCAAATAAAAGGGGCAGAAGAGTCATGTCTAATGAACTTATAAATAAGTCTAACTCTGTTACACTGAGGAACATAAATTCCAAAGTAAGGCCTACTGACAGAGTGCTGAATTCCTCAGCTGTCGGCCCTGCTTGTCATTTCTGAATATCTCTAGAGCGCCCAGGAGCCTGTTATTTGAGGCACTGTTTACTTTGGTAGACAATGAGATCCTGCTGTGACTTGCATAAGCATAACCTCTAGAATGACCTCCTGACTCACTTTGAAATCTCTTAGCCATATAAACTCATTTGTATTTACCATTTTCACCTTTTGGTCAAGGTCTTTTTCCAGATGCTTTGCTAGTTGGCACTTAGTAATAATCCCTTGGTGCCAGGGAGGGTCATCCCAGGGAATCATGTCCCATGTCCAGGGGAAGGTAGTATGTTTATATGCTGAGTTTGGCTTAGAGAGACACCACATTTAAGCAACAAAGAAGCTTTCAGGAGGTAACTTTTAGGCAGTATAGAATACTAGCTAAGTTTCAATTTCACAAGGAAAGGTTCATAAGTACAGTCATCACTGTCAAGGGCCTGGCATAATGGTCTGTCTTCCTTAACTAGACATTACCTTTGCACTCAGGGGATTCTTGCTGTCCTATCAGAGAATGTAGCAAAATTCCTCAAGATGGGAATTCAATATTCTTTCAGTTATTGAGTGAATCTACACCCACAAATACAATGCCCCATAAACACGTGAACATTTAACCCCTTCCCGTGTGTCCCTGCACCAGTGATCTTCCCTATCACTGCTGTGACCCTTCTGTAATCCAAACCTTGACAAAATTGAAGCCACAAAATAACCAAATAAAATTATTAAGAAAATGAAATAATTTTATAAAATGACTGTATTAGCCAAAGAGGTGCTAATGCAAAGTACCAGAAATCTGCTGTCTTTTATGAAGGGAATTTATTTTGGGATAGAAGCTTACAGTTACTAGGCCATAAAACATGTTACTTCCCTCACCAAAGTCTGTTGCCACGTGTTGAAGCAAGATGGCTGCTGACTTTCAGCCTTTCTCTTCCTCTTAAGGCTCTGTGGACCCAGCTTCTTTCAATATCAGTGGTAGGATGGGATAAGTCTCTTCTCTCTCCTGGGATTCATTTCTTTCTGGGCTCAGCTTCTCAGTTCTCTCCATAAGGTCAGTTATAGACTATCAGTCTCCCTAAGCCTTGTCTCTCTCTCTTTCACTCAATTCCCTCCAGGCTTTGTTGCTCTGCTCTGCCCTGTGAATTTACTTCCTGGGTTCCAGCTGAAAATTTCAACTATTTCCTGTGCCTTGTTTTCTCTGTGAGTCCCTGCCAACTAAAAGTTTGGGGACTCAAAGTCCTACTAATGTGACACAATCAAAACCTTAGTCATTATTTAATCATGCCCAGAGGCACAGACCAGTTAACAAACATAATCCAATATATGTTTTTGGAATTCATAAACAATATCAAACTGCTACACTCCGCCCTCTGAATTCCAGAAAGACATTACAATATTCAAAACACCTTATTGCAGTAGCAATATAAAGTAAAAATCATGGCATAGACAGTTTAAAGAACTACAGTTTGTCTTGGGGGAATGACCTGCCTGCTGTAGACCTCTGGAACTTATATTTTTTTCCAAATTCTAATTAATTTATTCATTTTTTAAAAAGATAATACATTAAAAAATATGAGGTACCCATCCGGCCCCACTGCCCCCCCACCCACCCCCCACAACAACACTCCCCCCCATCATCACGTCACAACCACTGCATCTGGTGAGTACATCTCCGGGCATCACTGCACCCCATGTCCCATGTTCCACACCATACCCACACTTTCCCACGTTCCATTCAGTGGGCGATGGGAGGACACACAACATCTGGCAACCGTCCCTGGGGCACCACACAGGACAACTCCAAGTCCCGAGAATGCCTCCACATCTCTTTTCTTCCTCCCCTTCCCCACACCCAGCAGCCACCATGGCCACTTTTTCCACATCAATGCCACATTTTCTCAATTATTAACCACAATAGTTAATATCTTAGTTAATATCTTAATAGAATATCATTAAGTCCACTCTGATCCTTACTGTATTCCTCCTTCCTGTGGACCTTGGCTTGGTTGTGTCCATTCCACATCTATGTCAAGAGGGGGCTTAGATTCCACATGGATTTGGATGCAATCCTCCTGCTTTCAGTTGTAGGCACTCTAGGCTCCATGGTGTGGTGGTTGACATTCTTGAACTCCATGTTAGTTGAGTGGAGTAAGTCCACTAAATCAGAGTGTAGGAGCTGAAGTCTGTTGAGGTCAGGGCCTGGCGATCATATTGTCAGTCCAGAGATTCAAATCCCCTAGATATATCTTAAGACCCAGCACCAACTACAATTCTGGTAAAGTAGCATGAAAGGCTTGAGAAAAGAGATCCCACCTGAGTCCAGCTCCATCACGCAGAAACACCAGCTCCAAAGAAGGGCCAACTGACATGGCAGTGAACCCCATCTGCCATGACTATAGAACCTGTGGGTCTCTTTAGCTCTCAAAAGGACCAATACCTGGGGTTGTATCTACTTTATCTGTCTCTGAGACTCTGCTCAGGTGTGCATAAGGCCACTCCTTCTGAAAACCTCCAGACTCTTTTTTAGAGACTCATAGACATATAAACTCATTTGTCCTTTCCATTTCCCCCTTACTTTAGGTCAAACAGCATTTTTAACTCCTGTTATTATATGTAGACAGGGATATTCTGCTGGTCCGCGTTGAACCTTTAATTCAAGGTCCTTTTCTAGTTGCATCATCAGCTGGTACTTGGTAGTGATCCCTCGGTGCCAGAGAGGCTCATCCTCGGGTGTCATGTCCCACGCTTGGGGGAAGGCATTGCATTTACATGCTGAGTTTGGCTTTAAGACTGGCCACATTTGAATAAAACGGAGGCTGTCAGGAGGGAAGTCTTAGGCACAGTGCTGCTCTAGGCCTTGTTCTTATTTCAGGTGTATAGGCTCACAAGCATAGTCATTAGTATCAGGGGATCACTGTTGGACCCTCATTCCTTCCTGCTCCTTACCGTTGCACCTGGGGGACTGCTGCTGCTCCCCTAGGGACCACGACAGAGCCCCCCCTGGCCAGTAACCCAGTACCCCCCCAGCTGCTGTTTTTAATTGTTTCCAATATGAATATTTCCAAACATTTCCATGCACCCTGGACACATGCCCTGTATAACTCCCTGTCAACCATATGTCCCCTGTCAATAACATCCCATACCAGTATTCCTCCACTGCCATTGTTGAACCACTCTGTGATCCAAAACTTCCTGAAAAGCGAAGCCCAATATAATGTCAGGTTCCCTTACTAGTAAAATGGAATATAGCGATGAGTTTAAAGGTTAGATATAGAATACATATTGATTTGGAAAAATTCTACATCCTATCTTTCTCTTTTCTTTTTTCCTAATTATTGAGCTTCTCTTCACAAGAGCCTTAGATCACAGTAATTCATATATACAATGTATAGTACTCCCACACATCCACCATAAAACCTTTTCACTTCCACAGCAATAATCTTTTAACTTATTCCTATCATATTTACTGAAACTGATGTACAGACTCCAAGACACCTTTCAAACAAGGTGACATCTCTGCTTACATTGTGGTCCATACTTTAGGATATACAGTTTTCTAAGATTTTTAGTTATCCTATGTTTTACATTATGGTTTACATTATTAGTCTGTCATCCCCTATATGTTTTTGGTGTAATATTACATGTTTTATATCCATCCTTGTGTACTCTCGCGAAACTCCTCTCTTGCCCCCACCTTTACCTTGGTTCCATCCATTCAACATCCATTTTCCCCTCCTCTTGGGGCCCACAGTGACAGACAATCTCCATTTCCTGAGGAGCCACATCCAGAGATACTTGCAACAGTGTTCAGGGCCTGACTTGCTCAACTGCCCTAATGCCCTGGGAGCCATCCTTTTTGTTGAGAGATACAGTTCTCTCTATTTGATGGCATTAGTCCTCCCCAGGATGTGCGTCCACCCCCACTCTCACTACTTGGGTCTCTACCCAATGGTACAACACACCCTGGCAAAATGAGCATTCAGACATTCCCCAGGAGTCTGTCCCTCGTCAGACCATCCCCTCTGAGCATCCTAAAGAGGTAACCCTCCTAATTATATTTTGATATGGTTTTCTCAGCATTTTACTCTCAACCAACACCTGAAACTCTCCTATGTTTGTATGTTGCCCCTCCCTCCCCCCAATTTTTTGGGCAATATTGCCCATCCCCAGCCCCCTCAAACCCGTAAAGCCCCACCCAAAGGAAACCCCTTCTCCCCATTTTATCTCTTCTTTGTGCTCATACTTACTGCCAGCTCATCATAGATTCCACCCCTGCAGACGTCAGCGCAAATCCTTCCTCCACCGCCCGATTTTCTGTAAGCCTATCTTCCAGTCTCTAGCTCTCCGAGGCAGCTTGCTTATTTCATATCATTGAGGTCATGTAGCATTTGTCCTTCAATGACTGGTTGCTTCACTCAACATAAGGTTCTCAAGAGTCATCCATGTTATCACATGTGTTTGTAGTGCATTTGTTCTTAAAGCTGAGTACTATTCCATTGTATGTATATACCACACTTTATTGATCCACTGATCTGTTGATGGGAATGTAGGTTGGTTCCAACTTTTGGCGATAGTGAACAATGCTGCTATGAATATTGGTGTGCATATATCGGTTTCTGTCCTTGTTTTCCTTCCTTACACAATTGCCTTTCCCCAGCACTAATACTTTCCTTTAAAGTGAACTTAACCAGTAATAAGAAATTGGAATAAGAAGAACAAAGGGACAAAGAGAAGATATAACACTTACTCAAAAACAACAGCTAATTAATCTCCAAGACTAGACAAAGAAGCTAAGGAACTGATTAAACACGTCAAGAAAAAATGATGAGAAGACAGCAACAAAAATCTACAAACCAAACCAGTAATCAGGAAAACATGGCTGAATCCAATCAACAAACTAAAAATCAGGAAGGGGAGCAGATCTTCGCACAAGCAATGAAAGATCTCAGAACATTTATCACCGACAAATTTGATGAAGTCATGAAAGAGGTTAACAGCATGAAGACAACACTTGGAGGGGAAATTGCAGACATGCACAAAAAAATAACAGATATGATGGAAATGAACACCAAATTCAAGAAATCAAAAATACACTTGCAGCAAATATCAGCAGACTAGAAGAGGCAGAGCAGAGAATTAGTGATGTGGAAGACAGTACATTGGAAATCAAACAGATAGTAGAAGTGGTCAATAAAAAGGTAGAAAAAATCCAGATAGGACTTAGGGACCTGAATGATAATGCAAAATGCTCAAACATACGTATTATAGGCATTCCAGAAGGAGAAGAGAAGGGAAAGGGGTCAGAAGGAGTGTTGCAGGAAATAATGACTGAAAACTTCCCAAATCTACTGAAAGAGACAGATGTACATATCCAAGAAGCACAGCGCACTCCACTGGTCATAAACCCCAACAGTCCCACCCTGAGACATATACTTGTCAAATTATCCAATGCTTAAGACAAAGAGAAAATTCTAAAAGTGGCAAGAGAAAAGAAAACCATCACATACAAGCAATGCTCCATAAGATTAAGTGCTGATTTCTCATCTGAACTGATGGAGGCAAGAAGGCAGTGGTATGATATAGTCAAAGGAAAAGAATTTCCAACCAAGAGTACTCTATTGAGCTAAACTAGCATTCAAAAATGATGGAGAGTTCAAAATATTCACAGAAAACAGAAACTGAAAGAGTATATCAACAAGAAACCTCCCCTTCAAGAAACTCTAAAGGGAGTTCTGCAGGAAGAAAGGAAAAAACAGGACAGTCAGAGATGGAGGAGAGTGTAAGAGCAACAAAAAAGACAAAAATAGAAGGGGAAAATAAAATATTACAAACAAAATATAACAAACACAAATCCAACCAAAATATGGCTACCACAAATAATTCTCTGAATGTAGTAACACAGAATGTCAATGGATTAAACTCAACTATCAAAAGATTCAGACTGGGACACTTGATAGGGAAATATGACCCATCTATATGCTGTCTACAAGAGACACATCTTAGACACAGAGACTCATGGAGGTTGAAAGTGAATGGCTGGAAAACAATCATACAAGCAAACAACAACCAAAAAAAGGCAGGAGAAGCTATATTAATATCAGACAAAATAGACTTTAAATGCAAAACAATTGTGAGAGACAAAGAAGGATACTACATTTTAGTGAAAGGGAAAATCTGTCAAGAAGTTCAAACGATCATAAATATTTATGCTCCTAATAAGGGTGTCTCTAAATATGTGAGATAAACGCTGGAAAAACTAAGTGAAAAAATAGATGCATCTACAATTATAGTGGGGGATTTTAATATACCACTATCAACTCCGGACAGAACATCTCAAAAGAGAATCACTAAAGAAACAAAACATTTGAACAGTATATTAGAAGAGCTGGATCTAATAGACATATATAGATCATTACACTGAAAAACAGCAGGGTATACATTTTTCTCAAGCAAACATGGAACATTCTCCAAGATAGAACATATGCTAGGCAACAAATAAAGGCTTAATGAATTCAGAAAGATCGAAACTATACAAAACAATATCTCTGATCACAGTGGAGTGAAGCTGGAAATTTTCAAAGGATGGAGCCCAGACTTCACACCACAATTTGGAAATTAAACAGCACACACTTAGAAAAACAGTGGGTCAAAGAGGAAATCTCAAAAGAAATCAATGACTACCTTGAATCAAATGATAATGATAACACAACATACCAAAATTTATGGGATGCAGCAAAAGCTGTACTGAGAGGGAAATTTATAGTCATAAATTCACATATCAAAAAAGAAGAAAGAGCAAAAATTGAAGAACTAACTGCACTTTTGAAGGAATTAGAAAAACAACAACAAAGTAACCCAACAGGAAGAAGAAGGAAGGAAATAACAAAGATAAGAGCAGAACTAAATGAAATAGAAATTAAGAAAGCACTTGAAAAAATAAACAAGAACAAGAGCTGGATTTTTGAGAAGATCAACATAATTGACAAACCTTTAGTGAGAGTAACAAAGAAAAAAAGAGAAAAGATGCAAATACACAAAATAAGAAAGGAGAAAGGTGATATCACCACTGACCCCACAGAAATAAAGACTATCACAAGAGGATACTTTGAAAAACTATATTCCAACAAAAATGACAATTTAGAGAAAATGGACAAATTCCTAGAAACACATAAGCATCCCATATTCACAAAAGAAGAAATTGAGGATCTTAACAAACCAACCATAAGCAAAGAAATAGAATCAGTCATTAAAAATCTCCCAACTAAGAAGAGCCCAGGGCCAGACGGCTTCACAGGTGAATTCTATAAAACATTCGGGAAAGAACTAACACCAATCCTGTTGAAACTATTCCAAAAAATCGAAACAGAAGGAACATTGCCAAACTCCTTCTATGAGGCCAACATTATCCTAGTAGCAAAGCCAAACAAAGACACCACAAGAAAGTAAATTACAGACCAATTTCTCTAATCAACCTAGACGCAAAAATACTTAACAAAATACTTGCTAATCATATTCAACAACACATTAAACGAATTATACACCATGACCAATTGGGATTTATTCCAGGTATGCAAGGATGGTTCAACATAAGAAAATCAATTAATGTGATACACCATATAAACAGATTGAAGGAAAAAATCACATGATTATATTTATAGATGCACAAAAGGCATTCGACAAAATACAGCACCCCTTCTTGATAAAAACATTCCAAAAGATCGGAATACAAGGAAACTTTTTGAACATGATAAAGAGTATATTTGAAAAACCTACAGCCAGCATTGTTTACAATGGCGAAATCCTGAAATCCTTCCCTCTAAACTCAGGAACAAGACAAGGATGCCCATTGTCTCTGCTCTTATTTAACATTGTCTTGGAAGTACTTGCTCGAGCATTGATGCAAGAACCAGATATATAAGGCATTCAAATTGGAAGGTAAATAGTCAAAATTTCATTATTTGCAGAAGACATGATCCGATACATAGAAAAACCTGAGAGATCTACAACAAAGCTTCTAGAACTCATAAATGAGTTCAGCAAAGTTGCAGGTTATAAGATCAGTGCGCAAAAATCAGTAGCATTTCTGTACACCAATAATGAGCAAGATCAGGAGGAAATCAAGAAACAAATACCATTCACAATAGTAAATTAAAAAATCAAATACCTAGGAATAAATTTAACTAAAGAGGTAAAAAACTTGTACACCGAGAACTATACAAGACTGTTCAAGGAACTCAAAGAAGACCTAAATAAATGGAAGAATATTCCTTGTTCATGGATAGGAAGACTGAATATTATTAAGATGTCTATCCTACCAAAACTGATCTACACATTCAATGCAATCCCAATAAAAATCAACACAGCCTTCTTTAAGGAACTAGAAAAACTAACTATGAAATTTATTTGGAAAGGAAAGAGGCCCCAAATAGCCAAAGACATATTGAAAAAGAAAAACGAGAGAGGGGGCAAGATGGCGGCTGAGTGAACATCCCTGTTAGAGTCTTCTGCAGGGAATCGGCTGGGCGGCGTTGGAGACTCTTTGGGACCGGATTGTTTCGGGATTTTTGCTGGTCCGGAGGTGTCTGGACATCGATTTGGAGGGAAGGTAACAGAGAGGATTCGTCTGTGAAATATACACGGAGATCCCAGCTACCTGTAGAGGATTCCCTTCTTGGGTAGGCGGAGACGAGGCATCTAGCCCCGCTCGGTGGGGCTGAGCCAGGCCGGGCCACAGCGGCGGACGCCGGAGCCGGGCCGCGCTGCGCCGGCGGTGAGCGGGGCCGGGCGGGGCCGAGCCAGGCCGAGCCAGGCCGCGGTAGCGTTTGGAGATGGGCGGGGCCGGTGCAGGCCCCGGCTGCGGGCCGCGGTAGCGCTTGGAGCCGGGCGGGGCCGGTGCAGGCCCCGGCTGCGGGCCGCGGTAGCGCTTGGAGCCGGGCGGGGCCGGTGCAGGCCCCGGCTGCGGGCCGCGGTAGCGCTTGGAGCCGGGCGGGGCCGGTGCAGGCCCCGGCTGCGGGCCGCGGTAGCGCTTGGAGCCGGGCGGGGCCGGTGCAGGCCCCGGCTGCGGGCCGCGGTAGCGCTTGGAGCCGGGCGGGGCCGGTGCAGGCCCCGGCTGCGGGCCGCGGTAGCGCTTGGAGCCGGGCGGGGCCGGTGCAGGCCCCGGCTGCGGGCCGCGGTAGCGCTTGGAGCCGGGCGGGCCCGGGTCAGGCCCCGGCTGCGGGCCGCGGTAGCGTTTGGAGCCGGGCGGGCCCGGGTCAGGCCGCGGCGGATACGGAGCCGGGCAGGGCCGGTCCAGGCCGCGGTGGCGGGAGGTGGATGCCGGAGCCGGCTGGGCCGCTGTAGCAGGCGGAGCTGGGCGGAGCCAGGCCAGGCCAAGGCGGCGTGAGGAGCCGGGCAGAGCCGGTCCAAGCCTCCGCGGCGGGCGGAGCCGGGCCTGCGGAGGGGTTTCTGTTTTTTTTTTGTTGTTGTTGTTTGTTTGTTTGTTTGTTTTTTTTTAATTTTACTTAATTTTTTTTTTTTTTTTGAGCATCTGCAGTACTGGGGAGTTCGTGGGCCCTGGGCGGCCTATTGGGGGTTTGTGGGAAGGGAGGTGCTTGCAGACCCATTTGGGCAGACAGACGGGGGGGTTTTAGGGCAAAGCGGGGGGAAATTGTTGTTTTAGATAGTGTTGCAATTGTGACACGTGTGTACCTGTATCTCTCTTCTCCCTATCCGTTCCCCACCGTTTGCCCATCCTCTTTTTCTTTCTTCCTTTCTTCTTGCCTTTCTTTTTTCTTTATTATAATTAGTTTGTTTGTTTTTTTTTTTTCGGTTTTCTCTTTCCCTCTTGTCCCTCATCTTCCACTTATTTTTACTTTAATTCAAGTATACAATAGGTGCTACAGGGAACACCTCACATTTGCTGGGTTTTCCCATCCTCCACTGCCTCATTTCTGTGTGAACTGATTTAGGCTACCTACACTATCCCCCTTCCCCTGCATCTTGATATCCACTATCATCTACTGTCTCTCCTATATTCCACCCCCCACCTCCCGTTCTTTGATCCACAAAGTGTCTAACTCTTAATTTCTAATACCTTTGTTCTGTTTTCTGTCTATTATCCACTCTTGAAACTATTACCTTTCTTTTCTTTTTCCCTCTCTCATGAAAACAATAGCTGTGTAGTTCATACCATAGTCCTCCCAAATTCAGTCATCAACTTCATAAAAGGTACTCTACCTACAGCTATAACTCTATACAATCTACATGAATCTAACCTCCATCCTTCCAGATCTCATATTCCTGCTTTATTAACATACATCACCAATACAACTTTACACTTTTCCCTTGCTTACACAATTGCCTTTCCCCAACACTAATACTTTCCTCTAAAGTGAACTTAACCAACAACAAGTAACTAGAATAAGAAGAAAAAAGTGACAAAGAGAAGATATAACACCTGTGCAAAAATAACAACTAATTAACCTCCAAGAGCAGACAAAGAAGCTAAGGAACTGATTAAATTCGTCAAAATAAAGAGATGACCAGAAAGCAACAAAAATCTACGAACCAAACCAATAATCAGGAAAACATGGCTGAATCCAATCAACAAACCAATAATCACGAAGGGGAGCAAAACTTGGCACAAGCAATGAAAGATCTCAGAACATTTATCACCGACAAATTTGATGCAGTAATGAAAGAGGTTAACAACATGAAGACATCACTTGGAGGGGAAATTGCAGACATACGCAAAAACATAACAGATATGATGGGAATGAACACCACAGTTCAAGAAATCAAAAATACACTTGCAGCAAATATCAGCAGACTAGAAGAGACAGAGCAGAGAATTAGTGATGTGGAAGACAGTACATCAGAAATCAAACAGATAGTAGAAGGGGTCAATAAGAAGATAGAAAAAATCCAATTAGGATTTAGGGACCTGAATGACAATGCAAAACGCTCAAACATACGTATTATAGGCATTCCAGAAGGTGAAGAGAAGGGAAACGGGTCAGAAAGAGTGTTGCAGGAAATAATGGCTGAAAACTTCCCAAATCTACTGAAAGAGACAGATGTACATATCCAAGAAGCACAGCGCACTCCACAAGTCATAAACCCCAACAGGCCCACCCCAAGACATATACTTGTCAAATTATCCAATGCTCAAGACAAAGAGAAAATCCTAAAAGCAGCAAGAGAAAAGAAAACCATCACATACAAGGGAAGCTCAATTAGATTAAGTGCTGATTTCTCTTCTGAAACCATGGAGGCAAGAAGACAGTGGTATGATATAGTCAAGGTACTAAAGGAAAAAAATTTCCAACCAAGAATACTCTATCCAGCTAAACTAGCATTCAAACATGATGGAGAGTTCAAAATATTCGCAGACAAACAGAAACTGAAAGAGTATACCAACAAGAAACCTCCCCTTCAAGAAATTCTAAAGGGAGTTCTGCAGGAAGAAAGGAAAAATCAGGAAAGGCAAAGTTGGAGGAGAGTATAAGACCAACAACAACAACAAAAAAGACAAAAAAAAATATACAAACAAAATATGACAAACACAAATCCAATCAAAATATGGCTAACACAAATAATTCCTTGATAGTAATAACACTGAATGTCAATGGATTAAACTCACCTATCAAAAGATTCAGACTGGGACACTGGATAAGGAAATATGACCCATCCATATGCTGTCTACAAGAGACACATCTTAGACCAGAGACGCATGGAGATTGAAAGTGAAAGGCTGGAAAACAATCATACAAGCTAACAATAACCAAAAAAAGGCAGGAGTAGCTATATTAATATCAGACAAAATAGACTTTAAATGTGAAACAATTGTGAGAGACAAAGAAGGATACTACATTTTAGTCAAAGGGAAAATCTGTCAAGAAGATCGAACAATCATAAATATCTATGCCCCTAACAAGGGTGCCTCTAAATACGTCAGGCAAACGCTGGAAAAACTAAGTGAAAGAATAGATACATCTACAATTATAGTGGGGGATTTTAATACACCACTATCAACTCTGGACAGAACATCTCAAAAGAGAATCACCAAAGAAACAAAACATCTGAATAGTATATTAGAGGAGCTCGATTTAATAGACATATATAGATCGCTACACCCAAACACAGCAGGATATACATTTTTCTCAAGCGCACATGGATCATTCTCCAAGATAGATCATATGCTAGGCCACAAAGAAAGGCTGAACGAATTCAGAAAGATTGAAATCATACAAAACATTATCTCTGACCACAGTGGAGTCAAGCTGGAGATTTGCAAGGGAAAGAAGCCCAGATTTCACACCACGATTTGGAAATTAAACAACACACTCTTAGAAAAACAGTGGGTCAAAGAGGAAATCTCAAAAGAAATCAATGACTACCTTGAAACAAATGATAATGATAACACAACATACCAAAATTTATGGGATGCAGCAAAAGCAGTACTGAGAGGGAAGTTTATAGCCATAAATTCATATATCAAAAAAGAAGAAAGAGCAAAAATTGAAGAACTAACTGCACATTTGAAGGAATTAGAAAAACAACAACAAAGTAACCCAACAGGAAGAAGAAGGAAGGAAATAACAAAGATAAGAGCAGAACTAAACGAAATAGAAAATAAGAAAGCACTTGAACAGATAAACAAGACCAAGAGCTGGTTTTTTGAGAAGATTAACAAAATTGACAAACCTTTAGCAACACTAACAAAGAAAAAAAGAGAGAAGATGCAAATACACAAAATAAGAAATGAGAAAGGCGATATCACCACTGACCCCACAGAAATAAAGACTATCATAAGAGGATATTTTGAAAAACTATATTCCAACAAAAATGACAATCTAGAGGAAATGGATAAATTCCTAGAAACACATAAACAGCCCATATTGACAAAAGAAGAAATTGATGATCTTAACAAACCAATCACAAGCAGAGAGATAGAATCAGTTATTAAAAATCTCCCAACTAAGAAGAGCCCAGGGCCAGATGGCTTCACAGGTGAATTCTATAAAACATTCCGGAAAGAACTGACACCAATCCTGCTGAAACTATTCCAAACCATCGAAACAGAAAGAACATTACCCAACTCCTTCTATGATGCCAACATTACCCTAGTACCAAAGCCAAACAAAGACATCACAAGAAAGGAAAATTACAGACCAATTTCTCTAATGAACCTAGACGCAAAAATACTTAACAAAATACTTGCTAATCGTATTCAACAACACATTAAACGAATTATACACCACGACCAAGTGGGATTCATCCCAGGTATGCAAGGATGGTTCAACATAAGAAAATCAATCAACGTAATACACCATATAAACAGATTGAAGGAAAAAAATCACATGATTATATCTATTGATGCAGAAAAAGCATTTGACAAAATACAGCACCCTTTCTTGATAAAAACACTCCAAATGATTGGAATACAAGGAAATTTTTTGAACATGATAAAGAGTATATATGACAAACCTAAAGCCAATATTGTTTACAATGGAGAAATCCTAGACTCCTTCCCTCTAAACTCAGGAACAAGACAAGGATGCCCACTGTCGCCGCTCCTATTTAACATTGTCTTAGAAGTACTTGCTCGAGCACTGAGGCAAGAACCAGAAATAAAAGGCATTCAAATTGGAAAGGAAGAAGTCAAAATTTCATTATTTGCAGATGACATGATCCTATACATAGAAAACCCTGAGAGATCTACAACGAAGATTCTAGAACTCATAAATGAGTTTAGTAAAGTCGCAGGTTATAAGATCAATGCGCAAAAATCAGTAGCATTTCTGTACACCAATAATGAGCAAGATCAGGAGGAAATCAAGAAACAAATACCATTCACAATAGTAAATAAAAAAATCAAATACTTAGGAATAAATTTAACTAAAGAGGTAAAGAACTTATACACTGAGAACTATACAAGATTGTTCAAGGAAATCAAAGAAGATCTAAATAAATGGAAGACTATTCCTTGTTCATGGATAGGAAGACTGAACATTATTAAGATGTCTATCCTACCAAAATTGATCTACACATTCAATGCAATCCCAATAAAAATCAATGCAGCCTTCTTTAAGGAACTAGAAAAACTAACTATGAAATTTATTTGGAAAGGAAAGAGACCCCGAATAGCCAAAGACATACTGAAAAAGAAAAACGAAATTGGAGGAATCACACTACCTGACTTCAAAACATACTATAAAGCTACGGTGGTGAAAACAGCATGGTATTGGCATAAGGAGAGACATATAGACCAATGGAATCGAATTGAAAGCTCTGATATAGAACCTCACATATACAACCACATAATATTCGATAAAGCCACCAAAGCCTCTCAACTGGGAGAGAGTGGCCTATTCAACAAATGGTGTCTGGAGAACTGGATAGCCATATGTAGAAGAATGAAAGAGGATTACCATCTCACACCTTATACAAAGATCAACTCAAGATGGATCAAAGACCTAAATATAAGAGCCAAGACCATAAAAACCTTAGAAAGCAGTGTAGGGAAACATCTACAGGACCTTGTAATAGGTAATGGATTTATGAATATCTCACCAAAAGCACGAGCAGCAAAAGAACTAATAGATAAATGGGACTTCCTCAAAATTAAAGCCTTCTGCACCTCAAAGGAGTTTGTCAAGAAAGTAAAAAGGGAGCCCACACAGTGGGAGAAAATATTTGGCAATCATATATCTGATAAGAAACTTATAACTTGCATATATAAAGAACTCCTACATCTTGAAAATAAAAAGATAAACAATCCATTTAAAAAATGGGAAAAAGACTTAAACAGACACTTCTCCGAAGAAGAAATACAAATGGCAAGAAAGCACATGAAAAAATGTTCCAAATCTCTAGCTATCAGGGAAATGCAAATCAAAACCACAATGAGATACCATCTTACACCCATAAGATTGGCAGCTATGAAAAAAACAGAAGAATACAAGTGCTGGAGAGGATGTGAAGGAAGGGGAACACTCATCCACTGCTGGTGGGAATGCAGAAGGATCCAACCATTCTGGAGAACAGTATGGCGGTTTCTCAAAAAACTAGCCATAGATTTGCCATATGACCCAGCAATACCACTGCTGGGAATATACCCAGCAGAACTGAAAACAAGAACACAAACCAATATATGTACACCAATGTTCATAGCAGCATTGTTCACTATTGCCAAAAGTTGGAATCAACCCAAATGCCCATCAACAGACGAGTGGATCAATAAAATGTGGTATATACACAGAATGGAATACTACTCGGCTGTAAGAACAAACACACTACAAACACATGTGATAACATGGATGAATCTTGAGAACCTTATGTTGAGTGAAGCAACCCAGACATTGAAGGACAAATACTACATGACCTCAATGATATGAAATAAACAAGCTGCCCTAGATAGCAAGAGACTGAACGATAGGCTTGCAGGAAATCGGAGGGTGGAGGAAGGATATGAGCCGATGTCTGCAGGGGTGGAATTTAAGACGAGATGGTGGTAAGTATGAACACAAAGAAGAGATAAAAGGGGGGCAAGGGGTTGCCTTTGCTTGGGGCTTTGCGGGTTTGAGGGTGGCTGGGGAGGGACAGGTGGGTAACGTTGCCCAAAAGTGGGGGGAGGGAGGGGTAGCATACGAACCAGGAGAGGGTCAGGTGTTGGTGGAGAGTAAAATGCCGAGAAAATCATATCAAAATATAATAAAGAGGGTTACCTGTTTAGAATGCTCGGAGGGGAGGGTCTGATGCAGGACGGGCTCCTGGGGAATGTCTAAATGCTCATTCTGCCAGAGTGGGTGACACCATGGGGTAGAAACCCAAGTAGTGAGAGTGGGGGTGGACCCACATCCTGGGGAGGACTAATGCCATCAAATAGAGGGAACTGTATCCCTCGAGAGAAAGGGTGGCTCCCAGGGCATTGGGGCAGTTGAGCAAGTTAGGCCCTGAACACTATTCCATCTATCTCTGGAAGTGGCTCCTCAGGAAACGGAGGTTGGCTATCACTGAGGGCACCAAGGTGGAAGGGAAAATGGACGTTAAATGTGTGGAACCAAAGTAAATGGGGGGTAAGAGAGGAGTTTCTTGAGAGTACACAAGGATGGATATAAAACATGTAACATTACACCATAACATATAGGAGATGATAGACTGATAATGTAAACCATAATGTAAAACATAGGATAACTAAAAATGTAAAGAACTGTGTATCCTAAAGTATGCACCATAATGTAAACACAGATGTCACCTTGTTAGAAAGCTAATGTCTCAGACTCTGTACATCACTTTAAGTAAATATGATATGAATAGGGCGTAAGAGTATCACTGTGGAAGGGAAAAGGTTTTCTGGTGGATGTGTGGGAGTGCTGTATATTATATATATACATTGCTGTGGTCTAGGACTCCTGTGAAGAAAAGCTGAATAATTAGGGGGGGGGGGGAAAAAAAAAAAGAAAAAAATAGGATGTGGAATTTTTTCAAGTCAACATTCTTTATCTAAGTTCTTTATCTAACTTTATCCAAGTTCTTTATCTATCCTTTAAACTCATCGCTATATGCCATTCCCTAGTAAGGGACCATGACATTATATTGGGCTTCAAATTTCGGGGAGTTCTGGATCACAGAGTGTTTCAACAATGGCAATGGAGGGATACTGGTATGGGATACCAATGACAGGTGATATATGACTGACAGGGAGCTGTACAGATCATATGTCCAGGGTGCATGGTAATGTTTGGATATACTCATAGTGGCAACAATTAAAAACCACAGTAGGGGGGGTACTGGGTTCCTGGCCAGTGGTGCTCTGTCGTGGTCCCTAGGGGAGCAGCGACAGTCTCCCAGGTACAGTGGTGGGGAACGGGAGGGAGTGAGGGTTCAACAGTAAGCCCCTGATACTAATGACTATGCTTGTGAGCTGATAAACCCAAAATAATAACAAGGCCTAGAGCAACTTTGTGCCTGGGAATTTCCTTCTGTCAGCCTTCATGTTACTCAAATGTGGCCAGTCTCGAAGCCAAACTCAGCATGTAAATGCAATGCCTTCCCCCCAGCGTGGGACATGACACCCGGGGATGAGCCTCCCTGGCAACGAGGGACCACTATCAACTACCAACTGATGATGCAACTGGAAAATGACCTTATACGGAAGGTTCAATGCGGATCAGCAGAATATCCATGTCTACATAAAATACCATGACTTTAAAATGCTGTTTGACCTAAAGTAAGGGGGAAATGGAAAGGAGAAATGAGTTTATATGGCTACGAGTTTCTAAAAAAGAGTCTGGAGGCTGGCAGAAGGTTTGCCCTCATGCACAACTGAGCAGAGTCAGAGAGACAGATAAAGCAGATACAACCCCCAGATATTGGTTCCTTTGAGGGCTAAAGAGACCCATGGGAGTTACGGTCATGGCCGATGGGGTTAACTACCAGGGCAGATGGCCCCTCTTTGGAAATGGTGTTTATGTGTGATGAATCTGGACTCAGATGGGATCTCCCTTCATAAGACTTTCATGCTAATGTGCTGGAGGTGCAGTTAATGTTGGGGTTTAAGATATATTTAGGGGATTTGAATCTCTGGACTGACAATGTGATAGCCAGATCCTGAGCCTCAACAGACTCCAGCACCTACAATCTGATTTATTGGACTTACCACACTCAGCTAAGATGGAGGTGAAGAAGGACAACCACCACACCATGGAGCCTAGAGTGATTACAACTGAAAATGGGAGGATTGCATCCAGCATCCAGGTGGAATCTGAGCCTCCTCTTGACATAAAGGTGCAATGGACACAACCAATCCAGTGTCCACATAGAAGAGGTGGCATTGGATTGGGAAAAGTGGACATAATGGACAAAGGGTATGGGGAAAGGCAGGAAGAGATGAGAGGTGGAGGCGTCTTCGGGACATGGAGCTGCCCTGGATGGTGCTTCAGAGGTAATCACCGGACATTGTAAATCCTCACAGGGCCTACATGATGGAATAGAGGAGAGTATGGGCCATGATGTGAACCAATGTATATGAGGTGCAGAGGTGCCCAAAGATGTACTTACCAAATCCAATGGATGTGTCATGATGATGGGAACGAGTGTTGTTGGGGGGGGGGGGGGAGAGGGGGGGGTGGGGGGGTGGGGTTGAATGGGACCTCACATATATATTTTTAATGTAATATTATTACAAAGTCAATAAAAAATAAAAAATTAAAAAAAAAAAAAAAAAAAAAGAAAAACGAAATAGGAGGAATCACACTTCTTGACTTCAAAACATACTACAAAGCTACAGTAGTGAAAACATCATGGTATTGGCATAAGGAGAGACACACAGACCAATGGAATCAAATTGAAAGTTCAGATATAGAACCTCATGTATATAGCCATATAATATTTGATAAAGCCACCAAACCCTCTCAACTGGGAGAGAATGGCCTATTCAACAAATGGTGCCTTGAGAACTGGATAGCCATATGTAGAAGAATGAAAGAGGATTACCATCTCACACCTTATACAAAGATCAAATCAAGGTGGATCAAAGACCGAAATATAAGAGCCAAGACCATAAAGATCTTGGAAAACAGTGTAGGGAAACATCTATAGGACCTTGTAATAGGAAATGGCTTCATGAATTTCACACCAAAAGCACGAGCAGCAAAAGAACAAATAGATAAATGGGACTTCCTCAAAATTAAAGCCTTCTGCACCTCAAAGGAGTTTGTCAACAAAGTAAAAAGGGAACCCACACAATGGGAGAAAATATTTGGCAACCATATATCTGATAAGAGGCTTATAAATTGCATATATAAAGAACTCATAAATCTTGAAAACAAAAAGATAAACAACCAATTTAAAAAATGGGAAAAAGATTTAAAGAGACACTTCTCCAAAGAAGAAATACAAATGGCTAAAAAGCACATGAAAAAAATGCTCCAAATCTCTAGCTATCAGGGAAATGCAAATCAAAACTACAATGAGATACCATCTCACTCCTGTAAGATTGGCAGCTATGAAAAAAACAGAATACAAATGCTGGAGAGGATGTGAAAAAAGGGGAACACTCATCCACTGCTGGTGGGAATGCAGAAGGATCCAACCATTCTGGAGGACAGTTTGGTGGTTTCTCAAAAAACTAACCATAGATTTGCTGCGGTCACCCCTCGGGCTGAAGTGTGGTTTGCTGGCCTGGCGGGGAAGCAGCCGCGGCAGGCCAAGCCGCTGCCCCCATAATAGGGTGGCTGGTTGGACTCACCGCCACCTGTTGCCGCCTTTCTCCACCCCTCCTCCCCTTCCAGCCCCCGCCGTCCTTCCCGCCAGTCCCGCTCATATTGCCAACCCACAATCTGCCCTCTTCCCCAGTAACTGCTTACCTCATGTCTATCCATCAGCTTCAGCCTGTCCACAGCTGCCCCTTAGCCAACCCTCCCTTCATCATGCCCCTCCCTCTACCCAACCTTATATAGCTAAGTGTACTTCCGTAATAATGCAGACCTGTTCTTGCGTTTAAGCGGTCTCCGTGGTTTTTCCCCAACCGCACGTCCCCCACGCCTGGAGAACCAGTGCTTCCTCGTGGAGCACCCCCTGCCGGCGGTACGGCAGGAGCTAGCCCCCCCGACTTTTGGGCCTGAGCGAGGACAAAACCCTCTCGCTCAGCTACAACTGGCACCCAACGTGGCGGCTCCTCCCCCAGCCCCTCTCTGCTGCTGCTGCTGCTGTGATCATCCTCCTCTCCAGGAAGGGACCCCTCGCCCGGACGAGCCCCAAGGGACCCCTCGCCGTCGTCCCGTCCCTATCCCGTCATGGGCGCCTCTTTGTCATTGCGTCAGGCGCCGCAAGTCAGGGCCCTCGCTGCCCTGCTCGATGCCAATGGAGTCTGCGTCTCCTTGCGGCAGCTCCAAAAGTACTGGGATCTCTTGCTCCCCTTTAATCCGTGGCTCGCCACCTGCCAACTCTGGAGCCCGGACACATACTCGCGACTCATAGATCGAGTCACCTCCGCCATGGAGCACGAGAAACGCACCTTCCCAGCAGGCCTCTTACCCGTTCTCGTTGCCATTCGTGCCTTTCTCCTTGGAGCTCCGACCGAAGCCGTTTATGAAGCTTCTCCCAAACGGCCTCTAGACTGTGATCCCGATGAGTCCGCTGACACTGACTCTTTGTCTAACCAACTTGCTGCTGCTCTCGAGCGTGAACCTCCCCGCCCGAGCTCCCCGCAGCAGACAGAAACCACTCCTGCCACTCCCCAAGATGGCGGACTTCCGCCTTCTTCCCTCACTTCTGCCCAAGATGGCGCACATCCGGCTTCTTCTCCGCCGCTGTCCTCCTCCTCCCACCTCTACTCGCCTCTTCCTGCCCAGTCAGCATCTGGTTCGGGCCGGGAAACTGCTTGGTCGCCATCTTCCACTAAACCAGAAGCACCCCTCGCGCCATTTTGTCCGCTGCCGGATGTGACTGCTCCGCCATCTTGGCCGGCACCCGGAAGGGTCCCGCCGCCATCTTGTTGTCGCCCGGAAGCCGCTAAGCTGCCATTTTCTCACCCGTGTTCCGCTTATCCCTTGCCGCCGCCATATGGCAATAGCCCTTCACCTGCCTTGGCTGCTCCATCGGTCCCCGGTGCCACGTCTTCTCAAACCCCCCAGCTATATCCACTGAATCCGCAGCCCACGCCACAGCGACCCCAAACTTGGCTACCCTTTACAGCGGAAGAGGTCAGAACCCTCCGCAAAGCTGTAAAGGAAGACGGGATTGGCAGCCCTTATGCACAGCAACTACATGAGGAGTCGGGGACCCAACTCGTTCTCCCATATGACTGGATTGCACTAGCCCATGCCATCCTGACGCCGGGTCAATTTATTGAATGGCACGCCCATTACCAAGTGGCTGTTGACTGGCAAATCGTGGAAAATGCCCAAGCCAGCATCCTTGATCCCTCCGATGCATACACGGGCACCAACAATTATTCAAACCCTCGTTCTTATCTCGAAATTGACCCAGGGTTTTGGCACCGGGTAAAAGTCCTCGTCCAGCGGTCATTCTCTCTAGTTTCCACCAAGCAGCCCACCAAGCTCGCGCAGCTGCTTCAGGACTCCAATGAGACCTTCCCAGCATTTGTTGCCCGTGTCCTGGAAGCTTGTCAACAGAAAATTTCCAGCAAGGATGCCCAATTTGCGTTAGCCAAAGAGTTAGTCATCGACGGGTGCCTTGCGCCGTTCCGGGCCGTAGTCCTTCCCATACGCGACAAGGCTCTGCATGAATGGGTCCTTGCTTGCCGTGACGTCGACCCACAAGTCAAAACACTCACCGCTGCCTTTGCCTCTGCCATGGCTATTTCATCCGCCCCCACTTCTGTCTGCTTTCTGTGCGGCCAGCCCAGCCACTTCGTCCGCGAGTGCTCCCAGCCAGGCCCAGCGCCTCGCTCAGACCCGCCAATGCAACGGCCAAGGGGCCCTTCTACACCGTGTCCGCTTTGTGGGAAAGGTTATCACTGGGCCCGTGACTGCCGTTCCACCCAAGGTTCCCAGCAGCCTTTAAACTCCCAGCGGGGCAGGCCTCAGCCCCACCCCCAAGAGGCCCTCAGAAAAATTCCCAAGCCATAATGTGGACAATGCCCATCACACGCCGCCAGAAACCCTCATTAGAGCTTAAGATTAATGGGCAATGGCTTGATGGGCTTCTGGATTCTGGCGCTGAAGTCTCCTGTGTTCCCTTCGAAATCACCGCATTCAATCACTGGCCCCTCAAAACCGGCCCTCAAGTCATCAGCACCACAGGAGCCGCTGCCTCCTGGAAAACATCCCAGCCTCTGCATTGGAGCGACCGAGAAGGCCACGAAGGCCAAATTCGTCCACTCGTCCTCTCATCAGTCCAGACCATCTTATGGGGGAGAGATGTCCTCAGCCAGCTAAAGGCCCGAATCACCACAGAAGCCTTCTCAGCTGCGCTGCGCCCCCCCCTTCTAGGGGCCACTGCTCCCATCTCACAACCTGACCCTATCCCTCTGGAATGGGACACAGAGGAGCCCATCTGGGTCGAGCAGTGGCCCTCGCCAGCTCACAAGCTGCAAGCTCTCTCGCCCTCGTCGAAGAACAGCTACAAGCACGGCATATAGAGCCGTCCATTAGTCCCTACAATTCACCAGTCTTTGTCATTAGCAAGAAGAACACCGGCAAATACCGCCTTCTCCACGACCTCCGTGAGATCAACAAACATATTAAGCCTATGGGGTCACCTCAACCAGGATGCCCGCACCCCACCGCAGTCCCCCAGCATTTTCACGTGGCAACCATTGACATCAAGGACTGCTTTTTCTCTATTCCTCTTCACCCCCGGGACTGTCCACGATTCGCGTTCACGGTTCCATGCATCAACAACCAAGGCGCAGCTCAGCGATTTCAATGGCGAGTATTGCCTCAAGGCATGCGCAACAGCCTGACTATGTGCCAACTGTATGTCAACCATGCTGTTGAGCCGCTGCGCTCCAGGTTCAATCCAGAGCACACATACATCCTCCACTACATGGACGACCTCCTTTTAGCAGCGAGCTCCAGTGCACTCCTCAATGATCTGCTCTCAGCAATAATAACGAACCTCTCCAGCCTCGGGCTTACTGCGCAGTCTGACAAAATAAACCTCCAGCCTCCTTTTCAATTCCTAGGCTTTCATTTTCATCGGTTTATCCAGCCCACAAGCCCAAAAATCCACCTCTCTCCAAGGATGACATTAACTGAGCTCCAACAGCTCTGCAGGCAAATCAGTTGGCTTCGCTCGGCGCTTCCCATCACAACAGCGCAAATGCAGCCTCTCTTCGAGCTTTTGCAGACAAGGGACAGCCCTCCAATGGCGACCACTCACAGCATCACCATCACTCCTGCGGCCCGAGAGGCCGTCCAACAAGTCAGCGCCGCTCTGCAACAGTGTCGCCTAGAGCGGTTCTCCCCTGACCTTCCAATCTTGGCTTTAGTTCTGCCAACGCCAATCACTCCCACAGGTCTCTTGTGGCAAGATGGCCCTCTCCTTTTTCTGCATACGTCAAAGAGCAAACTCCCGAAAATCTGCCCTTTCATAAGAGCCTGGATCACGTTGGCCACTGACTTAGTACTTCTCTCCATACAAACGTATGGCATCCCGCCACACACTATTGTTTGGCCTTTAGATGCCAAGGAAGTTACCTCCCTCATCATGAACAATGCCCAAATGCAGAGCCTGGTAGAGCTCTTTCGCGGCTCCTTTGACAACCACTATCCTCATCACCGATTGCTGCAGGAAATGTCTCAATTGGCGTTTTCCAACCCGTTCCGTCCATTGCCCGCACGGAACCTGATCCCTTCTGCTATCACTGCCTTCACAGATGCCTCAAAAACGGCGTTTGCTGCCATCATATACACTCCTGAGAATCCTGAGCCACGGCAACTGCTGTTCGCAAATGACTTTTCTGTTCAAGTGGGCGAGCTTCTAGCTGTTGCTGCAGTCCTCAATCTCCACCCAGACCAGCCTCTCAACATCTTTACTGACAGCCTGTACACTCTTCAGGTGTGCCGCGGCCTCCCGCTTGCCACTTTCTTACCGGGTAACTCAAACATTGATCGAGCGCTCGCTTTCGTACAGCGACTGCTTGAGGCGAGGCAGCAGCCCTGGTTCATTGCTCATATCAGAAGCCATTCTGGCCTACCAGGACCGCTGGCTCAAGGGAATGACCTCGCTGATGCTTCTGTGTCAAGCCACCAGGTAAACGCGGTTCTCCTACATGAAAACCCTGCCGACGGGCCGCGGCTTGGAGACTTTGTTAATCAAGCCAAGCTCCTGCATTCCCAATTCCACTTCTCTGCGCGATCCATCCGGAAGCTCTTCCCAGACCTTCCCATTGAAACTTGCAAACACCTTGTGCGCGCGTGCTGGACTTGCGCGCCATTGTTGCCACTTGGGCCTTTGCAGCCTCAGGGTGTTAACTCCCGCAGCCTCCACCCCAACTCAAGGTGGCAATTAGATGTCACTCATGTCAGCACCTTTGGCCGCCTCAAATATCTTCATGTAGCAATTGACACCTTTTCGCATCTGTGCTATGCAGTCCCTCTTGCGGGAGAAAGTGCTAAACACTGCGTCCAGGCGCTTCGCCAAGCTATTTTGTTCATGGGAATTCCATGGGATCTCAAAACAGACAACGGACCAGCGTATCGCAGTGCTGCCTTCGCCAGCTTTGTGCAGATGTATCACATCACGCATCATTTTGGCATTCCATACAATCCACAGGGGCAAGGAATCGTTGAGCGCACTCACCAACAGCTCAAGCTACTTATTCAAAAAGAAAGGGCCTCTTCTCCCCACAAGGCCCCAGCCGACGTCGTGACTGCCTGCCTCATTCACCACAATCTCCTGACCTTCGATGACAATGGATTCTCCCCTACCCATAAGCACTGGGGACCCATGTGGCAGCCCTCGCAAGTTCCCCTTGTCCATTGGAAAGACCCTGCCACAAATCGTTGGCAAGATCCAGCTCCCCTCCTAGCACAGGGGAGGGGCTTTTCTTGTGTCTTTCCAGAGTCTGAGCCGCAGCCGCTCTGGATTCCTGGGCGCTGCATCTGGCCTGCCACTGACCCACTAGTTCCACCGAACGATCAGCACCCTATGCCTTCGGTGAGAGATAACATTGACAGTGGATACGGCCCAGAGGTCGCCCAGTTCACCCGGATCCAGCACCAGCCATCATCAAGATGCCGCACCGTCAGATGATGCCTCTACACAGCCTCGCAGCCGTTCTCTTCGTCCTGGCTTCCCTCGCTCTCCCAGCCACTGCCAACCTGAGTCACCAGCCCTTCAATTGGACCCTCTCCCTCTGGCAACAAAAAAGGCTCCTCGCCTCGAACGTAACCGCCTCCGCCCCCTCTTTCACTACTGATGTCGCCAACCTCACTGGACGCACGAACCTTCTGTCTTATGAGTGGGGGGGACACAACCCCGCTGCCACAGGTTTCTACATGTGCCCATCCTCTGCCAGAGGATGCCATGACCCAACGCACTATTACTGTCCTTCCTGGGGGTGCAAAACCATCGCCCACGGATGGTCCGGCGCCCCTAACAAAGACCCATACCTCACTCTCCAGCGTAATGCTACTCGATGGAACACCATCACACTCACAGTCAAAGACCCCAACTCCAACCTCTGGTTACGAGGCCGCATGTGGGAAGCCCGCCTGTATGCAGTAGGCTACGATTACGGCGCCATTATCACTATAAAAAAGGAGCCAATTCCCAAACGTTCCACCCCAGTGGGCCCAAATCAGATTTTCAATCCTCCAAAGGCACAGCCCCCTTCTCTGCCCCGCTCCAACTCGCCTGCTCCTTCGCCCGGCACCCCCCTCGCCACTGCCTCCCTCAGCTCCCACAACCCCAAGCCTCGCTTACCCCCTACTCTGTACCCCAGCCCCCTCCCGTCGCCACCCTTTTAGGTCTCGCTGGAGCAGGCACGGGGATCGCCGCCCTTGCCCTCCGGCAGGCGGTCGATCAAGATATTACCTATCTCTCTCCTCCCGTACCTGCTCCCATTCCTAGGCCCCCTTATCATTATCCTCTTAGCCCTCACTGTGGGCCCCTGGGCCATCAGAAGGATAGTCCACCTTGCCAAAGATCAAGCCAGTGCAGTGTTCAGCTCCTTTGTACAAGTCCACTACCAACGCCTCACCACCGCTGAGTCCCCCCCCAGCCGTCCACCTCACCCCTTCCGCCCGCACCACCTACTCCAGACCGCACGCCTATAGCTTCTTGTCTTCCTCCCCTCACTTCTCCCCAACTGTTCCTCCCCCTCGGGCGGGGGGTCCGGGGACATCACGAGCCCGTTTTGCTGGCAAGACTCGGCGCGCGCCAGGCGCCGGCGTGCGCCGACCCTAATGGCGGGCACATGCGTCCTGGACAGATGCTATGTCGTCCGCTCATGGCCAGCCGGTCCTCGTGGTCTCCCCCCACCCCTCGTCCTATTCCAGTACCCGTCCTTATAACCTCCTTTTCCTCCTCCTCCTCATAATCCTTGTCTTTTGTTGCTGCGCACACCGAGTTATTCACACCCACAGTGCGCACCAAAACTTGATGCCTCTATTTCCTTTTAAAAACAAAAGGAGTAATTGTTGCCGCCTTTCTCCAACCCTCCTCCCCTTCCAGCCCCCACCGTCCTTCCCACCAGTCCCGCCCATATTGCCAACCCACAATCTGCCCTCTTCCCCAGTAACTGCTTACCTCAGGTCTATCCATCAGCTTCAGCCTGTCCACAGCCGCCCCTTAACCAACCCTCCCTTCATCACGCCCCTCCCTCTACCCAACCCTATATAGCTAAGTGTACTTCCGTAATAAAGCAGACCTGTTCTTGCGCTCAAGCGGTCTCCGTGGTTTTTCCCCAACCGCGCGTCCCCCACGCCTGGAGAACCAGTGCTTCCTTGTGGAGCACCCCCCGCCGGCGGTTCGGCAGGAGCTAGCCCCCCTGACTCTTGGGCCTGAGCGAGGACGAAACCCTCTCGCTCAGCTACAGCCACCCCTGAAGGGAGCTCGGCATGGGCGCAGAGTGCCCTCGGGTCTCCCCTTCTCGGCAGCCATGCTTCCGCGGCCGCCCCTCCTCCCGGATGGCGCCACACGATGCCTGTGGGGCGGCACCCTTCTTCTCCTTTCTCCCTGCGCAGGCGCAGGGCGGAAAATTCCAGTCTGCCCTTTTCCCCTCCCCTGACAGCAGCAACAGCCAGGCATGGGCGGAAAAATCCAGTCTGCCCTTTTCCCTCCCCCCGACAGCAGCAACAGCCAGGCGTGGGCGGGAAACTCAAGTCTGCCCTCTACCCCAGCAACAGCAGCCACCAATCACTAAACCCTGCCCCTTCCCCCAGCAACAGCAACAGCCAACCCCTAATCACCACCCCTCCCCTGTCCAGTACCGCCCACTGACCTTTCTCCGGCAACCAATCAGAAGAGGGCATGGCTTCGACCAATCAGCCTTCCCCAGCCCCTATAAAACTGTTGCCTCTCCCTCAATAAAATGGACTTGCGTGTTTACCTTGTCTCCGCGGTAGTTCTTCTGCCGTGCGCCCTCCAGTCCTGAGAGCCCCTGACAAGGGCCTGGCCTCCCTTGTCCCCAGTTTGTCACCGGCTTCTCTGGGCGACCCCTTCATCACTGGCTTCACCAGGCGACCCCATCAGCCAAACCACGCAACCCCTGTGAGACCGACCCCTCGTCTGCTGCCAGACCGACCGCTCATCCCAAGTGGGACCGACCCCTCGTCCCAAGTGGGACCGACCCCTCATCCTGAGCTGGACCGACCGCTCGTCCACAGCCAGACCCCACCTCTGCCGACCGAGCAAGCCGCCGCAATTTGCCATATGACCCAGCAATACCACTGCTGGGTATCTACCCATCAAAACTGAAAACAAGGACACAGACAGATATATGTACACCAATTTTCATAGCAGCATTGTTTACTATTGCCAAAAGTTGGAATCAATCCAAATGTCCATCAACAGACGAGTGGATCAATAAAATGTGGTATATACACACAATGGAATACTACTCGGCTGTTAGAACAAATACACTACAAACACACGTGATAACATGGATGAACCTTGAGAATCTTATGTTGAATGAAGCAACCCAGGCATTGAAGGACAAATACTACATGACCTCAATGATATGAAATAAGCAAACTGCCTCAGAGAGCTAGACTCCAGAAAAGAGGCTTACAGGAAATCGGGGGGTGGAGGAAGGATGTGAGTTAACGTCTGGAGGGGTGGAATCTGTGATGAGCTGGCAGTAAGTATGAGCACAAAGAAGGGACAAAATGGGGGAAAGGGGTTACCTTTGGGTGGGACTTTTTGGGTTTGAGGGGGGCTGGAGATGGGCAAAGGGGTAATATTGCCCAAAAATCAGGGGGAGGGAGGGGCAGCATACGAACGTGGGAGAGTGTCAGGTGTTCGTTGAGAACAAAATGTTGAGAAAATCGTATCAAAGTATAAGTAGGAGGGTTACCTGTTTAAGATGCTCAGGGGGTATGGTCTGATGCGGGACGCTCTCTGGGCGAATAGCTGAAGGCTCATTTTGCCAAGGTGGGTTGTACCATTGGGAAGAGACCCAAGAAGTGAGAGTTGGGGTGGACCCACATCCTGGGGAGGAATAATGCCATCAAATAGAGAGAACTGTATCTCTAGTGAGAAAGGATAGCTTCCAGGGCATTAGGGCAGTTGAGAAAGTCAGGCCCTGAATACTGCTGCAAGTATCTCTGGACATGGCTTCTCCGGAAATGGAGATTGGCTGGCGTTGTGGGCCACAAGGGGAGGGGAAAATCGATGTGGAATGGAAGGAACCAAGGTAAATACAGGGGCAAGAGAGGAGTTTTGTGAGAGTACACGAAGATGAATATAAAACATGTAATATCACACCAAAAACATATAGGGGATGACATACTAATAATGTAAACCATAAGGCAAAACATAGGATAACTAAAAAGTTTAGAAAACTGTACAACCTAAAGTATGGACCACATAGTAAGCACAGATGTCATCTTGTTTGAAAGCTATTGTCTCGGAATCTGTACATCAGTTTCAGGAAATATGATATCAACAAGTTAAGAGATTATCACTGTGGAAGGGAAAAGGTTTTATGGTGAATCTCGGGAAGTTCTGTATACTGAATATATGAATTTCGGTGATCTAAGACTCTTGTGAAGCTGACATTATGTTGGGATTCACTTTATGGGAAGTTTTGGATCACTGAGTGGTTCAACAATGGCAGCGGAGGAATACTGATATACGATGTTATTGACAGGATATATATGGTTGACAGGGAGTTATACAGGGCATATATCCAGGGTATATAGTAATGTCTAGATATAGTGGAAACAATTAAAAACAACAACTGGGGGGGTACTGGGCTCCTGGCCGGGGGGTCACTGTCGTGGACCCTAGGGGAGCAGCGGCAGTCCCCGAGGTGCAACGGCAAGGACCAGGAAGGAAGGAGGGCACAATATTGGGTGCCTGGTACTAATGGATATGCTTTTGAGCCTATACACCTGCAATAAGAATAAGGTATAGAGTAGCACTGTGCCTGGGAGTTTCCTCCTGACAGCTTTCATGTTACTCAAATGTGGCCACTCTTACAGCCAAACTCAGCATGTAGATGCAGTGCATCCCCCCCAGCATGGGACATGACACCCGGGGATGAGCCTCCCTGGCACCAAGGGATCACTACCACATACCAGCTGAAGATGCAACTAGAAAAGGACCTTGAATTTAAGGTTCAACACGGATCAGCAGAATATCCCTGTCTACATATAATAACATGACTTCAAAATGCTGTTTGACCTAATGTAAGGGGGAAATGGAAAGGAGAAATGAGAATAAAAGGCTATGAGTCTCTAAAGAAGAGTCTGGAGGTTGTCAGAAGGAATGCCCTTATGCACAAATGAGCAGAGTCTAAGAGACAAATAAAGTAGATACAACCCCAGGTATTGGTTCTTTTGAGGAATAAAGAGACCCACGGGATCTATGGTCATGGCAGATGGAGTCACTGCCATGGCAGATGGCCCTTCTTTGGAGCTGGTGTTTCTGTGTGATGGAATTGGACTCAGAGGGGATCTCTTTTCACAAGACTTGCATGCTACTTTATTGGAATTGTAGTTGGTGCTGGGGTTTTAGATATATTTAGGGGATTTGAATCTCTGTACTGATAATATGACACCCAGGCCCAGAGCCTCAACAGACTTCAGCTCCTACCCTTTGATTTATTGGACTTACCCCACTCAGCTAACATCGAGTTGAAGAAGGTCAACCACCACACCATGGATCCTAGAGTGTCTACAACTGAAAGCAGGAGGAGTGCATCTAGTATCCATGTGGAATATAAGCCCCCACTTGACATAGATGTGCAATGGACACAACCAATCCAATGTCCACAGAGAAAATGTGGAATGGGTGTGGGAAGGGTAGCCATGGTGGCTGCTGGGTTTGGGGAATGGGAGGAAGAGATGAGATGTGGAGGCATTTTTGGGACGAGGAGATGTCCTGGGTGATGCTTCACGGACAATTATGGGACACTGTAGATCCCCCCAGGGCCCACTGGATGGAACGTGGGAGAGTGTGGGCTATGATGTGGACCATTGACTATGGGGTGCAATGATGCTCAGAGATGTACTTACCAGGTGCAATGGATGTGTCATGATGATGGGAGAGAGTGTTGCTGTGGGGGGTGCGGGGGGTGGGGGCGGTGGGGTTGAATGGGACCTCATATTTTTTTAATGTAATTTTAAAAATAAATAATTAATTAAAATTTAAAAATTAAAAAAAAGAAAAAGCTAGTGTTTTCATGAGAGAGGGAAAGAGAAAAGAAAGGCAATAGTTTCCAGAGTGGATAAAAGACAGAAAACAAAATAAAGATATTAGAAATTAAGAGTTAGACACTATGGGGATCAAAGAAAGGGAGGTGGAATATAGGAGAGACAGTAGGTGATGGGGGATATCAAGATGTAGGGGAAAGGGGATAGTGTAGGGAGCCAAAAACAATTCACACAGAAATGAGGCAGCGGAGGATAACTAAACCCAGCAAATGTGAGATGTTCCCTGCAGCACCTCTTGTATAATTAACATAAAATAAATAAGAAGAAAATGAGGGACAAAAGAGAGGAAAAAGAAAGAGAAGAAAGGAAGAAAGAAAAAGGGGGTGAGTAAAGGTAGGGGAACAAGTAGGGAAAAGAAAAAAAGATATAGAACAACCAGAACAGCAACAACAACAACAAAAAACCCTAAATAACTGGGAAAAAAAAGACTTTGGGGGATTCAGTTGCAGAAAAGACTAGGTGATAATGCAATATTAGCAATCAGGACATTGAAAAAAATAAAAAAGTATAAATAGAAATAAAACAAAACAAAACAAAAAAGAAAAAACACAAATGTTGAGGGCTAGGACACTCAAGGACCTCAGATGGACCTCAGGGCGTGATGGATTCAGGGATGGAAAGTCTGTGATATTGAAGACTGAAGAGGTGTGAGTCCCTGGGGTGTGGGCCACCAGGGTCTATGGGACTCAGACCTGGCAACCTCAAATCTGGTTAACAGGGAGCCTGAGAGCACCGCAGTGCAACACAGCCCTCAGGGATCCCTGCATGTGGGTGCCAGCCATATGGGAGCTCAGCAAACTCTATCCTATGTGTCTGAACCCCGCAATTAACTCACTCACTGGGGGTCTATTCTATGGATATATCACCAATTCGACTTCAGGATACCTCCCACCCTGTAAGCCCCAGAAATGGCCACCTGGTGGTGCCTCTACACTACAGCCAATTTAATGACACAGATCAGTAGCCAGGCCCGGGGGTGGGGCTCCAGCTGGAAACGCTGATAACAGAGTCCAAAAACGAAATTCCCACGCTTCGCAAAATATTCCCCTAATCGGCTTCCAGACGCCTCCCACCCTGCCAGACCCTGAAACAGCCTCCTGGTGACGTCTCTTTATTGATAGCAATTTAAGTCTGCTACAGATCAGCAGCCAGGCTTGGGGGGGCGGGACTCTAGGCAGAAGCGCTATTATTTGTGTCCGCAATTAAAAATTCCCCGCTTAATGGACTTGGCTCCTATATTTATATTTTTGATCCATCTTGAGTTAATTTCTATATAGAGTGTGAGATGATGACCGTCTCTCATTATTTTGGATATGTTTTTCCAGTTCTCTAAGCACTGTTTGTTGAAGAGGCCATTCTTCTCAGTTAAGTGGGTGTAGCAGTTAGATATGGTTATGAATTCCAAAAATAGATATTGGATTATGTTTGTAATCTTATGATTGAGTTATGATTAGGGCATTGAGTCTCCACCCCTTGGTGGGTGGTGGCTCACAAATAAAATGCATGGCAAAGGATAGAGTTGAGGGTTACTGATTTTGGAGTTTTGATGTTGGACTTTGATACTAAAGACTTAAGCTGGAGCCCTGGGAAGTCAGCAAACATAAGAAAAAGAAGCCAGCCCCAGGAAGAAAGGAGCCATGAACCCAGAGAAAAGCAATCCCCAGGAATGTAAAAACCCAGGAAGCCTGAACTCTCACAGATGTCAGCAGCCATCTTGCTCCAAATAGACTTTGGTGAGGAAAGTAACTTATGCTTTATCGCCTTGCCTCTGCAATATCTTACCCCAAATAAATACCCTTTATAATGCCCAGCAGATTTCTGGTATTTTGCATCAGCACATCTTTGGCTAATTGGTACAGTGGGCTTGGGGGTCTTGTCAAATATTGGTTGACAGTATATGTGAGGATCTATTTCAGAACTTTCAATTCATTTCCATTGGTCAGTATGTCTATCCTTATGCTAATACCATGTAGTTTTGATCACTGTAGTTTTGTAGTATGCTTTAAAGTCAGGCAATGTAAATTCTTCCAATTTCATTCTTTTTTTAATTAATTATTTTTTAAAGATACATGGATCACATAAAATGTAACATTAAAAAATGAGGTTCCCATATACCCCACTCCTCACACCCCCCACTCCTCCCACATTAACAACTTCTTCCATTAGTATGGTAAATTTATTTCATTTGATGAATACACTTTGGAGAACTGCTACACAGCAAGGATTATAGCTTATGTTGTAGTCTACACTCTCTCCCAGTTCATCCAGTGGGTTATGGCAGGAAATACATTGTCCTGCTTCTATCCCTGCAATATCATTGAGGACAGCTCCAAGTCCCAAAAATGCCCCAATATCGCACTTCATTTTCCTTCTCCCTGACTTCAGCATATCTTGTGGCCCATTTCTTCAGATCAATGATATAATTTCTTCCATTGCTAGAGTCATACTAATTCAATGTCTTTGGCTATTCTGTGTCCCTTGCCCTTCCAAATAAATTTCATAGTTAGCTTTTCCAACTCATTAAAAAATGATGCCATAATTTTTGTTGGGATTGCATTAAAACTGTAAATTAATTTGAGTAAGGCAGACAACTTAATGATATTTAGTCTTCAAGTCAGTGAACATGGGAAATCTTCCATTTATTTCACTCTTCTTTGATTTACTTTAACAATGTTGTGTAGTTTTCTACATTCAAGTCCTTTACGTGTTCAATTAAATTTATTCCTAGGAATTTGATTCTTTTGGTTGTTATGGTGCTGAAAACCAGCTCAGCAATAGGTTTGCTTGAAGGGAAGGCAATGCAGAACTTAAGAAATAAAGGACAGCATTTTGAAGTCATGTTATTATATGTAGACAGGGATGCTGTTTGACATAATGTAAGGGGGAAATGGAAAGGAGAAATGAGAATATAAGGCTATGAGTCTCTAAAAAAGAGTCTGGAGGTTGTCAGAAGGAATGCCCTTATGCACAAATGAGCAGAGTCTGAGAGACAGATAAAGTAGATACAACCCCAGGTATTGGTTCTTTTGAGGAATAAAGAGACCCACAGGTTCTATGGTCATGGCAGATGGGGTTCACTGCCATGGCAGATGGCCCTTCTTTGGAGGTGGTGTTTCTGTGTGATGGAATTGGACTCAGAGGGGATCTCTTTTCACAAGACTTGCATGCTACTTTATTGGAATTGTAGTTGGTGCTGGGGTTTTAGATATATTTAGGGGATTTGAATCTCTGGACTGATAATATGACATCCAGGTCCAGAGCCTCAACAGACTTCAGCTCCTACCCTTTGATTTATTGGACTTATCCCACTCAGCTAACATCGAGTTGAAGAAGGTCAACCACCACACCATGGAGCCTAGAGTGTCTACAAATGAAAGCAGGAGGAGTGCATCCAGTATCCATGTGGAATCTAAGGCCCCACTTGACATAGATGTGCAATGGACACAACCAATCCAATGTCCACAGAGAAAATGTGGAATGGGTGTGGGAAGGGTAGCCATGGTGGCTGCTGGGTTTGGGGAACGGGAGGAAGAGATGAGATGTGGAGGCGTTTTCAGGATGAGGAGATGTCCTTGGAGGTGGTTCACGGACAATTACAGGACATTGTAGATCCCCCCCAGGGCCCACTGGATGGAATGTGGGAGAGTGTGGGCTATGATGTGGACCATTGACTATGGGGTGCAGTGATGCTCAGAGATGTACTTACCAGTTGCAATGGATGTTTCACGATGATGGGAGAGAGTGTTGCTGTGGGGGGAGTGGGGGGTGGGGGCAGTGGGGTTGAATGGGACCTCATATATTTTTAATGTAATTTTTAAAAATAAATAAATAATTAAAATAAAAAGAAATAAAGGACAGAGAGAAAGACACAAGAGAGGAAGTAAAGATGGTACTAGGGGACTCCCATCTTCTGGAACTGAGAGCTCTACCCTAGTTTCCAAATCATATTTATTAGGAAATAACAAATAGCTGTCCATTATCAGAACTTCAACATCTAAAACAGGGAACAGGTGAAACATCTAATAGGGAACAGGTCATACCAAGTTCAAATACAATTTAAACTATTTCCCACATTCGCCCCTTTTTGTTTTTATACATAGGGGGTCACACAAAAACTAGATATTCCAGTAAATGTTCTGTTAGGTAAAATGCTTTTCCAATACTTTACAATATCCAACTCATGGCTGGGAAGCCCCTAACCAGCTGCTGATACCAGAGTCTTGATTAAAAATAACAAGTGCAGAGCACCCTCTCCCAGGATGGGACTTCAACTGGCCTGACCAGACTGTCCCCGTTTTTGTCTTTAGTTATATTTTTAATGTTACATTTAAAAAATATGAGGTCCCCATATACTCCCACACCCTAACCCCATTCCTCCCCCCATAACAACAACCTCCTCAATCATCATGAGACATTCATTGCATTTGGTGAATACATCTCTGAGCACCGCTGCACCTCATGGTCAATGGTCCACATCATAGCCCACACTCTCCCACAGTCCACCCAGTGGGCCATGAAAGGACATACAATGTCCGGTAACTGTCTCTGCAGCACCACCCAGGACAACTCCAACCCCCGAAAATGCCCCAATATGACATCTCTTCTTCCCACTTCCTACCCCCAGCAGCCACGGTGGCCACTTTCTCCATACCAAGGCCACATTTTCTTTGATTACTAATCACAATAGTCCATGAATAGAATATCAGTAAGTCCACTCTAATCCACACTCTGTTCCTCCATTCTGTGGACCTTGGAATGGTTTTTAATGACAGTTTCTATCCCAAATTTTGTGATTGATCAGTTAATTTCATCAATTTCTTCTTTTGACAAAGTAGGTTGATTGTGCATTTCTAGGATTTTGTCCATTTCCTCTAAATTATCCTTATTGTTATATAATCATAATGTAAAACATAAAATAACTAAAAATTAGAAAATTGCATAGTCTAAAATATAAACCACAATGTAAACCCAAATGTTACCTTGTTTGAAAACTATTGTCTCAATATCTCTACATAAGTTTCAGTAAATATAGTACAAATACATAAAAAGATTATTGCTGTGGAAGGGAAAAGGGTTCTATGTTGGATATGTGGGAGTACTGTACACTGTATATATGAATTACTGTGATCTAAAACTTTTGTGAAGATAAGCTCAATAATTAGAAAAAAATAACAAAGGACATAGACACTGAGGAAAAGACATAAGTAGTTGCCTTGCAAATTTGCATACAGGGTAACACTTATTGCAGTGATGAAAGGTAAAATACCAAAAACAAAGCTTTTGCATTTTTTAATTTTTTGATACCCCAATTAATTTTTACCTTAATTTTTCTAAATTAATATGTATCCTATATCTAACCTGTAAGCTCATCACTATATTCAATTTTATTATTAATGGAACCTGGCAATATATGGGGCCTCCTCTTTTAAGAAGTTTTGGATCACAGAGAGGTTCAACAATGGCAGGGGAGGAATACTGGTGTGGGACGTTATTGACAGGGGACACATGATTGGCAGGGAGTTCTCCAGGACACATATCCAGGGTACATAAAAATGTTAGGATACTTTCATAGTGGTTACAATTAAAAACAACAACTGTTCAACAATGGTGGCGGAGGAATACTGGTATGGGATGTTATTGACAGGCTATATATGGTTGACAGGGAGTTATACAGGGCATATGTCCAGGGTGCATGGTAATGTTTGGATATGCTCATAGTGGAAACAATTAAAAACAACAGCTGGGGGGTACTGGGTTACTGGTTGGGGGGGCTCTGCCGTGGTCCTTAGGGGAGCAGCGGCACTCCCCCAGGTGCAATGGTAAGAACCACGGAGGAATGAGGGTCCAACAGTGGGCTCCTGATACTAATGACTTTGCTTGTGAGCCGATACCCCTGAAATAAGAACAAGGCCTAGAGCAGCATTGTGCCTGGGAGTTTCCTCCTGACAGCCTTCATGCTACTCAAATGTGGCCAGTCTTGAAGAAAAACTCAGCATGTAGATGCAGTGCATTCCCCCCAGCATGGGACATGACACCGGGGATGAGCCTCCCTGGCACCGAGGGATCACTACCAAATACCAGCTGAAGATGCAACTAGAAAAGGACCTTGAATTAAAGGTTCAACACGGATCAGTAGAATATCCCTGTCTATATATAATAACATGACTTTAAAATGCTGTTTGACCTAATGTAAGGGGGAAATGGAAAGGAGAAATGAGTTTATATGGCTATGAGTCTCTAAAAAAGAGTCTGGAGGTTGTCAGAAGGATTGCCCTTATGCACACCTGAGCAGAGTCTCAGAGACAGAAAAAGTAGATACAACCCCAGGTATTGGTTCTTTTGAGGGATAAAGAGACCCACGGGTTCTATGGTCCTGGCAGATGGGGTTCACTGCCATGGCAGATGGCCCTTCTTTGGAGCTGGTGTTTCTGCGTGATGGAATTGGACTCAGATGGGATCTCTTTTAACAAGACTTTCATGCTACTTTACTGGAATTGTAGTTGGTGTTGGGGTTTAAGATATATTTAGGGGATTTGAATCTCTGGACTGACAATATGATAGCCATGCCCTGAACCTCAACAGACTTCAACTCCTACACTCTGATTTATTGGACTTACCCCACTCAGCTAACATCGAGTTGAAGAAGGTCAACCACCACACCATGGAGCCTAGAGCGTCTACAACTCAAAGCAGGAGGAGTGCATCCAGTATCCATGTGGAATGTACGCCCCCTCTTGACATAGATGTGCAATGGACACAACCAATCCAAGGTCCACAGAGAAAATGTGGCATTGGTGTGGGAAGGGTAGCCATGGTGGCTGCTGGGTGTGGGGAATGGGAGGAAGAGATGAGATGGGGAGGCATTTTCAGGACTTGGAGTTGTCCCGGGTGGTGATTCACGGACAATTACAGAACATTGTAGATCGTCCCAGGGCCCACTGGATGGAACGTGGGAGAGTGTGGGATATGATGTGGACCATTGACTATGGGGTGCAGCGAATTCCAGAGATGTACTTACCAGGTGCAATGAATGTGTCATGATGATGGCAGAGAGTGTTGCTGTGGGGGGGGGGGAGTGGGTGGGGGCGGTGGGGTTGAATGGGATTTCATATTTTTTGAATGTAATATTTTTTAAAAAATGAATTAAAAAAAAAAAAACTGAGGAAGTGCTGAGTTTCTAGCCAGGGGAGCTCTATCACAGTCCCTAAAGGAACAGCAACAATCCCCCAAGTGCAGTGGAATTGCTGGGTCATATGGCAAATCTATAGCTAGTTATTTGAGAAACCGCCAAACTGTCCTCCAGAATGGTTGGATCGTTCTGCATTCCCACCAGCAGTGGATGAGGGTTCCCATTCCTCCACAACCTCTCCAGCATTTGTAGTCTTCTGTTTTTCTCATAGCTGCCAATCTTATGGGAGTAAGATGGTGTCTCATTGTAGTTTTAATTTGCATTTCCCTGATAGCTAGAGATTTGGAGCTTTTTTTTCACGTGCTATTTAGCCATTTGTATTTCTTCTTTGGAGAAGTGTCTGTTTAAATCTTTTTCCCATTTTTTAAATGGGTTGTTTGTCCTTTTATTTTCAAGATATAGGAGTTCTTTATATATGCAAGTTATAGGTCTCCTATCAGATATATGGTTACAAAATATTTTCACCAATTGTGTAGTCTGTCTTTTAACTTTCTTGATAAACTCCTTTCTCATTTCTTATTTTGTGTATTTGCATGTTCTCTCTTGTTTTCTTTGTTAGTCTAGCTAAGTGTGTGTCAATTTTATTGATCTTCTCAAAGAACCAGCTCTTGGTTTTGTTTATCTTTTCAAGTGCTTTCTTATTTTCTATTTCATTTAGTTCTGCTCTAATCTTTGTTCTTTCTTTCTTTCTTCTTCTTGTGGGGTTACTGTTTTTTTTTTTTTACTAATTCCTCCAAGTGGGCAGTTAGTTCTTCAGTTTTTGCTCTTTCTTCTTTTTTGATGTATGAATTTATGATTATAACTTTCCCTCTTAGTACTGCTTTTGCTGCATCCCATAAATTTTGGTATGTTGTGTTATGATTTTCATTAGTTTCAAGGTAGTTTTTAATTTCTTTTCAGATTTCCTCTTTGATCCACTGTTTTTCTAAGAGTGTGCTGTTTAATTTCCATATCTTGAGGTGAAATCTGGGCCTCTGGCCCTTGCAAATTTCCAGCTTCTCTCCACTGTGGCCAGAGATATTATTTTGTATGATTTTGATCTTTCTGAATTTATTGAGCCTATCTTTGGGCCTGGCATATGGCCTATCTTGGAGAATGATCCAAGTGCACTTGAGAAAAATGTATATCCTGCTGTATTTGGGTGTAATGATCTGTATATGTCTATTAAGTCCAGCTCCTCTAATATCCTGTTCAAAGTTTTTATTTCTTTATTGATTCTCTTTTGAAGTGTTCTGCCCAAAGTTGATAGTGGTGTATTAAAGTCTCCCACTATAATTGTAGAGGCATCTATTCTTTCACTTAGTTTTTCCAGTGTTTGCCTCACATATTTGGATGCACCCTTGTTTGGAGTATAAATATTTATGATTGTTCATTCTTCTGGAAAGATTATGCCTTTCACTAGTATGTAGTATCCATCTTTGTCTCTCACAATCGTTTTGCATTTAAAGTCTATTTTGTTTCATATTAATATAGCCACTCCTGCCTTTTTTTGGTTATTGTTTGCTTGTAAGATTGTCTTCCAACCATTCCCTTTCAACCTCCTTGAATCCCTGGTTCTAAGATGTGTTTCTTGTAGACAGCATATAGATGGGTCATATTTCCTTATCCAGTTTCCCAGTCTGAATCTTTTGACAAGCAAGTTTAATCCATTGACATTCAGTGTTATTACTTTCAAGGAATTATTTATGTTAGCCATATTTTGTTTGGATTTGTGTTTGTCGAATTCTGTTTATTTCCTTCTCTTTTTGTCTTTTTTCTTGCTCTTAGACTTTCCTCCAACTCTGCCTCTCCTTTTTCTTCCTTTCTTCCTGAGGAACTTCCTTTAGTATTTCTTGAAGGGCAGGATTCTTTTTTTTTTTTATTTATTTATTTAGTTTTAAAAATTACATTAAAAAAATATGAGGTCCCATTCAAACCTACTGCCCTCGCCCCCCACTCTCCCCACAGCAACACTCCCTCCCACCATCGCGACATATCCACCGCACCCGGCAAGTACATCTCTGAGTATCACTGCACCCCTAGTCAATGGTCCACATCATAGCCCACACTCTCCCACGTTCCATCCAGTGGGCCCTGTGGAGATCTACAATGTCCCGTAATTGTCCATGAAGCACCACCCAGGACATCTCCTTGTCCCGAAAATGCCTCCACATCTCATCTCTTCCTCCCATTCCCCAAACTCAGCAGCCACTATGGCTACCCTTCCCACATCCATTCCACATTTTCTCTGTGGACCTTGGATTGGTTGTGTCCATTGCACATCTATGTAAAGTGGGGGCTTAGATTCCACATGAATACTGGATGCACTCCTCCTGCTTTGAGTTGTAGACGCTCTAGGCTCCATGGTGTGGTGGTTGACCTTCTTCAACTCGATGTTAGCTGAGTGGGGTAAGTCCAATAAATCAAAGTGTAGGAGCTGAAGTCTGTTGAGGCTCTGGGCCTGGGTGTCATATTATCAGTCCAGAGATTCAAATCCCCTAAATATATCTAAAACCCCAGCACCAACTACAATTCCATTAAAGTAGCATGCAAGTCTTGTGAAAAGAGATCCCCTCTGAGTCCAATTCCATCACGCAGAAACACCAGCTCCAGAAAAGGGTCATCTGCCATGGCAGTGAACCTCATCTGCCATGACCATAGAACCTGTGGGTCTCTTTATTCCTCAAAAGAACCAATACCTGGGGTTGTATCTACTTTATCTGTCTCTCAGACTCTGCTCATTTGTGCATAAGGGCATTCCTTCTGACAACCTCCAGACTATTTTTTAGAGACTCATAGCCTTATATTCTCATTTCTCCTTTCCATTTCCCCCTTACATTAGGTCAAACAGCATTTTGAAGTCATGTTATTATATGTAGACAGGGATATTCTGCTGATCCGTGTTGAACCTTTAATTCAAGGTCCTTTTCTAGTTGCATCTTCAGCTGATATGTGGTAGTGATCCCTCGGTGCCAGGGAGGCTCATCCCCGGGTGTCATGTCCCACGCTGGGGGGACTGCACTGCATTTACATGCTGAGTTTGGCTGTAAGAGTGGCCACATTTGAGTAACATGAAGGCTGTCAGGAAGAAACTCCCAGGCACAGTGCTACTCTCGGCCTTATTCTTATTGGAAGTGTATAGGCTCAAAAGCATAGCCATAAGTATCAGGAGTCCACTGTTGGGCCCTCCTTCCTTCCTGGTTCTTGCCGTTGCACCTGGGGGACTGCCGCTGTGCCCCCAGGGTCCATGACAGTGACCCCCTGGCCAGGGGCCCAGTATCCTCCCCCCAGCTATTGTTTTTAATTGTTTCCACTATGAGTATATCTAGACATTACTATATACCCTGGGCATATGCCCTGTATAACTCCCTGTCAACCATATATATCCAGTCAATAACATCCTATATCAGTATTCCTCCGCTGCCATTGTTGAACCACTCTGTGATCCAAAACTTCCCATAAAGTCAATCCCAGCATAATGTCAGCTTCACAAGAGTCTTAGATCACTGAAATTCATATATACAATATACAGTACTTCCCCAGATTCACCATAAAACCTTTTCCCTTCCACAGCGATAATCTCTTAACTTGTTCATATCATATTTCCTGAAACTGATGTACAGATTCTGAGACAATAGCTTTCAAACAAGATGACATCTGTGCTTACTATGTGGTCCATACTTTAGGTTGTACAGTTTTCTAAATTTTTTAGTTATCCTATGTTTTGCCTTATGGTTTACATTATTAGTCTGTCATCCCCTATATGTTTTTTTTTTTTTAAAGATTTAATTTTTTTAAATTTTATTTAATTCCCCTCCCCTCCCCCGGTTGTCTGTTTTCTGTGTCTTTTTTTGCTGCATCTTTTTTCTTTGTCCGCTTCTGTTGTCGTCAGCGGCACGGGAAGTGTGGGCGGCGCCATTCCTCGGCAGGCTGCTCCCTCCTTCACGCTGGGCTGCTCTCCTTATAGGTGCACTCCTTGCGCGTGGGGTTCCCCTACGCGGGGGACACCCCTGTGTAGCACAGCACTCCTTGCGCGCATCAGCACTGCGCATGGGCCAGCTCCACACGGGTCAAGGAGGCCCGGGGCTTGAACCGCAGACCTCCCATGTGGTAGACGGATGCCCTAACCACTGGGACAAAGTCCGTTTCCCCCCCTATGTTTTTGGAGTAATATTACATGTTTTATATTCATCTTCGTGTATTCTCACAAAACTCCTCTCTTGCCCCCATATTTACCTTGTTTCCATCCATTGCACATCCATTTTCCCCTCCCCTTGGGGCCCACAATGCCAGCCAATCTCCCTTTCCCGAGAAGCCATGTCCAGAGATACTTGCAGCAGTATTCAGGGCCTGACTTTCTCAACTGCCCTAATGCCCTGGGAGCCATCCTTTCTCACTAGAGATACAGTTCTCTCTATTTGATGGCATTATTCCTCCCCAGGATGTGGGTCCACCCAAACTTTCACTTCTTGGGTCTCTTCCCAATGGTACAACCCACCTTGGCAAAATGAGCCTTCAGCTATTCACCAAGAGTCCGTCCCGCATCAGCCCATACCCCCTGAGCATCCTAAACAGGTAACCCTCTTACTTATACTTTGATACAATTTTCTCAACATTTTGTTCTCAACGAACATCTGACACTCTCCCATGTTCGTATGTTGCCCCTCCCTCCCCCTGATTTTTGGACAATATTACCCCTCTGCCCATCCCCAGCCCCCCTCAAACCCACAAAGCCCCACCCGAAGGTAACCCCTTGCCCCCATTTTGTCCCTTCTTTGTGCTCATACTTACCGCCAGCTCATCACAGATTCCACCCCTCCAGACGTTAACTCACATCCTTCCTCCACCCCCCGATTTCCTGTAAGCCTCTTTTCTGGAGTCTAGCTCTCTGAGGCAGTTTGCTTATTTCATATCATTGAGGTCATGTAGTATTTGTCCTTCAATGCCTGGGTTGCTTCACTCAACATAAGATTCTCAAGGTTCATCCATGTTATCACGTGTGATTGTAGTGTATTTGTTCTAACAGCCGAGTAGTATTCCATTGTGTGTATATACCACATTTTATTGATCCACTCATCTGTTGATGGACATTTGGATTGATTCCAACTTTTGGCAATAGTAAACAATGCTTCTATGAACACTGGTGTACATATATCTGTTTGTGTCCTTGTTTTCAGTTCTGATGGGTATATACCCAGCAGTGGTATTGCTGGGCCATATGGCAAATCTATGGTTAGTTTTTTGAGAAACCGCCAAACTGTCCTCCAGAATGGTTGGATCCTTCTGCATTCCCACCAGCAGTGGATGAGTGTTCCCCTTTCTTCACATCCTCTCCAGCATTTGTATTCTTCTGATTTTTTCATAGCTGCCAATCTTATGGGAGTGAAATGGTATCTCATTGTAGTTTTGATTTGCATTTCCCTGAGAGGTAGAGATTTGGAGCATTTTTTCATGTGCTTTTTAGCCATTTGTATTTCTTCTTTGGAGAATTGTCTCTTTAAATCTTTTTCCCATTTTTAAATTGGTTGTTTATCTTTTTGTTTTCAAGATTTATCACTTCTTTATATATGCAAGTTATAAGCCTCTTATCAGATATATGGTTGCCAAATATTTTCTCCCATTGTGTGGGATGCCTTTTTACTTTGTTGACAAACTCCTTTGAGGTGCAGAAGGCTTTAATTTTGAGGAAGTCCCATTTATCTATTTGTTCTTTTGCTGCTCGTGCTTTTCGTGTGAAATTCATGAAGCCATTTCCTATTACAAGGTCCTATAGATGTTTCCCTACACTGCTTTCCAAGATCTTTATGGTCTTGGCTCTTATATTTCGGTCTTTGATCCACCTTGAGTTGATCTTTGTATAAGGTGTGAGATGGTAATCCTCTTTCATTCTTCTACGTATGGCTATCCAGTTCTCCAGGCACCATTTGTTGAATAGGCCATTCTCTCCCAGTTGAGAAGGTTTGGTGGCTTTATTGAATATTATATGGCTATATACATGAGGTTCTATATCTGAACTTTCAATTTGATTCCATTGGTCTGTGTGTCTCTCCTTATGCCAATACCATGCTCTTTTCACTACTGTAGCTTTGTAGTATGTTTTGAAGTCAAGAAGTGTGATTCCTCCTATTTCGTTTTTCTTTTTCAATATGTCTTTGGCTATTTGGGGCCTCTTTCCTTTCCAAATAAATTTCATAGTTAGTTTTTCTAGTTCCTTAAAGAAGGCTGTGTTGATTTTTATTGGGATTGCATTGAATGTGTAGATCAGTTTTGGTAGGATAGACATCTTAATAATATTCAGTCTTCCTATCCATGAACAGGGAATCTTCTTCCATTTATTTAGGTCTTCTTAGATTTCCTTGAACAGTCTTGTATAGTTCTCGGTGTATACGTTTTTTACCTCTTTAGTTAAATTTATTCCTAGGTATTTGATTTTTTTTATTTACTATTGTGAATGGTATTTGTTTCTTGATTTCCTCCTGATCTTGCTCATTATTGGTGTACAGAAATGCTACTGATTTTTGCGCACTGATCTTATAACCTGCAACTTTGCTGAACTCATTTATGAGTTCTAGAAGCTTTGTTGTAGACCTCTCAGAGTTTTCTATGTATCGGATCATGTCATCTGCAATAATGAAATTTTGACTTCTTCCCTTCCAATTTGAATGCCTTTTATATCTGGTTCTTGCCTCAGTGCTCGTGCAAGTACTTCCAAGACAATGTTAAATAGGAGCGGAGACAATGGGCATCCTTGTTTTGTTCCTGAGTTTAGAGGAAAGAATTTCAGGATTTCGCCATTGTAAACAATGTTGGCTGTAGGTTTTTCAAATATACTCTTTATCATGTTCAAAAAGTTTCCTTGTATTCCGATCTTTTGGAGTGTTTTTATCAAGAAGGGGTGCTGTATTTTGCCGAATGCCTTTTCTGCATCTATAGATATAATCATGTGATTTTTTTCCTTCAATCTGTTTATATGGTGTATCACATTAATTGATTTTCTTATGTTGAACCATGCTTGCATACCTGAAATAAATCCCACTTGGTCATGGTGTATAATTCGTTTAATGTGTGGTTGAATACGATTAGCAAGTATTTTGTTAAGTATTTTTGCGTCTAGGTTCATTAGAGAAATTGGTCTGTAATTTTCTTTCTTGTGGTGTCTTTGTTTGGCTTTGGTACTAGGATAATGTTGGCCTCATAGAAGGAGTTCTGCAATGTTCCTTCCGTTTCGATTTTTTGGAATAGTTTCAACCGGATTGGTGTTAGTTCTTTCCGGAATGTTTTGTAGAATTCACCTGTGAAGCCATCTGGCCCTCGGCTCTTCTTAGTTGGGAGATTTTTAATGACTGATTCTATCTCTTTGCTTATGATTGCTTTGTCAAGATCCTCAATTTCTTCTTTTGTCAGTATGTGCTGCTTATGTGTTTCTAGGAATTTTTCCATTTCCTCTAAATTGTCATTTTTGTTGGAATATAGTTTTTCAAAGTATCCTCTTATGATAGCCTTTATTTCTGTGGGATCAGTGGTGATATCAACTTTCTCATTTCTTATTTTGTGCATTTGCATCTTTTCTCTTTTTTTCTTTGTTAGTCTCGCTAAAGGTTTGTCAATTTTGTTGATCTTCTCAAAAACCAGCTCTTGTTCTTGTTTATTTTTTAAGTGCTTTCTTATTTTCTATTTCATTTAGTTCTGCTCTTATCTTTGTTATTTCCTTCCTTCTTCTTCCTGTTGGGTTACTTTGTTGTTGTTTTTCTAATTCCGTCAAAAGTGCAGTTAGTTCTTCAATTTTTGCTCTTTCTTCTTTTTTGATATGTGAATTTATGACTATAAATTTCCCTCTCAGTACAGCTTTTGCTGCATCCCATAAATTTTGGTATGTTGTGTTATCATTATCATTTGATTCAAGGTAGTCATTGATTTCTTTTGAGATTTCCTCTTGGACCCACTGTTTTTCTAAGAGTGTGCTGTTTAATTTCCAAATTGTGGTGTGAAGTCTGGGCCTCCATCGAAGAGCAGGATTCTTGTTGGCATTCTCTTTTATTTTCTGTTTATCTATGAATATTTTGAACTCTTCATCTTTTTTGAATGTTAGTTATCTGGGTAGAGTGTTCTTGGTTGGAAATTTTTTTCTTTTAGTATGTTGACCATATCATAGCACTGTCTTCTTGCCCCATGGTTTCAGATGAGAAATCAGCCCTTGATCTTATTGAGCCTACCTTGTATGTGATGGTTCTCTTTCTCTTGCTGCTTTCAGAATTTTCTCTTTGTTTTGAGAATTGGATAATTTGACAAGTATATGTCTTGGGGTAGGCCTGTTGGGATTTGTGGTTTTTGGGGTGCGTTGTGATTCCTGGACATGTACATCCATCTCCCTTTGTAGATTTGGGAAATTTGCAGCCATTATTTATTCCAACACCCCTTCTATCCCCTTTACCTTCACTTTTCCTTCTGGGATTCCTGTAGTATGCATTTTTGTGCATTTTGCATTGTCATTCATGTCCCTAAGTCCCAGTTGGATTTTTTCTATCTTTTTATCTATCAGTCTACTATCTGTTTGATTTCATATGTACTGTCTTCCACGTCACTAAGACTCTCCTGTGTCTCTTCTACTGTGCTGCTATTTGCTGAGAGTGTATTTTTGATTTCTTGAACTGTGTTGTTCATCACAATCATATCTGTTAACTTTTTGCATCTGTCTGCAATTTCCTCTCCAAGTGTTTTCTTCATATTGTTAATCTCTTCCTTTACTTCATTAAGTTGGTCTCTACTATATGTTTTGAGATCTTTAATTACTTGTCCAATGTTTTGCTCCTCTCCCTGGTTTTCGGTTTGTTCATTGGTTTTGGCCGTGTTTTCCTGATTATTGGTTTGGTTTGTAGTTTTTTGTTGCTGTCTGGTCATCAGTTTATCTTAACGGGTTTAATCAATTCCTTAGCTTCTTTATCTAGTCTTGGGGATTAAGTAGTTGTTGTTCATGCATAAGTGTTATGTCTTCTCTTTGTCACTTTGTTCTTCTTACTCTATTTTCATGTTGCTGGCTAAGTTCACTCTGAAGGAAAATATTAGGGCCAGGGAAAGCAAAATGAATAAGAAAAGAAAATGTATAAAGTAGTATTGGTAATAAATGTTAACAGAGCAACAACATGAGATCTGGGAGAATGGATATTAGACTCATGTAAGTTGTGTAGAGTTATAGCAGTAAGTAGAGTACCTATAATGAGACAGTCAACTGAATATGGGGAGGAATATAGTATGAATTAAAAGACCAGTTTTTTTAATGAGAGAGGGAAAGAGAAAAGACCATAATATCAAGAGTGGATACCCAGATATTGGTTGCTTTGAAGGCTAAAGAGACCCATGAGAGTTATGGCCATGGCCGATGGGGTTAACTACCAGGGCAGATGGCCCCTCTTTGGAAATGGTGTTTATGTGTGATGAATCTGGACTCAGATGGGATCTCCCTTCATAAGACTTTCATGCTAATGTGCTGGAGGTGCAGTTAACGTTGGGATTTAAGATATATTTAGGGGATTTGAATCTCTGGACTGACAATGTGATAGCCAGGTCCTGAACCTCAACAGACTCCAGCACCTACAATCTGATTTATTGGACTTACCACACTCAGCTAAGATGGAGTTGAAGAAGGACAATCACCACACCATGGAGCCTAGAGTGATTACAACTGAAAGTGGGAGGATTGCATCCAGCATCCATGTGGAATCTGAGCCTCCTCTTGACATAGAGGTGCAATGGACACAACCAATCCAATGTCCACATAGAAGAGGTGGTATTGGATTGAGAAAAGTGGACATGGTGGACGATGGGTATGGGGAAAGGCAGGAAGAGATGAGAGGTGGAGGTGTCTTTGGGACATGGAGCTGCCCTGGATGGTGCTTCAGAGGCAATCACCGGACATTGTAAATCCTCACAGGGCCCACTGGATGGAATGGGGGAGAGTATGGGCCATGATGTGGACCATTGACTATGAGGTGCAGAGGTGCCCAAAGATGTACTTACCAAATCCAATGGATGTGTCATGATGATGGGAACGAGTGTTGTTGGGGGGGAGAGGGGGGGGTGGGGGGAGCGGGGTTGAATGGGACCTCACATATATATTTTTCATGTAATATTATTACAAAGTCAATAAAAAAAGAAAAGAAAAGAAAAAAAAAATCAAGAGTGGATAAAAGACCAAAACAGAACAAAGGTATTAGAATAAAATGTCAGAGAATTTGGGGGCCAAAGAAAGGGAGGGGGAATGTAAGAAAAACAGTAGATGGTGGAGGATAGAAAGATGTAGGGGAAAGGGGATTGTGTAGGTGGCCAAAATCAATACACACAGAAAAGAGGAGATGGAGGATGAGGAAAGACAGCAAATGTGAAGTGCTCCCTGCAGCACTTATTATATCAAGAAAATAAAATTGAAAAAAAGAAAAAAGAGAAGAAAAAAGGGAGGCAAAGAAAAGGGGGGAGACAAGCAAGAAAAAGAAAAAGAGAAAAAAAACTAAATAAGTGAGAAACTTATTTAAAACTAAAAACTAACTAAAAACTAAATAAGTGAGTGAGTTTTATCCCTTGGGGGATAAAACGGGAGAAAAGACCAGGAGATAATGCAATATTAGCAACCACAACAAAACAAACAAACAACAAAAAAACTAATGTTTCAAGCTAGGAATCCTCTTTGCAGTTAAATAATACCCTTAGGGATCTGACCTTTCCCCTTTCTCCTTTCCTCACTTCTCTCTCAGGGCAGCAGGAAAGCTGCCTGAAAGGTCCAGTAGGAGATTCAAGTAGGTGCTTGTTGAACCAACTCAACACAGAAGACTATGACTCTTTATTTCCAGCGTGAGAGTACCTACACCTCACCAGAAATCCCAAATATGCTATTGGAAGCTTGGATAGCACCTCCTACAGTCCCTCCCCCGTAGGTGTGCTAAGAGAGGTCTAATTGATTTTCTGACTCCACCTTCTCCCAGACCAAGTTTCCTATCCCAGGACATTTAGGTAAATTGTGCTTTCTAAGCAGATTTGCCTCTCCTTTCTTCCCAGACTCTCCCAAAATCAGCTGGTACACTCCCCCAAGCTCAAGGAGAAAAAACAAAGATAACAAAAAAAATGCGGAGCACTAGGATGATCAAGAACCTCATAAGCATAGATGTCATCTTGTTTGAAAGCTATTTTCTCGGAATCTGTACATCAGTTTCAGGAAATATGATACGAACAAGTTAAGTGAATATCGCTGTGGAAGGGAAAAGGTTTTATGGTGAATCTGGGGAAGTACTGTATATTGTATATATGAATTTCGGTGATCTAAGACTCTTGTGAAGCTAACATTATGTTGGGATTGACTTTACGGGAAGTTTTGGATCACAGAGTGGTTCAACAATGGCAGCAGAGGAATACTGATATAGGATGTTATTGACAGGATATATATGGTTGACAGGGAGTTATACAGGGCATATGCCCAGGGTATATAGTAATGTCTAGATATACTCATAGTGGAAACAATTAAAAACAATAGCTGGGGGGGGGTACTGGGCCCCTGGCCAGGGAGACACTGTCATGTACCCTAGGGGAGCAGCGGCAGTCCCCCAGGTGCAACGGCAAGAACCAGGAAGGAAGGAGGGCCCAACAGTGGGCTCCTGATACTTATGGGTATGCTTTTGAGCCTATACACCTCCAATAAGAATAAGGACTAGAGTAGCACTGTGCCTGGGAGTTTCCTCCTGACAGCCTTCATGTTACTCAAATGTGGCCACTCTCACAGCCAAACTCAGCATGTAGATGCAGTGCATTCCCCCCAGCATGGGACATGACACCCGGGGATGAGCCTCCCTGGCACCGAGGGATCACTACCACATATCAGCTGAAGATGCAACTAGAAAAGGACCTTGAATTAAAGGTTCAACACGGATCAGCAGAATATCCCTGTCTACATATAATAACATGACTTCAAAATGCTGTTTGACCTAATGTAAGGGGGAAATGGAAAGGAGAAATGAGAATATAAGGCTATGAGTCTCTAAAAAAGAGTCTGGAGGTTGTCAGAAGGAATGGCCTTATGCACAACTGAGCAGAGTCTGAGAGACAGATAAAGTAGATACAACCCCAGGTATTGGTTCTTTTGAGGGATAAAGAGACCCACGGGTCCTATGCTCATGGCAGATGGGGTTCACTGCCATGGCAGATGGCCCTTCTTTGGAGCTGGTGTTTCTGAGTGATGGAATTGGACTCAGAGTGGATCTCTCTTCACAAGATTTGCATGCTACTTTAATGGAATTGTAGTTGGTGCTGGGGTTTTAGATATATTTAGGGGTTCTGAATCTCTGGACTGATAATATGACACCCAGGCCCAGAAACTCAACAGACTTCAGCTCCTACACTTTGATTTATTGGACTTACCCCACTCAGCTAACATCGAGTTGAAGAAGGTCAACCACCACACCATGGAGCCTAGAGTGTCTACAACTGAAAGCAGGAGGAGTGCATCCAGTAACCATGTGGAATCTAAGCCCCCACTTGACATAGATGTGCAATGGACACAACCAATCCAATGTCCATAGAGACAATGTGGAATGGGTGTGGGAAGGGTAGGCATGGTGACAGCTGGGTTGGGGAATGGGAGGAAGAGATGAGATGTGGAGGCGTTTTCGGGACGAGGAGATGTCCTGGGTGGTGCTTCACGGACAATTACGGGACATTGTAGATCCCCCCAGGGCCCACTGCATGGAACGTGGGAGACTGTGGGCTATGATGTGGACCATCGACTAGGGGTGCAGTGATGCTCAGAGATGTACTTACCAGGTGCAATGGATGTGTCACGATGATGGGAGAGAGTGTTGCTGTGGGGGGAGTGGGGGGTGGGCGGGGGGGTTGAATGGGACCTCATATCTTTTTAATGTAACTTTAAAAAAAATAAATAAATAATTTTAAAAAATAGTTAAACACACACACACACACACAAAAAGAACCTCAGACGCACCTCAGGGCACAGTCGACTCAGGGATGGGAAGTCCATGGTATTGCAGACTCAAGGTTTGTGAGTCTCTGGAGCATGGGCCCCCAGGATTTAGGGGACACAGATCTGGGAACCATGCATCTGGTTAACACATGACCTGGGAACACCACAGCACAACACAGCCTTCTGGGATCCCCTCATCCAGGCACCAGCTGTAGGGGGCGGCATCACACCCACATCCTCTCACCTCTGTGTGAGAAACCCAAAATTCCACCTCTCACAAGAATCTCTTCTGACACTGTCTCACCAAATTGACATCCAGACACCTCCTGCCCTGCAAGCTCATGAAACAGCCTGCTCAGTGTTTGGGAACACCACAGCACAACACAGATTTCAGGGATCACTGGGGCTGGGCAGCCAGCCCTAGGGAGAGTGGCCCCACCCACAACCTCTGATCTCTATGTCAGAAACCCAAAATTCCACCTCACAAGAATCTCCTCCATCACTGTCTCACCAAATTGATGTCCAGACACCTCCCGCCCTGCAAGCCTCAGAAAAAACCTGCTTAGGGCTTGGGAACACCCCAGCACAACAAATCCTTCAGGAATTGCTGTGGCCTGGGCTGCCAGCCCTAGGGGGAAGGGTCCTGCCCACAACCTCTGACCTCTGTGAAAGAAATCCAAAATTCTACCTCTTGCAAGTATCTAATCTGTCACCGTCCCACCAAATCGATGTCCAGACACCTCCTGCCCTGCAAGTACCCAAAACAGCCTGGTCCAGCAAGATTCCAACCCTACTCAGCTGCTTCTTTGCAGGAGAGATTATGAGGTGCACTCACTCAAATGCCATCTTGCTCTGCCTCCCCACCTGGGGAGGTTTTTGATTACAAATTCAATCCCATTATTTGTGATTGGTCTGTTGAGTTCATTAATTTATTCTTTGATCAATGTAGGCTGCTTTTGTGTTTCTAGAAATGTGTCCATTTCATCTAAGTCATCCATCCTGTTGGCAGACAATTATTCAAAGAATCCTTTTATGACAGTCTTTATTTTGGGGGGCTCAGTGATGATTTCCCCTTCCTCATTTCTGACTTTGTGTATTTGAATTTTCCTTCTCTTTTTCTCTTAGCCTAGCTAAGGGTTTGTCAATTTAATTAATCTTCTCAAAGTACCAACTTTTGTTTTTTAAAAATTTTTTCTACTGCTTTCTTATTTTAAATTTCATTTATCTTTGCTCTAATCTTTGTAATTTCCTTCTGTCTACTTGTGTGGGATTAGTTTGTTATTCTTTTTCTAATTCCTCCAGATATGCAATTTGGTCTTTGATTTTAGCTCTTTCTTCTTTTTTAATATAGAGATTCACAGCTATAAATTTCTCTCTCAGCACTGCTTTTGCTGCATCCCATATGTTCTGATACCTTGTGTTGTCATTTTCATTCATTTCAAGATAGTTACTGATTTCTTTTACAATTTCCTTCTTGACCCTCTGTTTGTCTAAGAGTGTGTTGTTGCAATTCTATATTTTTGTGCCTAATCTGTTTCTCTGCTCATTACTGATGTCCTGTTTCATTTCATTGTGAGAGAATTTACTTAGCATAATTTCAATACTTCTGAATTTGTTGAGAGTTGTTCTGTGGCCTAGCATGTGATCTATCCTCGAGAATGATCCATGTGCACTTGAGAAGAGTATATATCAAGATGAATTTGTGTGTAATGTTTTGTAAATGTCTCTTAGATCTAGATCCTCTAATGTATTATTTAAAGTCTCTGTTTCTTTGTTGATCCTCTGCTGAGATGTTCTGTCTAATGGTGATAATGGTGTATTAAAGTCCCCCATTATAATTGTAGAGGCATCTTTTCCTCCACTTAGTTTTCCAATGTCTCCTCATGTATTTTGAGACACACTGGCTAGATGTATAAATGATTGTTATTTCTTCTTTATAGATTATTCCTTTCATTAATATATTGTTTCCTTCTTTGTCTCTTTCAATATTTTTGTATTTAAAGTCTATTTGGTCTGATATTAGTATAACTACTCCTGCCCTTTTTTGGTTGTCATTTATGTGTAAGATTGTTTTCCAACCATTCACTTTCAACCTCCTTGCATCCCTGGCTCAAAGGTGAGTTTCTTGTAGACAGCATATAGATGAGTCATATTTCCTTATCCATTCTGCCAATCTATGACTCTTGATTGGAGAGTTTAATTCATTAACATTCAATGCTACTACTGTCAAGGCATTACTTACATTAGCCATATTTTCTTTAGGTTTATATTTGTCATATGTTGTTTTTATTTTGCTTTTTATCTTTTTATTTATTCTTAGCAATAATCTTCCTGTACTCTCTTCCACCCCTCCCTCTCTTTTTTTCCCCCTTATAATCTGCAGAACTCCCTTTAGCACTTCTTGAAGGGCAAGTTTCTTGTTGGCATACTATCTTAATTTCTGTTTATGTGTGAATATTTTGAAGTTCTCTTATTTTTGAATGCTAGCTGCACTGGATACAGAATTTGTGGCTGGCAATTTCTTTTCTTTTAGCACGTTCACTATTTCATAGCTCTGCCTTCTTGCCTCCATGTTTTCAGATGAAAAAACAACATTTAATCTTATTGAGCTTCCCTTGTATGTGATAGTTTTCTTTTCTCTTGCTGCCTTCAGTATTTTCTCTTTGTTTTGAGCATTGGATAACTTGTCAAGTATATGTCTTAGGGTAGGCCTGTTAGGATTTATATTGCTTGGGTTGTGCTGCACTTCCTGGAATTGTATGTCCATGTCCCACAAAAGCAATGGGAAATTTTCAGCCATTATTTCCTGTAACATTCTTTCTGCCCCATTTCCTTTCTCTTATCCCTCTGGGATGTCTATAATACATATGTTTTTGTGATTCATGTTGTCATTCTAATCCCTAGGTCCCTTGAATATTTTCTATATTTTTATCTGTTCTACTATCAGACTGATGTCAGATGTATTGTCTTCAGTATCACTGATTCCTTCTTCTGCCTATTCAAACCTGTAGTTATGGGCTTCCAGTGCATTTTCATTTCTTGCACTGTACCATTCATCACCATAAGATCCATTATCTTTTTTCTTTTTCTATTGTCTTTTAAAATTTTTTATTTTTTTATTATCTTTTTAAAAGATACAAGGATCACACAAATGTTACAATAAAAGTATAAAAGATTCCCATATACCCCATTCCCCACAAACCCCACTCCTCCCACACCAATAACTTCTTTCATTAGTGTGGTACATTCATTGGATTTGATGAGTACATTTTGGAGCATTGCTACACAACATGGATTATAGTTTTTTTTGTAGTTTACACTCTCTTCCAGTCCATTCAGTGGGTTATGTCAGGATATATAATTTCCTGCATTATCAGTAAGGACAACTCCAAGACCCAAAAATGCTCCAATATCAGAGCTCATTTTCCCTCTCCCTGCCTTCAGCAACTCCCGTGGCCACTGTCTCCACATCAATGATACAATTTCTTCCATTGCTCAAGTCACAGTAATTATATAGTAAAATACCAGTAAGTCCACTCTAATCCATATTTTATTCCTCCATCCTGAGGACCCTAGGATGGTGATGTCCACTCCACCTCTAAACGGAGAGGGGGCTTAGTTCCCACATGGCTGATAGATGGAATTCTCCTGCTTGTAGCTGTAGTTTCTCTTGGTTGCCTGGTGTGTCGGGTGACCGTCTGCACCTCCAGTGAACTGGAGAGTAGGTGTTGCAACTCTGCTGAGGCTCAGGGCTCAGCTGGAACATGGTCAGTCCAGAGATTCAAGTCTTGAGAGCATACACCAACCCCAGTGCCAGCCATTGGTTCAGTGAAAGGGATAGAAGAGGTATGTGTAGAAAGGTCACATATAAATCCAGCCCCATCACACTCAGGAGCACAAATTCCAAAGTAAGGCCCACTGGCAGGACAATGATCTCCAGAGCCATCCACCATGACTGTAGGACTTAGGTGTCTCCATAGCCCTCAGGAGCACCACTACCTGGGTTTATATCTACTTTGACTGTCTCTGAGATCCTGCTAACATGTGTTTAAGCATGGCCCCTCTGATGACCTCCTGACTCATTTTGAAGTCTCTTAGTCATATAAACTCATTTGTCTTTACCATTTCCCCCTTTTATTCCAGCTCTTTCTCTAGTTGTGTCACTAGTTGGTGCTTGGTAGTAATCCCTCAGTGCCAGGGACGTTCATCACAAGGATTCATGTCCCATGCTGGAGTAAGGTTATATTTTTATGTGTGTTAACAATTACTTCAGTATGCTCACCCACTGTTTCTTAATGTCCTTTATGTCTTCCTTCACTTCATTAAGTTGATTCATGATATTTGTTTAGACAGTTTGATATTATTGATGAATTCCAAAAAGAAATATTGCATTATCTTTTCCTCTTGGTTTATTCAATTATATTGGATTCAGAGGTCTACATGATTAAGTAATCAGGTAAACCTCTTGTGCCAGTAGGGCGTTCAGTCCCCACCCCTTGGTGGTTGGGAACTTGCAGATAAAAGGAATGGCAAAATACAGAGTTGTGGGTTCTTAATGTTGGAGTTTGATGCTGAAGTCTTAAGCTGGAGCCCTGGGAAGTAAGCTCAAGAGGAAACAGAAGCCCCAGGAATAGAGGAACCCAGGAAGTCTGAACCCTCACAGATGTCAGCTGCCATTTTGCTCCAACACGTGAAAATAGACTTTGGTGAGAGAAGTAAATTATATTTATGGCCTGGTATCTGTAAACTCCTACCCAAATAAATACCTTTTATATAAACCAACCTATTTCTGGTATTTTGCATCAGCACCCCTTTGGCTGATTAATATATAATTTGGTACCAAGGAGTGGGGAAGTGCTTTTGCAATTACTGAAATGCTGTAACAGTTTTATAAATGAGTAAAGGGTATTATTTGGAGGAATTGCTAGATGCTTGATGGAAAAGGCCTAAATTGTTTTTCAGAGACTGTTGCTAGCAACATGGATGCTAGAGACACTTTTTATGAAGCCTTAGAAATAAATGATGAAATTGCTATTGGAAACTGGAGGCAAGGCGATTCATGTTTTAAAGATGCAGAGAACTTAGAAAGCTTAATTCCTGGTGTTTTATGGAAGGCAGAATTTGAAAATGGTGAGCCTGGGCATTTAGCTGAAGAAATTTCCAAAGAAAACACAGAGAATGCGGCTTGGCTTCTGTTTGCAGCATATAGCAAAATATTAGATGAGAGATATGCTGAGGACTGAACTGTCAGGTACAAAGAAAACAGAAACTGCTTCTGGAAATTTGAAGGCTCTGGAAATCAAGCTCCCAGATGAAACTGCCCCATTGGATGACTTAACTAAACTTGGAACTTGTAAATCAGGATTGAAGATGCATTTATCTCAGAAAGTCTTGTGGAAAGTCTTACTGTCTGATGACTTGTAACCCTGCTTCCTCCATACTAGTCCAACAGAATTTTTGAGAGAGTTGTACGAACAAGACCACTGTCAGCCTGAAATAAAAGGGACTTGGAAAGGAGAGATTGAAGGAGAAACAGCTTAAGAGGAATACCATGCAAACTGAGATCTGGAATTAGGACATCACCTTGGTCCAAGAGAAGAGCCCTACCCATCTGTACAGAGAGGGTGAGTTTGCCTTGGCAGTTGAAGAGGGTGGATGTTCCTGTCCAATGTTCTGGGAGACTTTTGCTGCCCCAGAATACAGAAAGGGTGGAGCACATTCCCCAAGGATGAGGGGAGTTAAGGTCAGCACCCCAGAGGCCTGAGAGGGGTGGACCTGTCCCCCAAAGGTTAGGGAAGGCCAGGTGGTCAACTCATTGTTCTGAGAGGGTTGAGTCTGGTATGTGAAAGGTTAGGGGGAATATTGTCTTCATGTCACTGTATGAGGGGAGTTAAGACTCTAACCTAAATATTGGGTAAGGCGTGGCAACATTCCAAACATTCTTGGAGGTTGAGTTCTGGAGCTTGTATGACACCTAGATGCTTAATGAGAGTGGAAGCAAGAAAATGGCTGTTGGGCAAGCATGTGGAAAGTGTGGGTTCCCATAAGGCCCCAAGGAGAAGAAACCATCACCTTAAGAATTTGAATACAAATAGAGGATCCCGTGCAGGTCTACTGAACTGCAGAGAAACTGGAATTCATATTTTCCTCCCAATTTCTCCTTATAAAGAAAACGTTTATCCTTACTTTGTCCATTTGTGTACTGGAAGCAGATGAATTGTTTTGTCAGTTTCAGAGGCCTATAGTGGTTGGAGCTTTGCACCAAGATGAACTGTATTTCTTTAAATTGATTGTGATATGATTTAGTACTTGCATTGTAACTGATTTAAGGGTTTTTTTGAATATTGTAATGTCTTTTTGGAATTGAGAGGGTGGAGTTTAGCAGTTTGATATTATTGATGAATTACAAAAAGAAATATTGGATTATGTTTGCAAACTGATCTTTTTCTTTGAGCATATTAGATTATATTGGATTCAGAGTTTTGCTTGATTAAGTAATCAGGTAAACCTCTTGTGCAGTAGGGCATTCATTCCACACCCTATGGTGTATTGGGAATCACAGATAAAAGGCATGGCAAAAGACAAAGTTGTGGGTTCTTAATGTTGGAGTTTTGGTGTTGGAGTTTGATGCTGAAACCTTAATTTTGAGCCCTGGGAAGTAAACTCACAGAGGAAACATAATCCCCAGGAAGAGAGGAATCCAGGAAGCCTGAACCCTCACAGATATTGGCAGCCATCTTGCTCCAACGTGTGAAGATAGACTTTGGTGAGGGAAGTAACTTACGCTTATGGTCTGGTATCTGTAAGCTCCGACCTGAAATAAATACCCTTTATAAAAATCAACCAATTTCTGATACTTTGCATCAGCACCCCTTTGGCTGGCTAATACAACATCCTTGAATTTTGTTCCAAGTTCTGCATCTTCTCTGGTTTTTCACTTCATTCATCAGACTGTGTCATGTCTTCCTGTTTCTTAGTATAGCTTGTAATTTTTTTTTTTTTTTGGTGTCTAGGCATCTGTTTTTTGTTTTTGTTTTTGATGGGCTTATTTAGTTGGTTAGTTTATCTCTCTACTCTAGTGTTTATTTTGTTGTTTCTTTTTGAGTGGTAAGGTTCCTTTTTGATACTTGGTTCCTTATTGTATATCTTTGCAGTTGTCTGTGTTCTGGTTTTCCCTTGGCCTTTTTGTATTTCTCCTGCTCCTTCCTGGATGATGCTCTGCAGTCTCCTTTTCTGCAGATTTCAAAACCAGCTCCCTTGGGTAGCTTTTTGCCCTTTCTCCACCATTTTTTTTGTGAAAGAGATGAGCAATGCCTACCTGCCATTTGAAATGATGCCATTTTCCCAATTGATCTGCCAACTATATTTTATATATCAGAGTAATATGTTTAATATATGGAGCACACTCACTATCTGACAGAAAGAAAGGCTATTCATAGCAGGAGAGTATTCAGCTTCAAATATACATGCACCAAAAAACCCCCAACATTTAAAAATAATAAAATGCAAATGATTATTAATATGAATATTATGCAGAAAAAGAAAACCGAAGACAAGTATGTATACTGAGATTATGATTTTGAAGAGGATTATGTGTTGTGAATATCTATTTGTGCTTACATAAATGAAAGTCCATACCTCATCTAAAGATAAACATGACTAGAGAATATGCACATATCAATTAAGAGTGGCCTTCTTCATTTTCGGGACTTGGAGTTGTCCTGGGTGGTCCTGCAGGGACAATTACTGGACATTGTAGATCCTCCCATGGCCCACTGGATGGAACGTGGGAGAGTATGGGCTATGATGTGAACCATTGACCATGAGGTGCAGCGATGCCCAGAGATGTACTCACCAAATGCAATGGATGTGTCATGATGATGGGGGAGAGTGTTGCTGTGGAGGGAGTGGTGGGGTGGGGGTGGTGGGGGTGAATGGGGACCTCATATTTTTTTAATGTAATATTGTTTAAAAATGAATTAAAAAATTATAATTAAAAAAAAAAGAGTGGCCCTCTTAGGATCAGAAGATAAAGACCAGGAAAGTGAGAGGTGCAAGATAGTTTATTTTTATGAATATACATTCCTTTGTTGTGTGAAATGTTATGATCAGCAAAATTATTAAATTTAAATTTTGAAGAGAAGTGTTTAAATAGATTGACAGAAAGATGCACACATATAATTATTTATGAAATATGTGTAAAATATACTGATTTGTGGGGAAGAAGATTGTAGTAATTGCCATGACACAGCGGATGTGAGTCAGTTCCTTTGTGTATGTATGCACTTCAACAAATTTTCCTGTGTCAGTATTTCTATGTCTCAAAGTCTATCACCCCATGAAAACACACAGGTGTAGCATTCTCCCTTTTTCAGGCAGGGGTTGGGCTTCCTGTTTTGGAGCTTAGAGATGCCAAAAAGTTGTGGATGAAGAAATTGCTATCAGTGAGTAGAAAATTCCAAAAGGTGTGTTTGATACTGATATAGCCTGTGCATTAAAACAAAATTATTTCCAAGAGTACCTAGTCTCCAAGATGGCCAAATAAGTAATATAGGCCCTACAGTCTTTGAATGTTCAGAAGGGATGTGAGACTGAGTGTGTATTCAGGGCTGCCTCCAGACGATGTGGAAGATATGCTAATCCAAACTGGCTTGGATGTGGAGAATATGTAACTCACCGGGAGGAAATAACCTATCTGATACTAAGATCTGAAGAACCTAACCAAAGGTCTGTTTACCATCACTGTTAGTCTTCCTAATCCTATATCCTCTGTATAAAAGGGTCTGGAAAAGGCTGTTCAGGGCTCGGTTTTTATTAGGACAAGAGTCCGCCGAGCCCGGCCGGTCGAAATAAACCAACTTCCTTCTCGGTATTCTCGTGTCCTGGCCTTCGAAACCGCGCCTATCTGAATTTCTCCACTACAATACCATCAGGATCAGATCCTGTCCTCCCTCCCACCACACTTGCTGACACCCTTTCTGAGCTTTCTAGAGCTGTAACTCTACATGTGGTCAGCAAAGGGCATCTGTCTCCATTTTGATTCTACTCTCTAAAGGAAATGTTTGAAATGGAAAAACAGATGTTAGTCATTAAAACAATTCTTGAAATAGTATGGAGAGTATGTTGGCAATTCTTTTTTGAAGGTCCTATGTATATTAAGAGACAAAAAATAAATTTCATTTGCTATAGACCCTATATGCTATTTATAGCTTGTTTATTGACCCATCTCTTTCACTCTCTCTCTTCCCTCAATAAGGTTCACTGACATGTTGATGCTGTAGAGAGGGTCCCTTCCAGAGAGGAGGCCATTCAAAACCACAGGACTCTACCTTTGTAAAATCTTCCCAGACCTCCTCCTTACCCTGTCTTTTTCACTGGCTCTTCAGGTCACTGTGGAAACAGTTTCTCAGACCAGTTTCCCTGAATCTAGCTTCCATCTCAGAGGCAGGCTGTTGCCTAGCAACAAAGGCTTAGAGTCAAATATAGCTCCTTGAAGGAAAATCTGCCCCAGGTAATGTTGGTGCTATTCAGAAAGTCTCAAAGCCAAACTCAGTATGTAAATGCAATGCATTTCCCCCAGTGTGGGACATGACACCCGGGGATGAGCCTCCCTGGCACCGAGGGATCACTACCAAGTACCAACTGATGATGCAACTGGAAAATGACCTTGAATTGAAGGTTCAATGCGGATCAGCAGAATATCCCTGTCTACATATAATAACATGACTTTAAAATGCTGTTTGACCTAATGTAAGGGGGAAATGGAAAGGAGAAATGAGTTTATATGGCTATGAGTCTCTAAAAAAGAGTCTGGAGGTTGTCAGAAGGATTGCCTTTAAGCACAACTGAGCAGAGTCTAAGAGACAGATAAAGTAGATACAACCCCAGGTATTCATTCCTTTGAGGGCTAAAGAGACCCACGCAATCACTGGACATTGTAAATCTTCACAGGGCCCACTGGATGGAATGGAGGAGAGTATGGGCCATGATGTGGACCATTGACTATGAGGTGCAGAGGTGCCCAAAGATGTACTTACCAAATCCAATGGATGTGTCATGATGATGGGAACGAGTGTTGCTGGGGGGGGGGAGAGGTGGGGTGGGGGGGTGGGGTTGAATGGGACCTCACATATATATTTTTAATGTAATATTATTACAAAGTCAATAAAAAATTAAAAAATTAATAAAAAAAAAAACTACAAAAAAAAATACAATTTGCAGCATTTCCCTTACTGCAGTACTTTGCATATTTCCCATTTTGACTTTGGCAGACCTCAGATGAAACATATGAATTCCAGATTATACTCACTGAGATCATTGAAGCCTCAGGGAAACTGGTTCCTCTCATGAATTGCTGCTTTTAGAAATCCCAACATTTGAGGTGGGAGACTTCCTCTCACAGTCCTTGGCTACTAAACTTTAAGAGTGGACATCCAACTCTGAGGGTCTAGAATTTTACCAGGCAGCAAACACCTGGAGTCATGAGAGAAAGCAGGGTTATTGGCACGAGTGGAAGTACAGAAGATAGGGATGTCTCAAGTGTTCCTTTCCCTGATTCCCGATGGGAGGGGGAGAAGTTGTCATGAAATAACCATAAGCAAAGGCAAGAGGTAAGGTTGAAGTAACCATAAACAAAAGTAAATGCAGTTTATAATTACCATCATAATAGCTAGCATAAACAACGGTGTGTTTAGACTTGAAGTAACCATAAACAAAGGTAAATTAGTTGAAGATTAACACTACAAATAGCTGAAGTCTAGGCTAAACCACACAGTTATAGTAATTTCAGTTATTATGCTTCTGCTGTTTTGTAATATAATGGCATCTATAGAATGATCTTAACTTTTAATTGCAGTTTCTTCTCCTTTACAAGGCTTATAATGATTAACTGGTTACAGGGTTTGCAATGGTTAACATTGACTTGCACTTCTGTGACATAAAACAGTCCCCCATCCAGAGCTGACATGTTCAGATACAGTTCATTTCCTCACAAGAATAGACAAAGGAGCCACATAACATCACTGAAGCAGGCTAGTAAGATAGGAAATCAATAGATGGATCCAGAACCTGGCAAGAAGTCCATATGGACATCAATAACCCCAAGATGGTTGCTGGAAGTCCCTCCTCAAGATGCTGCCACTCAGAAGACTTCCTCCAGAACCCAGGGGAAGCCCTGTATATTCCCTAAGGACTTTATCATTGGGCCATCCTGGGAGATTGATGGGAGAGATAAGCAATCAAAATGATGAACAGCTGGAACTCCTCCCAGCTATTAGCAAAGGCGTGGGATAATTAACAGTTCAAAAAGCAGTGCCAGGCCTGAGTTTTCTCTCTTCCCTCTGGACCCTGACTCTGGCTGCCTTTTCCCCCACTTGGATCACTATGTAAGTAAACCCTGGATTTTATAACCTATATGGGGAATTGTAGCCTGTAAATCAGCCCATTTTATCATTTTCCAACCCCTTCCTCTCTACCTGGGATCCATGATCTGTTATTTTCTCCCATTTCTCTTCCCTCCCTGCCTGAAAAATTACAGGCCTAACTCATCTGATGTGCTTTTTAAGTTCATTTCTGCAGCAAAGTCAAGAACCTAGACAAAATCCAGTAACACCAGCAAAACCCTCCCACATCTCTATAATTCACTTTGCCTACCACACCACCCCCTAGCCATCCCTATTTGCCCTAAGGTCTTACCCAAGCTCCAACCCCCTCACATCAATGAAGCATTTTCCCACCTTTAGATGTACTGTATAAATTCATGACCACCTCTGCCAGAGGCTGGCTGAAGTTTTTCTTCAGACCTTCACCATGCTGGTTGAGGGGGATGAAGCCTATTCTTCAGAACCCCTCCATTGGGAAAGCGTCCCAATAAACTTCCTGCTTGCAATCAGGTCAGTCTCCTTGTCACAGTGAGTGCCATTTTTTTCTCTAACATTTGGTGCCAAAAACCTGGGACTGGGGTCATGTTGAGACTGAATTGTTGGTAAGGAATCACCATCCTGTCACTGCTGAGAACTCATCCAGCACCTGATACTGAATCATAGCTGGGTGAGTCAAGGATTTTTCTACCAGAAGATCCTATCTCTCTCTCTCCTTTTTCCATTTTCCAGGATAACCCACTGAAAAAAACCTAGTGCTAGATTAGTGATCCTCACAGTCCCCAAGGGCCATGGGGGACAGTAAGCCTGTGTCCTTGTGGAAGAAACCCCTTGGCTCTGGTGATGTCTGGCTCCAAGCATGGTTTCCTGTTTCCTTGGAGATTTCTGACTGATTCAGAAACACCTGTCTCACTTGGAATCTCCCCTACTCTTTCCTTTATAGAAATCCTTAATCTCACCCAAGCCACCTAAAATGGGGAATTCAATTTTGGCCCTTAAAAAAATCCATGCCTCTTGACTGTCTCCTTCATTACCTTAAGGCTCTGTGACCAGAAAGAAACATCAGACCTAAAAAACTCATTTTCTATTCAAACTTTGTGCATCTGAACAATGAAAGCCAATGGCAAGAACATGGCACTTTCAAATTCCAAATTTTCCAAAACTTAGAAAACTACATCCAGTGCAGCAGCCAGTAGTCTGAAGTTCCTTACATTCAGGTTTTCCTTTTCCATTGTTTTCTTCTGCAATCTCAGTGAGCAAACTGCCCCTCCTTCTGCCAATGCTGTTCTTCCTGTGGAATTCTTTTACACCAGAAACCACCTCAAAAACTTTCGTCTACCTCTCACCCATCTCTCAAATCTCCTGAAAATCTCAACTTTCATCCATCAAGCCAAGCTCCTCCTGCACTCCCTCCCTATGTGCCTCCAACTTCATCTCCATCCTCATCCTTCCTGCCACCTTCTGCCCCTCAGTCTTCTGTTGAACCATTTTATGCCCCTCCTTTCTCCTCTCCTCATACCCATTCATGAGGACTATGTCCTCACCCTCCTCATTGTCCACCTCCACCTCTGTAAACACAAAAGTTAACCCCTATCCACCTCTTAATTCTACACAAACAATACTCCTTCTACCTCTCAGAAAAATAGCAGAAGCTGAAACAATAAAGTGCACATTCCATTCTCCCTCTCAGATTTAAGTCAGAGAAAAAATGGGTTAGGCTCATTCTCTGAAAATCCTACCACGTGCATCAAATAATTCCAACACCTCAACCACTCTTACAATCACACATATCAGAACACATATACAATCCTTATCTCTTCAACTACAAATGAAGAAAAACCACATTTGAATGGCTGCTACCATTTTCACAGTTTCCATGCACACTCAAAACCATAAGAAACACCCAGCAAGTTCCACTCATTAATCCACCCTAGAACTATCAGCCAAAATAGACTGACTTTCCCCACTTGGTTCAATTTTTAACCTTTTAACCTGTATAATAGAAGGCATGAAAAAGGCTGCCTTTAAGGCAGTTAATTATGATAAAATTAAAGAGATTTCACAAAGGCTTGATGAAAATACGGCTGTTTTTGTAAATATATTAACTGAATCCCTCCTTAAATACACCAATTTAAATCTTGAGTTAGATTTGGGTCAGCTATACCTACATACCCATTTTATCACACAATCTCAACCAGGCATTAAAAAAAAGTTACAAAAATTAGAAAAAAGCCCTCAACTCCCTCAGAAAGACCTGATTAAAACAGCTTTTAAGGTATTCAATGATAAAGAAGAGGAAGCCAAATTAGAAAAACACAAATGAGATCAATGTAAATCCTCCCTCCTGGCTGCTGCCCTCAGATATGATTCTCAGAAACTCAATCCCACTTCTTCTCTTCAGCCACATCTAGGGCACTGTTTTAAGTGCAGAAAGGAAGACCACTGTGCATGCTCCTGCCCAAATCCCAGGTACCCACTGGGGCTTGGCCAAGTTTGTTGTTGTAAAGGTCATTGGAAGTTGGACTGTCCCAAAAATGCTGTTTCCAGAAAAGTTCCTCCAGCACACCCTACCAACCTGAAGCCAAGATCCTCCTTTCCAAACCTCCTCATATTAACAACAAACAACTGATGGGTCCCTGGTTCAAGACAGCCCCACATCTCCATCAGAAAGTCTGAACAGAGGGTTAGCATCAAGGTTGGAGGGAAACCAGTCTCCTTTTAAAGTAACAGGAGGCCTCCTAAAACATTCAGAATCCTTATCTACTTCCTTGATTTCTAGTATTGTTTTTATATGAACAGAACTAGACAGGTAAAAACATAGAAATTGTTGATAACTACAGAAATCAATCATGGCTATACAGATTTCTTTCTTATTTCCCCTCACCCCTGAAATCAATCCTTTTACCCCTTGTATTAGTCAGCCAAAGGGGTGCTGATGCAAGGGCATTTATTTGGGGTAGGAGTTTACAGATACCAGGCCATAAAGCATAAGTTACTTCCCTCACCAAAGTCTATTTTCACATGTTGGAGCAAGATGGCTGCCAAGATCTGTGAGGTTTCAGGCTTCCTGGGTTCCTCCCTTCCAGGGTCTTGGTTCTCCCTGGATGCAGGGCTTCTCTCTTACCATGGCTTGCTTCTGTTTCCTCTGTGAACTTACTTTCCAGGGCTCTAGGTTAAGGGTTCAGCATCAAACTCCAACATCAAAACGCTCAACTCTGTCCTTTGCCATGACATTTATGCTCAAATGATGTGACCCAATTGAAGCCCTAGTCATAAATTACTCATACCCAGGTTCAGATCAGGTTACAAACATAATCCAATATCTATTTTTGGAATTCATAACCATATCAAACTGGTACATTCAACCCTCTGGATTTCAAAATGATATGACAATAATTGAAACAACCTTAAATCAGTAACAATGCAAGTACTAAGTCATATCACAATCAATTTAAAGAAATACAATTGTCTTGGTGCAAACTCCTTTCTGCTATAGACTTATGAAACTTAGAACACAATTAATTTACTTCCAATACACAAACAGACACACAAAGGGTAAACATTTTCATTACAATATGGAAAAATTTGGATGGAAACATGAGTCATGGTTCCTATACAGTTCAGTAAACCTGCAGGGTATCCTCCATTCGATTTCAGTCTGAGAGTCATTCTTAAGATGATGGTTTCTTCTCCTTGGGGCCTTTTGAGGACCCACTCTTTCCACCAGCTTGCCCAATGGACATTTCTTGTTTCTACCCTCCTCAAGCATAGGAATGTCGACCGATCTCCAGACCTCTCCCTTCACGAGTGTTGGGGTGATTGCTATACCTCACCTAATCTTTGGGTTAGAGTCATAACCCTCCTAGTACAGTGATGTGAACACATTCCCCCTGACCTTTGGCATATATGTGCAACCCTCGAAGTGCAACAAGTAGACCACCTAACCTTCCATAACCTTTTCAGACAGGCCCACCACTCTCAGACCTGTGGGGTGCTGACCTTAACCACCCTCTTCCTTGGGGAATGTGCTCCACTCTATATACCCTAGGGCAGCAAAACTCTCCCAGAACATCAGACAGGAACACCCACCCTCTAGAACTGCTGGGGCAAACTCTCCCTCTCTGTACACATGGGTGTGATTCCTCTCTTGGCCCAAAGTCATGTCCTAATTCGAGATCTCAGCTTCCATGGTATTCCTCTTAAAGCTGTTTCTCCTTCAATCTCTCCTTTCCAGGTCCTTTTAAAATTTCATTGTATTGTATTTTTTGAAAATGCATAGATCACAAAAAATGTTACATTAAAAATATAAAAAGTTCCCATAAATCCCAGAATCAACACCCCACAATCCTCCCACATCAACAACCTTTTTCATCACTGTGGCAGCAAATATATCCATGTCCATTTTATTCCAAGACGACAGTGGTTTTGTTCATACAGTTCTCTCAAAAAAACTTATTGGTTTATCATGCAGGAAGCAGGGGTTCAAGCCATCAGAGAGTAAGACATTCCAAAAGTCTTTTCGAGATAACTGCATCTTCAATCTTGATTTACCAGTTACAAGTTTAATTAAGTCCTTCAATGGGGCACTTTCATCTGGGATCTTGATTTCCAGAAGCTTGGAATTTCCATAAACAGTATCTGTTTTCATTGTACCTGACAGTACAGTCCTCAGCATAATTCTCTCATCTAGCGTTTTGCTATAAGCTGCAAGCAGAAGCCAAGCTGCATTTTCCCAGTTTATTTTAGAAATTTCTTCAGCTAAATGCCCAGGCTGACCATTTTCAAATTCTGGCTTACATAAAACACCAGGAGTCAATCTTGCCAAGTCCTCTGCATCTTCATTTATTTATTTATTATAATTTTAAAACATTTTTATTAAAGTTAATAGATCACAAATAATGTTACATTAAAAATATTTTAAAAACATAAAAAATAAGATGTGCCCATATAACCCACTCCCCACCCCACCCCATCATTTGTGAAAATTTTATTTTTTGAAGATATATACATCACACACAAAATGGGCTAGATTAAAAAATATAAGAGATTCCCATATACCCCCAACCCCCACCCCACTCCTCCCACACCAAGAACCTCCTCCATCATTGTGGCACATTCATCGCACTTGGTGAACACATATTGGAACACTGCTGTACCATATAGATACTAATTTACCCTGTAGTTCACACTCTCCCCAGGTACATTCATTAGGTTATGGCAGGATATATGAAGTCCAGTATCTGACACTGCAATATCTTTTAGGACAACTCAAAGTCCCAAAAATACCACCACATCACATCTCTTCTTCCCTCTCACTGCCCTCAGCAACTACTGTGGCCAATTTCCCCACTTCGATGCTAAAATTTCTTCTATTACTCATCACAATAGTTTTATAGTAGAATACCAGTAAGCCCACTCTAATCCTTATTTTATTCCTCCACTCTGTGGACCCTGGGAAAGTGATGTCCACTCCATCTCTAGATAAAGAGGGGGCTTAGATTCCACATGGATGGCAGATGCAATTCCTCTGCTTGCAGTTGTTGGCACTCTTGATTCCCTGGTATGGTGGTTGACCATCTTCACCTCCCTGTTAGATGACCTGGGTAAGTCCAATGAACCAGAGAGTTGGAGTTGCAACACTACTGAGGCTCAGGGCACAGCTGGCACATGGACAGTCCAGAGATTCAAGTCCCCTAAGTATGCAGGATCCCTAACACCAACCACAGGTTCAGTAAAATTGATAGAAGAGGAATGTGTAGAAAGGTCCCATCCGAGTCGAGCGCCATCACACTCAGGAGCACAAATTCCAAAGTAGGGCCCACTGACATGGGACAGAGCTCCAAATCCATCTGCCATACCCATATACCCTATGGATCTCTGTAGCCTGCAGGAGAAACAGCAACTAGGGTTGAATCTACTTTGGCCTTCTCAGGGGTCCTGCCTAGGTGTGCATAAGCATGACCCTCTGATGACCTTCTGATTCTTTTTGGAAAGACTCTTAGCCATATAAACACATTTGTCTTTGTCATTTCCCCCTTTTATTCAAGGTTAAAAAGCAGTTTTTAATACTTCATCCAATATATAGGCTGAGATATTCTGCTGGACTGAATTGACCCTTTTAGTTGAGGTCTCTTTGTAGTTGCATCGCAAATTAGTAATTGGTAGCAATCCCTCAGCCCTAGGGAGGCTTATCCCCAGGATTCATGTCCCATGCTGGGGGGAAGGTAGTGCATTTACATGCTGAGTTTGGCTTAGACAGCGGCCACATTTGAGGAACGTGGAGGTTTCAGGAGGTAACTCTTAGGCACTCTGCAGCTCTAAGCCTAGTTGAAATTTCAGGCACACAAGCTCATAAGCATAGTCATTGGTATCAAGGGCTCATTATTGGACCATCTCTCCTTGTTGGTCTTTCCCATTGCACTTGGGGGATTACTGTTGTTCCATTTCGGGAATGTGACAGAGCTCCCCTGGATAAGAACTCAGCACTCCCTCAGTTGATGTTTGTAACTCTAACTACTATAAAAATACACAACATATATTAGAACATTTTTATGTTCCTTATATACATGCCCTGGAGAACTCCCTCCCAACCATGTGCCCCCCATCAATAACACCCCACAACAGTGTATTTCCCTTGCCATAGTTGAACCTGTCTGTAGTCCAAAACTTCTTCAACAATGAAGCCTAATATATTGCCAAATTCAATTAATAGAAAATTGAAATACAGTGATGGGTTTAAAGTTCAGAAACAGAATACAAAGAATTTATAAATACTAAAATAAAGTAAAAATAAATTGGTGTATTAATAAAATGAAAAGTATTATAAAGTTTTGTTTTAAACATTTTGCCTTTCATCACTGTAATAGGTGTTGCCCTGTATGTACAGTGGCAAGGCACTTTCTTTCATTTCTATCTCTGTGTCTACATTCTTTCTTTTTTCTTTTCCAATTTTTAATTTTGTCTTCAAAAAAGTTTTAGACCACAGTCATTCACATACACAATATAGGGAACTCCCGTATATCCAACATCAAACACGTTTCCCCTTTCCCCAGCAATGATCTCTTTATGTGTTCTTGTTATATTTGCTGCAGCTGATGTACAGATTTTGAAACATAGCTATCAACCATGGTTCCATTTTGGTTTACATTATGGTTTATATTTTAGACTGTACAAATTTCTTAATTTTTATCTTCCTTATCTTTTACATTTTGGTTTACATTTTAGCTTATAGATTCTTATACACTTTTGGTGTAAATTAACATGTCCTATATCCATCATTGCACGATCCTGTGGAGCACGGCCACTGCTTCTCAGTTGCCCTGCTTCCATCTATTCTATACCTCTCTTCCCCTCCCCTCAGGGCCCACAGTGACAATCAATCTTCACTACTTAGGTGACCAGATTACAGATACTGCAACAATGCTCAGAGTTTGAAATACTAGACTACCCTAACTAATTGGGAGCCACTGATTCTCTTGAGACACTATTCCCTCTCTTTGGGAACATCAGGTCTCCCCAGGTTGTGGGTACACCTTCATGCTCATTTTATGGGTCTCCACACCATGATATATAACACACTATGACAAAATGAGCACTCACACACGCCCTAGATGCTTGCCCCTGTACTAGATGCCCCCACTTAAGCACCTTAAACACTTAATTCTTCCTTATTATATTTTCTAAAGAGTTTTCTCAACATTATAGCTTCAAACATATACCTGACATTCTCCCATATTCAACTGTCCCCCCAGCCCTTCCCCCAATTCCTTGGGCCATCTGACCCATCCTCTCAAACTTAGCACCCCTCAAGTCCACAAAGCCCCACCCAAAGATATCCCTATGTCCCCATTTTTCCCTTCCCTGTTCAAATACTTACCTCCACATAATCATAGAATTCACCCATGTAGGCATCAGCTTGCAACCTTCCTCACCCCCCAAATTCCTTTAAGCCTATTTTCCAGTCTCTAGCTCTCTGACACAGCTCAGTTTGCTTGTTTCACATCAGAGTGTTCAGGTAGTATTTGCCCTTCAATATCTGGCTTGTTTCACTCAACCAAAAGTCCTCAAGATTCACCCATGTTATCACATTTGCTTGTACTGTATTCCTTCTTATAGCTGAATAGTATTCCATTGTATGTATATTCCACATTTTATTTATCCATTAATCTGTTGATGGGCATGTGGGTTGATTCGAACTTTTGGCAATAGTGAATAATGCTGCTATGAACACTGGTGTGTATATATCTGTTTGTGTCCTTATTTTCAGTTCTTCTGTGTATATACCCAGCAGTGGAATTGCTTGGTCTTATGGCAAATCTATAGCTAACATTTTGATAAACTGCTAAACTGTCCTCCAGGATGGCTGGATCCTTCTGCATTCCCACCAGCAGGGGATGATTGTTCCCATTCCTCCACATCCTCTCCAGCACGTGTAAATTTCTGTTTTTTTGATAGCTGCCAGTCTTAATGGAGTAAGATGGTATCTCATTGTATTTTGATTTGCATTTCCCTAATAGCTACTGATTTTGAACATTTTTTCATGTGCTTTATAGTCAGTATTTCTTCTTTGACAAAGTGTCTGTTCAAATATTTATATCATTTTTAATGGGTTGTTTGTCTTTTTATTTTCAAGATATAGTAGCTCTTTATATATTCAGGATATTAGTCTCCTATCAGATATATGGTTAACAAATATTTTCTCCCATTGTGTAGGCTCTCTTTTCACTTTCTTGTCAAATTCCGTTGAGGTGCAGAAGGCTTTAATTTTGAGGAAGTCCCATTTATCTATTTGTTCTTTTGCAGCTAGTGTTTTTGGTGGGAAGTTCATGAAGCCATTTCCTACTACAAGGTCCTGTAGATGCTTCCTTACATTATATTCCAAGATCTTTATGGTCTTGGCTCTTACATTTAGGTCTTTGATCCATTTGAGTTGATTTTGGTATGAGCTGTGAGATGGTAATCCTCTTTCCTTCTTTTGCATATAGATATCCAATTCACTAGGCAACATTTGATGAAGAGGCCATTAACTCCCAGTTGAGTGGGCTTTGAGGCCTTGTCAAATATCAGATGAGTGTATATATATTAGGATCTAAATCAGAACTCTTAATTTGGTTCCATTCGTCAGTGTATCTATCCTTGTGCCAATACCATGCCATTTTCACTACAGTAGCTTTGTAGTATGCTTTGAAATCAGGTAGTGTGATTCCTTCAGTTTCATTTTTCTTTTTCAATGTCTTTTGGCTATTTGGGATCTCTTTCCTTCCAGATACATTTCATAGTTAGTTTTTCTAGTTAGTTAGAAAAGGCCGTGTTGATTTTTAATAGGATTGCATTGAATCTGTAGATCAATTTTGGTAGGATACACATGTTAATAATGTTTATTCTTCCTATGCATGAACAGGGAATATTCTTCCATTTACTTAGGTCTTCTTTGATTTCCTTGAACAGTGTTGTGTAGTTTTCTGTGTATAACTCTTCTACATTTTCAGTTAAATTTATTCCTAGGTATTTGATTTTTTAAATTTACTATTGTAAATGGTAGTTTTCCTTGATTTCCTCTTCAGATTGCTCATCATTGATGTACAGAAATGCTACAGATTTTTGTGCTTTAATCTTATACCCTGTGAATTTACTGAATTCATTTATAAGTTCTAGAAACTTTGTTGTAGACTTCTTAGGGCTTTCTATGTACAAGATCATGTCATCTGCAAATAGTGAAATTTTGACTTCTTCCTCTCCTATTTGGATGCCTTTTACATCTGGTTCTTGCCTCAGTGCTCAAGCAAGTATGTCTAGTACAATGTCAAAGAAAAGGGGTGATAGTGGGTATCCTTTTCTTGTTCTTGATCTTAGAGGGAAATATTTAAGATTTCACCATTGTAAATGATGTTAGCTGTGGGTTGTTCACATATATTCTTTATCATGTTCAGAAAGTTTCCTTCTATTCCTATCTTTTGCAGTGTTTTTATCAAGAAAGGGTGCTGTATTTTGTCAAATGCTTTTTCTGTATCTATAAATATGATCCTGTGATTTTTTTCCCTTCAATCTGTTTATATGGTGTATTATATTAATTGGTTTTCTTATGTTGAACCATCCTTGCATAGAAGGAATGAAACCCACCACTTGGTCATGGTGTATAACTGATTTAACGTGTTGTTGAATACAGTTAGCAGGTATTTTGTTGAGGATTTTTGTATCCAGATTCATTAGAGAGATTGGTCCTTAATTTTCCTTTCTTGTGATGTCTTCATTTGTCTTTGGAATTAGGGTAATGTTGGCATCAAAAAATAAGATAGGCAATGTCCCTTCTTTTTCAATTTTTTGGAAGAATTTAAACAACATTGGTGTTAGTTAGTTCCTGAATATTCAGTAGAATTCACTTGTAAAGCCATTCAACCCAGGGCTCTTCTTAGTTGGGAGGCTTTTAATGACTGATTCTATCTCTTTACTTATGATTGATTTGTTGAGATCATCAACTTCTTCTTTTGTCAATGTAGTTTGCTTATGTGTTCCTAGGAATTTGTCCATTTCCTATAAATCGTCTTTCTTGTTGGAATATAGTTTTTCAAAGTATCCACTTATGATAGTATTTATTTCTATGTGGAGGTTGATGATATCCCCTTTCTCATTTCTTATTTTGTGTATTTGCATCTTCTCTTTTTTTTCTTTGTTAGTCTAACTAAGGGTTTGTCAATTTTATTGATCTTCTCAAACAATCAGCTCTATGTTTTGCTTATTTCTTTGAGCACTTTCTTATTTTCTATTTCATTTAGTTCTGCTATAATCTTTGTTATTTCTTTCTTCTTTATTTGGGGTTAGTTTGTTGTTGTTTTTTACTAATTACTCCAATTGTACAGTTAGTTCTTCTATTTTACCTCTTTCCTCTTTTTTGATGTATGAATTTATGGCTATGAATTTCCCTCATCCTACAGATTTTGCTGCACTCCATAAGTTTTGATATGTTGTGTTATCATTTTCATTCTTTTGAAGGGAGTTATTGATTTCTTTTGAGATTTTCATCTTGACCCACTGTTTTTCTAAGAGTGTGTTTTTTAACTGTTATATCTTGGTGCCAAATCTGGGTCTTTGACCCTTTCAGATTTCTAGCTTCCTTCCACTATGGTCAAAGAAATTTTGTTTGATTTCAAACTTTCTGATTTCATTGAGAATTTTTTCTGGCCTAGCATTTCATCTATATTGGAAATGATTGAAGTGTGTTTGAACAAAAATGTATATCCTGTTATATTTCAGTGTAATGTTCTGCATATGTCTATTAGGTTCAGATGCTCTAATATATTGTTCAAAGTCTTTGTTTCTTTAATGATTCTGTTTTGAGGTGTTCTGTCGAGTGGTGATAGTCATGTATTAAAATCCCCCACTCTAATTGTAGAGGCATCTATTCCCTCACTTAGCTTTTCCAGTATTTTCAAGTATTTGGGAGGGCCCTTGTTAGGGGCATAAATGTTTATGATTGTTCTTTATTCTTGAAAGATTATTCCTTTCACTACTATTTAATGTCCACCTTTGTCTCTCACAATAGTTTTGCATTTAAGTCTATTTTCTCTGATATTAATATAGCTAAACTTGCCCATTTTTTATTATTCCTTGCCTGTAAGATTGTTTTCAAACCATTCACTTTCAATCTCCTTGAATCCCTGGGTCTAAGAAGTGTTTCTTCGGTCAAATTTGCCTATCCAATCTTCCAATTTATGTCTCTTAACAGGTGAGTTTAATCCATTGACATTCAGTGTTATTACTTTCAAGAAATTACTTATATTATCCATATTTTCTTTGGATTTATATTTGTCATATATTGTTTGATTTTTTTTCTTTTTGTAATTTTAGTAGATCTTACATTCTCCTCCAACTCTGTCTCTCCTGTTTTTTTCTTTCCTCCTGCAAAATTCCCTTTAGTATTTCCTGAAGGGCAGGGTTCTTGTTGGCATACTGTCCTAGTTTCTATTTATATGTGAATATTTTGAACTCTCCATCATATTTGAAGGCTAGCTTTGCTGGTTGGAGTATTCTTGGTTGGAAGTTCTTTTCTTTTAGTACCTTCATTATGTCATACCACTGCATTCTTCCCTCCATGGTTTCAGATGAGTAATCAGCACTTAATCTTATGGAGCCTCCCTTATATGTGATGGTTCTCTTTTCTCTTGCTGCTTTTAGTATTTTCTCTTTGTCTTGCACATTGGGTAATTTGACAAGTATATGTCTTGGGGTAAGCCTGTTGGGATTTATGCTGTTTGGGGTACATTGTGCTTCCTGGACATGTACATGCATCTCCCTCAATAGGTTTGGGAAGTTTTCAGACATTTTCGCCTTCAACACCTCTTCTCTCCCTTTTCCCTGCTCTTCTCCTTCTGGAATGCCTATGATGTGTATCTGTGTGCATTTTGTGTTGTCATTCAGGTCCCTAAGCCCATGTTGGATTTTTTCTATCTTTTTAATCATCAATTATACTATCTGCTTGATTTCAGATGTACTGTCTTTCTCATCACTAATTATTTCCTCTGCCTCTTCAAATCTGCTATTATTTGCTGAGAGTGTATTTTTGCTTTCTTGGATTGTGCTGTTGATCTCCATCATATCCATTATCTTTTTGTGCATGATTACAATTTTTGTATGCTCTCCAGCTCTTTTCTTAATATGTTTAATATCTTCCTTCACTTCATTGAATTGTTCTATGATACATGTTTTGAGAGCTTTAATTATTTGTTCAGTGTTCCCCTTCTTTTCCTGGGTTTAGTTTGTTCATTGGATTTGGCCATGATTTCCTGATTATTGGTATGGCCTGTAGTTTTTTGTTGTTTTCTGGTCATCATTTTATTTTGTTTGTTTTATTCAGTTGATTAGATTCTTCATCTAGCTGTTTAATTTGTTGTTGTATTTGTGAGCATGTCACTTTTTCTCCTTCTCTCTTTGTTCTTCTCATTCAATTTTCTTGTAGTTGGCTAAGTTTTCTCAAAGGAAAATATTAAGGCCAGAGAAAGCAAAAGGGGTAAGAAAGTAAAATATAATTGTAGTATTGATAGTGAATTTTAGCAGAAGGACCATGTGAGATCTAGGAGAATGGATATTGAAATCATGTAAGCTGTGTATAGTTATAACCATAAAAAAGTGGTGTACCTATAATGAGATAGTGAACTGAATATGGGTTGGAATATAATATGAATTAAAAGGCCAGTGTGGTCAGGAGAGAGGGAATGAGAAAAGAAAGGATGGGGATATAAATAATGAATAAAAGATAGAAAACAGATTAGAGGTATTAGAGATAAAAATCAGAAATATTGGGGACTAAACAAAGTGGTGGAATGTAAGAGAAACAATAAATGATGGAAGATATAATGATATAAAGGAAAGGGGTCAGTTATGGTAGCCAAAACAGTATACACAGAAAAGTGGAAATTGAGGATGAGGAAGCAGAGCAAATAAGAAATGTTGCCTGCAGCACCTAATATAAAAAAATTAAAAGAATAAAAAATTAAAAATAAAAAAGCAAGTGTGAAAAAGAGAAAGGAAAAAAGGAAAACAAAGGGCCATGGGTGGATAAAGGGGAAAGAAAAACAAGAAAACAAACCAGCAAAAAAGACCGGATAAGGCCTCAGGCAACAATCCTCTTTGCAATTGAATAAACTGCTTAGGAGTCTGACCCTTCCCCTTTCTCCCTTCCTCACTTCCCTCTATCCCAGGGCAGCAGGAAGGCTGCATGGGGGCTCCTGTAGGAAATTAAAATGGGTTCCTGGTGAACCAACTCACCTCAGAATATAAAGTCTCTTAATTTCTTGAAAGAGAGCACCCACCCCTTGCCAGGAGCCCTAAATATGCTATTGGAAGCCTGCAAAGCCTGTCCTACTGTCCCTTTCCCTTAGGTGTGCTATAGGGGGGCTAGTTAATTTTCTGACTTCACCTTCTCCTAGACCAAGTTTCCTATCCCAGGGCATTTAAGTAAATCAGGTTCTCTCAGCAAATTCACCTCTCCTCTCTTCCTAGGCTCTCCCCAAGTCAGCTGATATGCTCCTACAAATTCAGTAAAATGGGGGGACCAGAAAATTGAACCTTCACTCCTTGGGCCCCTCTGCACCTCCCACCTAAGCTCTCCCACTCCTGGAGTTAGTCTGTGACCAGAGGGGTAGGGCAAAGCTGGGTTTCCGGGAACGCTGGGCTCAGGAAACAGAGCCCTGGGAGAATGTGGACTTGGGGTATGTAGGCCTGTGAAATGTGAGTAGCATGGTTTCAGAGAACACGGACTTAGGGTTCACGCATTTGGGAACATGAGGCTTAGGAACACTGCCACACAATCAGCAGCTCTCTGGGAGCACTGCACACTCAGCCCTAGGGGGAAGGGATTTACCTTCCCAAGGTTTCTGAATTCAGTGTCAGAAACCAGCCATTCTACCTTGAGCAAACATTAAAATTCTGCTGCAGTCTCTCCAGGTCAACATCTAGACACCTCCTGCCCTGTAGGTTCTTGGAACAGCCCGCTCTGGCAGAATTCCATTTCCACACAGCCAGTCCTTTGTGGGAGAGATGATGATGTTGTACTTACTCAAATGCCATCTTGCCCACTCTCTGCAACTTTGAAACATGGATCTCCTTTCCAATAGTTTGCAATAATAGTTTCATCATTTACTTCTAAGGTATCATAAAAAATTTCTTTAGCATGCATATTGCTATCAACTGTCTCTTCAAAGCAATGCAGGTCCTTTATTCCAAGCATCTCACAATTCCTCCAATAAATACCCCTTACCCATTTATAAAACTTACCCAGCATTCTGGTAATTGCAAAAGCACTTCCCCACTCCTCAGTACCAAATTCTGTATTAGTCAGCCAAAGGGGTGCTGTGATGGTTAGCCTATTGTGTCAACTCAGCCTGGTAATTCTGCCCAATTGTTTGGTCATGCATACACTGGGCTAACTGTAATATAAAGGCATTTATGGACTTTGGTCACCATTGACCTTACTCCAGTGGTAAATCATAGATAGCTGATTACAGTTACATCAGTCAGAGAGATTACCATCAGCAATGAGTCATGCCTAACCCAATTAGTTGAATGCTTTAAAAGGGGAAATGTTACTAGCATTGATAGAGAATTTTCCTAGCTCATCTTTGTACAGCCAGTGTCTCCCAGAACTTGCCAAGAAACTTCACTGGACTTTCATGTCGGAACCATGCTGCTATTACCATTGTAGCTAGGTAAGATGATTTAAAGTCTGGAAATAAGGAAATGAGAATTTTCCAACTTTGCTTTTCCTTTTTGTTTCTGGCTATTCAGGACCCCGTATGCTTCTAAATAAATTTGATAATGATGTTTTGCATTTATTTTAAAAATGCATGTACAATTTTAATCAGGATTGCATTGAATCTTTGTATCAATTTGAGTAGAAGTGACATCTTAATGATATTCAGTATTCCAATTCATGAGCATGGAATGTTCTTCCAATTTTTTAGGCTTTTTAAAATTTCTCTTAACAATGAGTTGTAGTTCTCTAAGTACAAGTGCTTTATATCTTTGGTTAAGTTTATTCCTGAATATTTTGGATTTGTTTGTCATTTTTTATTTTCAGCACTCTTTTTACACTTTTAGTTACTTTTATTGATAAAATCTTCATTTCTAGACTCTCTTTCAGGCCTCTCTTCCCTGTCTTTTCTTTTCAATAGGGTTGGGGAAATTTCTACCATAATTTCTTCGAGTGTCCTTCAGACCCTTTTCACTCCTCTTCTTCTGTGAAACCCATGAAAAATATGTTTGCATGTCTCTTGCTGTCATTTTGTTCCCTGAGACCTTGTTCAATTTTTTCCCATTCTTTTCTTCATCTGTTCTTCGGTATGTTCATTTCAGAGGCAGCACCTGGTTGTAGCCTGCCTGCAGAACCTGGACTTGTGCATCCCCATGGCTGCATGAGAGACTCTTACAAAACACCATACTATTGACAGATATCTCTTGTTGATCTGTTTCCCTAGAGAACCCTGACTAATACAGCTTGGTACCAGGAGTGGTTCGTGAGGAACAGAGTCTTAAAGATGGGGTATCTGAGTTGGTTCTGGGAGTTTTGCAATTGGATCTCTATTCTAATTGGAACTAATTGGACTCAAGAGTACTGATGACTCCCTTTCCAATAACGAAGAGACTGCTAACAGTCCATAGCATGAGGTGGCAATCGAGATACACAAAATAGCATCACTGAATTCCTCTTCCTCCATGCTTATAAGGAGCAAGGATCTGGGTGAGAATGTTTTCAACACCTTAATAGAGTTCTGTGGAGTCAAATGGTATAATTATGTTGGTTGGCTCCTCCTAGATACTCTGGATACAGTTATAAAAGAAAGAGATGAGTTAAAGTCTTCCAACTTGAAACTTAAACACTGAATGAATGATACACAAATTTCTATGTATGCTTTGAAAGAAAATCTTGTCTCCTGGAGCTATGGGCTCAAAATATCTGAGAACCAAACTCAGACTCTCATTATATGAGTAGTTGAGTTACAAAGGAAACTAAAATCTCAACCCTGCAGGGTTTCTCCAGTTAAATTGGAGGCATTGATTGGAAAAGAGTGGAATCCAGAGAACTGGGATGGAGACATATGGTATGATGATGATATTGATGGAAGCATTGGAACCCTGAATTCTGTGGCAATTTTAACAGATAAGCCTGGGAAGATCTGCTCTGTTCAGACCATACCTTGTCAACCTTGTATTATCCAGCCTCCAGCTTGACCCAGGGAGTCTGAAATAACTTATAGCCTTGAGGTGGGTGCCAGTGAGACTGAAGTTTGCCTTGCCCAGTCTCTGGCCTGCCACAGAGAGTCTAGACCTCCTCTCAGCCCTGAGGCACATACCAGCCAAATTCCAGCAGCCACTTCCGAGCCTTTAGTCTGCCCTGAGGAAACTGCCTTCTGACCTCTGCCTGAAGGGATAAATCCTGTCTCACCAGAAGAAAATGCAAGGGAATACCCTGAGGTCAGTAGCTTGCAAAGCATTTCTAATCCTTCTCCTTACCCAACCCCTCAACCTAACACTTCAAGACCAATTACTAGATTAAAATCACAACAGTCCCGAAAGGTGAAATACACAGTGTGACCCATGAGAAAGTAAGGTATACTCAGAAAGAATTGCATGAGTTTTCCAACTTATGTAGACAAAAAATCAGAAGAATATATGTGGGAATGGATACTATGGGTATGGTATAGTGGTGGAAGGAATATAGAGTTGGAACAGGCTGAATTTTTTGATATAGGCCTACTTAGTAGAAATTCAGCATTCAATGCAGTAGCTCAAGGGGTTAGAAAGGGCTCTAGCAGTTTTTGGGGGTGGCTGACTGAAACATGGATCAAAAGATGGCCTAGCTTGTCTGAGGTTGAGATACTCAATTTTCCCTCCTATACAGTAGAAGAGGGAATTCAACACTTAGGGAGATTGGAATGCTAGAATGGATTTACCATTTGAGAGATGCCCACCCACCCAAGGATGTCCAGAGGAGCACCCTTGACCAAGACTGTGAGGAACAAATTTGTAGGACTAACTCCATCTTCCCTGAAGAGCTCTGTGGGTGCTCTTCTCTGTTGTCCAGATATTACTATAGGGAGGGCTGTGATGGAATTAGAATTCTAAAACATTATGGGCATAATGGGAGGTCAGTCTGGTAAAAATCAAGGATGGGATTCCTGGAGGCTCTGTGGTACTGGGGAGCTCGTGAGCCCTGAGTGGGCTATTGGGGGGATGACAGGGCAGGAGGCCTTCACAAACCGATTTGGTGAGATGGTTGGGAGTTTTTTGCGAGGTGGGGAAATTTTTGATTTCTGACACAAATAATAGCACTTTTGGTGGGAGCCCCCCACCCCCAAGGCTGGCTGCTGATCTGCAGTGGCCTTGGATCACTCACAGTAAGGAGATGTGGCCGGGAGGCTGTTTCAGAAGATGACAGGGTGGGAGACTTCTGGAAGCCGATTAGGGGAATCTTTTGTGAGGCATGGGATTTTTGGTTTCGGACACTAATAAAGCACTTCCGGCTAGAGCCCAGTCCCCTAGGCCGGGCTGTGGATCTGTAGCATTCTTCAATTGGCTGCAATATAGAGGCACCCCCAACTGGCTCTTTCAGGGCTCGCAGGGTGAGAGGTATCCTGAAGTTGAATTGGTGATACAGCCACAGAAGAGAACCTAGAGAGAGGGGGAATTGTGGGTTTCGGACACATAGGTCAGAGTTTGTGGATGTGACCTCTCCCATAGTGCTGGCACCCAGCTGCAGGAATCACTGAAGGCTGTGTTGCACTGCAGTGCTCCCAGGCTCCCTGTTAACCAGATTTGAGGTTACCAGGTCTGTGTCCCCTAAGCCCTGGTGGCCTACACCCCAGAGACTCACACCTCTTGAGTCCGCAATATCACAGACTTTCCATCCTTGAATCCACCATGCCATGAGGCCCATCTGAGGTCCTTGATTGTCCTAGCCCTAAACATTTGCATTTTTTAAATTTAAATTTTAATTTTATATCTTTTATTTTTTATTGTCCCTGTTGCTAATATTGAATTATTTCCTAGTTTTTCTTCCATTGTATCCCCAAGGTCTTTTTTATTTCATTTATTTAGGGTTTTTTTGTTGTTGCTGTAGTAGGTGTTATATATCTTCTTTTCTTTTCCTTACTTGTTACCCTCCCTTTTCTTTACCCACCCCCCCTTTTTCTTTCTTTCTTTCTTCTATCTTTTTTATTTTTCTCCTTTTCTATTGTCCATCATTTTCTTCTTATTTTATTTTATCTTAATTATACAATAGGTGCTGCAGAGAACACCTCACATTTGCTGGGTTTCCTCATCCTCCTTTGCCTCATTTCTGTGTGAATTGATTTTGGCTATCTACACTATCCCCTTTCCCTCACATCTTGATATCCTCCATCATCTACTGTCTCTCCTATATTCCACGTCTCTTTCTTTGATCCCCAAATTGTCTAACTCTTAATTTTTAAAACCTTTGCTTGGTTTAATGTCTTTTATCCACTCTTGAAACTATTGCCTTTCTTTTCTCTTTCCCTCTCTCACGAAAACACTAGCTTTTTAATTCATACCATATTCCTCCCATATGCATTCAACTACCTCATTATAGGTACTCTACTTACTGCTATAACTCTACACAACTAATGTGAATGTAATATCCAATCTCCCAGATCTCATATTGTTGCTCTGTTAACATTTATTAACAATACTACTTTACACATTTTCCCTGCTTACACAATTGCCTTTCCCTGGCCCTAATACTTTCCTTCACAGTGAACTCAGCCAGCAATAAGAAATTAGAATAAGAAGAAAAAAGTGAAAAAGAGAAGATATAATACTTACACAAAAACAACAGCTAATTAATCCCCAAGACTAGACAAAGAAGCTAAGGAACTGATTAAACCAGTCAAAATAGAACGATACCAGACAGCAACAAAAATCTACAAACCAAACCAGTAACCAGGAAAACATGGCTGAATCCAATGAACAAACTAAAATCCAGGAAGGAGAGCAGAACTTCGCACAAGTAATTAAAGATCTCAGAACGTATATCACAGACAAATTTAATGAAGTAAAGGAAGAGGTTAACAATATGATGACAACACTTGGAGGGGAAATTGCAGACATACACAGAAAGATAACAGATATGATGGGAATGAACACCACAGTTCAAGAAATCAAAAATACACTCACAGCAAATAGCAGCAGATTAGAAGAGGCAGGGCAGAGAATTAGTGATGTGGAAGACAGTACATTGGAAATCAAAGAGATAGTAGAATTGATTGATAAAAAGATAGAAAAAATCCAGCTAGGACTTAAGAACCTGAATGACAATGCAAAACACAGAAACATACGTATTATAGGCATCCCAGAAGGAGAAGAGAAGGGAAAGGCATCAGAAGGAGTGTTGCAGGAAATAAGGGCTAAAAACTTCCCAAATCTACTGAGACAAAAGTACATATCCAAGAAGCAGAATGCACCCCAATCATCATAAACCCCAACAGACCCACCCCAAGACATATACTTATCAAATTATCCAATGCTCAAGACAAAGAGAAAATTCTAAAAGCAGCAAGAGAAAAGAAAACCATCATATATAAGGGAAGCTCCATAAGATTAAGTGCTGATTTCTCATCTGAAACCATGGAGGCAAGAAGGCAGTGGTATGATATAGTCAAGGTACTAAAAGAAAAAAATTTCCAACCAAGAATACTCTATCCAGCTAAACTAGCATTCAAAAATTATGGAGAGTTCAAAATATTCACAGATAAACAGAAATTGAAAGAGTATGCAAACAAGAAGCCTCCCCTTCAAGAAATTCTAAAGGGAGTTCTGCAGGAAGAAAGGAAAAATAGGGACAGGCAGAGTTGGAGGAGAGTGTAAGAGCAACAAAAAAGAAAAAGGAGAAGAAAAAAAACCCAAACAAACAAAATATGACAAACACAAGTCCAATCAAAATATGGCTAACATAAATAATTCCCTGAAAGTAATAACACTGAATGTCAATGGAATAAACTCCCCTATCAAAAGATTCAGACTGTGACCTTGGATAAGGAAATATGACAAATCTATATGCTGCCTACAAGAGACACATCTTAGGCCCAGAGATTCATGGAGGCTGAAAGTGAATGTTTGGAAAGCAATCTTACAAGGAAACAATAACCATAAAAAAAAGGCAGGAATAGCTATAGTAATATCAGCCAAAATAGACTTTAAATGCAAAAAAATTTGTGAGAGACAAAGAAGGATACTACATATTAGTGAAAGGGACAATCTCTGAAGAAGAACAAACAATCAAAAATATTTATGCTCCTAACAAGGGTGCCTCAAATACGTGAGACAAACACTGGAAAAACTAAGTGAAAGAACACATGCATCTGCAATTATAGTGGGGGATTTTAATATACCACTATGAACTCTGGACAGAACATCTCAAAAGAGAATCAATAAAGGAACAAAATATTTGAATAGTACATTAGAGGAGCTGGCTCTAATAGACATATACAAGTAATTACACCCAAATACAGCAGGATATACATTTTTCTCAAGTGCACATGGATCACTCTCCAAGATAGACCATATGCTATGCCACAAAGAAAGGCTTAATGAATTCAGAAAGATCGAAATCAAACAACAAAATATCTCTGACCACAGTGGAGTGAAGCTGGAAATCTGCAAGGGCCAGAGACCCAGATTTCACACCAAGATAGGGAAATTAAACAGCACACTCTTAGAAAAACAGTGGGTCAAAGAGGAAGTCTCAAAAGAAATCAATGACTACCTTGAAACAAATGATAATGATAACACAACATACCAAAATTTATGGGATGCAGCAAAAGCAGTACTGAGAGGAAAATTTTTAGCTATAAATTCATACATCAAAAAAGAAGGAGCAAAAATTGAAGAACTAACTGCACATTTGGAAGAATTAGGAAAAAAAACAAAGTAATACCACAGGAAGAAGAAGGAAGGAAATAACAAAGAAGAGAACTAAATGAAATAGAAAAGAAGAAAGTACTTGAAAAGATAAAGAAGATCAAGAGCTGACTTTTTGAGAAGATCAATAAAATTGACAAACCTTTAGCGAGACTAACAAAGAAAAAAAGAGAGAATATGCAAATACACAAAATAAGAAATGAGACAGGAGATATCACCACTGACCCCACAGAAATAAAGACTATCATAAGAGGATATTTTGAAAAACTATATTCCAACAAAAATGACAATTCAGAGGAAATGGACAAATTCCTAGAAACACATAAGCAGCCTATATTGATGAAAGAAGAAATCGAAGATCTGAACAAACCAATCATAAGTAAAGAGATAGAATCAGTCATTAAAAACCTCCCAACTAAGAAGAGCCCAATGCCAGACAGCTTCACAGGTGAATTTCACAAAATATTCCAGAAAGAACTAACACCAATCCTGCTGAAACTCTTCTAAAAAATCAAAACAGAAGGAACATTTCCTCACTCATTCTATGATGCCAACATTACCCTAGTATCAAAGCCAAACAAAGACACCACAAGAAAGGAAAACTACAGACAAATTTCTCTAATGAACCCAGACACAAAAATACTTAAGAAATTACATGCTAAACGTATTCAACAACACATTAAAAGAATTCTACACCACGACCAAGTGGGATTCATTCCAGGTATGCAAGGATGGTTCAACATAAGAAAATCAATCAATGTAATACACCATATAAACAGATTGAAGGAAAAAAATCACATGATTATATTTATAGATGCAGAAAAAGCATTTGACAATATATAGCACCTTTTCTTGATAAAAACACTCCAAAAGATCAGAATACAAGTAATGTTTTGAACATGATAAAGAGTATATATGAAAAACCCACAGCCAACATTGTTTATAATGGAGAAATCCTAAAATCCTTCCCTCTAAAGTCAGCAACAAGACAAGGATGCCCACTGTCTCCCCTTCTATTTAATATTGTTTTAGAAGTACTTGTTCGAGCACTGAGGCAAGAACCAGATATAAAAGGCATTCAGATTGGAAAGGAAGAAGTCAAAATTTCATTATTTGCAGATGACATGATGCTAAACATAGAAAACCCTGAGAGGTCTACAACAAAGCTTCTAGAACTCATAAATGAGTTTAGAAAGTCGCAGGTTATAAGATCAATGCACAAAAATCAGTAACATTTCTGTACAACAATAATGAGCAAAGTTCAGGAGGAAATAAAGAAGCAAATACCATTCACAATAGTTAATAAAAAAATCAAATTTTAGGAATACATTTAACTAAAGATGTAAAATACTTATACACTGAGAACTATACAAGACTGTTCAAGGAAATCAAAGAAGACCTAAATAAATGGAAGAAGATTCCCTGTTCATGGATAGGAAGACTAAATATTATTAAGATGTCTATCTTACCAAAACTAATCTACACATTCAAAGCAATCCCAATAAAAATCAACACAGCCTTCTTTAAGGAAATGGAAAAACTAACTATGAAATTTATCTGGAAAGGAAAGAGGCCCCGAATAGCCAAAAACATATTGAAAAAGAAAAACGAAATTGGAGGAATCACACTACCTGACTTCAAAACATATTACAAAGCTACAGTAGTGAAAACAGCATGGTATTGGAATAAGAAGAGACACACAGGCCAATGGAATCAAATTGAAAGTTCTGACATAGAACCTCATATATATAGCCACATAGTATTAAATAAAGCCACCAAACCCTCTCAACTGGGAGAGAATGGCTGATTCATCAAATGGTGCCTGGAGAACTGCATATCCATAAGTAGAAGAATGAAAGAGGATTACCATCTCACACCTTATACAAAGATCAACTCAAGATGGATCAAAGACCTAAATATAAGAGCCAAGACCATAAAGACCTTGGAAAGCCGTGTAGGGAAACCTCTACAAGACCTTGTAATAGGAAATGGCTTCATGAATATCACACCAAAGGCACTAGCAGCAAAAGAACAAATAGATAACTGGGACATCCTCAAAATTAAAGCCTCTGCACATCAAAGGAGTTTGTCAAGAGAGTAAAAAGGGAACCTACACAATGGGAGAAAACTTATAACCTGCATATATAAAGAACTCCTTTATCTTAAAAATAAAAAGATAAACAACCCATTTATAAAATGGGAAAAAAATTTAAACAGACACTTCTCCAAAGAAGAAATACAAACGGTTAAAAAGCAATGAAACAATGCTCCAAATCTTTAGCTATCAGGGAAATGCAACTCAAAACTACAATGAGATACCATCTTACTCCCATAAGATTGGCAGCTATGAAAAAAACAGAAGAATACAAATGCTGGAGAGGATGTGAAGAAATGGGAACAGGAACACTCATCCACTGTTGGTGGGAATGCAGAAGGATCCAAGCATTCTGGAGGACAGTTTGGCGGTTTCTCAAAAGACTAACCATAGATTTGCCATATGACCCAGCAATTCCATTGCTGGATATATATCCAGCAGAACTGAAGGCAGAGACACAAACCGATATATGCACACCAATGTTCATAGCAGCATTGTTCACTATCACCAAAAGTTGGAATCGACCCAAATGCCCATCAACAGATGAGTGGATCAATAAAATGTGGTATATACATTCAATGGAATAATACTCGGCTTTAAGAACAAATACACTACAAACACATGTGATAACATGGATGAATCTTGAGAACCTTTTGTTGAGTGAAGCAACGCAGGCATTGAAGGACAAATACTACATGACCTCAATGATATGAAATAAGCAAGCTTCCTCAGAGAGCTAGAGATTGGAAGATAGGCTTACAGTAAATCGGGGTGTAGAGGAAGGATGTAAGCTGACATCTACATGGGTGAAATCTATGATAAGCTGGAGGTAAGTATGTGTACAAGGAAGGGATAAAATCTGGGCATAGGGTGACCTTTGGGTGGGGCTTTGGGGGTTTGATGGTAACTAGGGATGGGCAGATGGGTAATATTGCCCAAGAAATTAGGGGGAGAGTGGGGCAACACATGAACATAGGAAATTGTCAGGTGTTGGTTGAGAGTATAGTGCTGAGAAAAACTTTTCAAAATATATTTAGGAGAGTTACCTGTTTTAGATACCCAAAGGGGATAATCTGATGCAGGACAGACTCCTAGGGAATATCTGAATGCTCATTTTGCCAGAATGGGTTATACCATTGGGTAGAGACCCATATAATGAGAGCGAAGTTAGACCCACAACCTGGGGAGGACTAATGCCATCAAATAGAGGGAACTGTATCTCTCAAGAGAAATGGTGACTCCCAGTGCATTAGGGCAGTTGAGCAAGTCAAGCCCTCAACACTGTTGCAAGTATCTCTGAACATGGCTCCTCAAGAAATGAAGATTGACTGCCACTGTGGGCCCCAAGGGGAGGGGGAAATAGATATTGAATAGATGGAACCAAAGTAAATGTGAGGGCTAAAGAAGTGTTTCAGAAGAGTACACAAGGATGGATATAAAACATGTAATATTACACCAAAAACATATAGGGGACGACAGACTAATAATGTAAACCATAATGCATAACATAGGATAACTAAAAAATTTAGAAAACTGTATAGCCTAACGTATAAATGACAACGTAAAGACAAATGTTACCTTGTTTGAAAGTTGTTGTCTCAATATCTGTAACATCAGTTTCAATAAATATGATATGAATAAGTTAAAAGATTATCACTGGAAGGGAATAGTTTTTATAATGGATATGTGGGAGTACTGTATATTGTATATATGAATTACTGTGATCTAAGGCTCTTGTGAATAGAAGCTCAATAATTAGGGAAAAAAAGAAAAGGAAAAGATAGGATGTAGAGTTTTTCCAAATCAATATGTATTCTATATCTAACCTTTAAACTCATCGCTATATTCCATTTTACTATTAAGGGAATCTGACATTATATTTGACTTCACTTTTCAGGAAGTTTTGGATCAAAGAGTGGTTCAACAATGGCAGTGGAGGAATACTGGTATGGGATGTTATTGACAGGGGACATATGGTTGACAGGGAGTTATACAGGGCATGTGTCCAGGGTGCATGGAAATGTTTGGATATAGTCATAGTGGAAAGAATTAAAAACAGCTGGGGGGGGTACTGGGTTCCTGGCTGGGGGGGGCTCTGTCGTGGTCCCTAGGGGAGCAGTGGCAGTCCCCCAGGTGCAACGGTAAGAACCAGGAAGGAATGAGGGCCCAACAGTAACCCCCTGATACTAATGACTATGCTTGTGAGCCTATACACCTGAAATAAGAACAAGACCTAGAGCTGCACTGTGCCTAAGAGTTCCCTCCTGACAGCCTCCGTGTTACTCAAATGCGGCCAGTCTCAAAGCCAAACTCAGCATGTAAATGCAAAGCCTTCCCCCCAGCCTGGGACATGAAACCCGGGGATGAGCCTCCCTGGCACCGAAGGATCATAGCAAGTACCAGCTGATTATGTAACTAGAAAATGACCTTGAATTAAAGGTTCAACATGGACCCACAGAATATCCCTGTCTACATATAATAACAGGAGTTAAAAATGCTGCTTGACCTAAAGTAAGGGGGAATGGAAAGGACAAATGAGTTTATATGGCTATGAGTCTCTAAAAAAGAGTCTGAAGTTTCTCAGAAGGATTGCCCTTATGCACACCTGAGCAGAGTCTCAGAGACAGATAAAGTAGATACAACCCCAGGTATTGGTTATTTTGAGAGCTAAAGAGACCCACAGGTTCTATGGTCATGGCAGATTGCATTCACTGCCATGTCAGTTGGTCCTTCTTTGGAGCTGGTGTTTCTGCGTGATGGTGCTGGACTCAGATGTCATCTCTTTTCACAAGCATTTCATGCTACTTTACTGGAATTGTAGTTGGTGCTGGGGTTTAAGATATATCTAGGGGATTTAAATCTATGGACTGATAATATGATAGCCAAGCCCTGAGCCTCAACAGACTTCAGCTCCTACACTCTGATTTATTGGACTTACCCCACTTAGCTAACACGGAGTTGAAGAATGTCAACCACCACACCATGGAGCCTAGAGTGCCCACAACTGAAAGCAGGAGGATTGCAGCCAGTATCCATGTGGAATCTAAGCCCCCTCTTGACATTGATGTGGAATGGACACAACCAAGCCAAGGTCCACAGGAAGGAGGAATACAGTAAGGGTTAGAGTGGACTTAATGATACTCTATTCATGAACTATTGTGGTTAATAATCGAGAAAATGTGGCATTGGTGTGGAAAACGTGGCCATGGTGGCTGCTGGGTGTGGGGAATGGGAGGAAGAGATGAGATGTGGAGGCATTTTGGGACTTGGAGTTGTCCTGAGTGGTGCTGCAGTGACATTGTATGTTCTCCCATGGCCCACTGGATGGAATGTGGGTGAGTGTGTGCTATGGTGTGAATCACAGGCCATGGGGTGCAGCAATGCCCAGAGATGTACTCACCATATGCAATGGATGTGTCATGATTATGGGGGAGATGTTACTGTGGGGTGAGTGGTGGAGTTGGGGTGGTGGGGGTGAATGGGGACCTCATGTTTTTATAATGTAATGTTTTTTAAAAAAATGAATAAATAAAATAAAATTTTTAAAAAATCTTTTAAAAAAATCAAGTATGGGTAGTTAATCGCCAAAGTCAACATTGGCGTGGCTATCACAATGAAAGGCAGATTAAAAAAAGCAGTCAAAATTGTGCAAGTCACGTAGAGTTATGGCATTGGCTAATACATAACGGGGTACCTAGCACTGAAATAGACATGCAGTCTACTAAATTTCTTCTGGATCTATATAAAGAGAAGTGTTCTAGATCGAGTGAACAAACCCTAACACAAATTACAGACACAGAGAATCACAGCCGCTTTATCAATCCCCAGATTTGTGGCAGTTTACAGACACAGAGGCCCTCAAAGAGAAGGCCAGGTCTCCTTGGGGAAGGATCCTGTTAAACTGCCCAAAATTTATACTGTTAATCTTCCTTCCAACTTTCCCCAAGGAGATCTATGGCCTTTTATCAGAGTAACTATACATTGGGGAAAAGGAAATGATCAGATGTTTGGGGGATTATCAGACACTGGCTCAGAAGGGACATTAATTCCAGGTATCCCAAAACATCACTGTGGTCCACCAATCAGAGTAGGGGCTTATGGAGATCAGGTGATTAATGGAGTTTTAGCTCAGGTCCATCTCACGGTTGGTCCAGTGGGTCCCCAGACACATTCTGAGGTTGTTTCCCCAGTTCCAGAACGCATAATTTGAATAGACATACTCAATAACTGGCAGAATCCCTACATTGGATGCCTCACTTGTGAAATGAGGGCTATTATGGTTGGAAAGGCCAAGTGAAAGCCACTAGAACTGCCCCTATGCAGCAAAATAGTAAACCAAAAAGCAATACCAGATTCCTGGAGGGATTGCAGAAATTAGTGCCAACTTCAAGGTATTGAAGGATACAGCTGTAGTGATTCCCAACACATCACCATTCAACTCTCCTATTTGGCCTGTACAGAAAGCACATTGATATTGGAGGATGAGAGTAGATTATCATCAACTTAACCAGGAGGTGACTCCAATTGCAGCTGCTGTCCTAGATGTGCTATCATTGCTTAAGCAAATCATCACGTCCCCTTGTACCAGCTAAGCAGCTGTTGATTTTTTGAATGCTTTCTTTTTCAATTTCCATTAATAAGCACCACCAGCAACAATTTGCTTTCAGCTGGCAAGGCTAACAGTATATCTACACTGTCCTGCCTCAGGGGTATATCAACTCTCCACCCCTATGTCATAATATTGTCTGGTGTAATGTGGATCATCTCTCCCTCCCATAAGACATTACACTGGTCCATTATATTGATGATAACATGTTGATAGGACCTAGTGAGCAAGAAGTAGCAAAGACTCCAGACTTATTAGCAAGGCATTTGTGTGAGAGATGAGACATAAATCCTACTACAATTCAAGGTCCTTCCATCTCAATGAAATTTCTAGGTGTCCAGTGGTATGGGGCATGTTGAGATATCCCTTCTAAATTGAAGGATAAGCTGTTGTATCTGGCCCCTCCAAAGACCAAAAGAGAAGCACGATACTTAGTTGGTCTCTTTGAATTGTGGAGACAACACATTCCTCATTTGGGTGTGCTACTCTGGCCCATTTACCAGGTGACCAGAAAGCTGCTAGTTTTGATTGGGGACCAGAACATGAAGAGGCTCTGCATCAGGTTCAGGCTGCTGTGCAAGCTTCGCTACCACTTGGGTCATATGATTCAGCTGATCCAATGGTGCTGGAAGTTTCAGTGGCAAATAGAGATGCTGTCTGGAACCTTTGGCAGACCCCTATAGGAGAATCACAATGCAGACCCTTAGTATTTTGGAGCAAAGTCCTGCCATCTTCTGCAAATAACCACTCAACTTTTGAGAAACAGCTTTTGCCCTGCTTCTGGGCCTTAGTGGAGAATGAACGATTAACCATGGGTCTTTAAATTACCATGAAACCTGAGTTGTCTATCATGAGCTGGGTATTGTCTGACCCACAAAACCATTATGTTGGGCATGCACAGCAGCACTCCATAATTTTGCGGAAGTGGTATATATGAGATAGGGCTCCAGTGGTTCCTGAAAACACAAGTAAGTTACATTAGGAAGTAGCCCAAATACCCATGGTCACCACCCCTGCTGTGTTAACTTCTCTTTCCCAGCCCACAGTTTGGCCTCTTGGGGAGTGCCTTACAATCAGTTGACTGAGGAAGAGAAAACTTGGGCCTGCTTTACAGATGGTTCTGCATGACATGCAGGTACCACCTGAAAGTGGACAGCTGCAGCACTGCAGCCCCTTTCTGGGTCATCCTTGAAGGACAGTGGTGAAGGCCAATCCTCCCAGTGGGTAGAACTTCAAGTAGTGCACCTGGTAGCTCATTTTGCTTGGAAGAAGAAATGGCCAGAGGTGGGTTTGTACACTGAGTAATGCGCTGTTGCCAATGGTTTGACTGGATTGCCAAGGAATTGGAAAGACCATGATTGGAAAATTGGTGGACAAAGAGGTCTGAGGAAGATGTATGTGGATAGACCTTTTTGAGTGGGCAAAAAACATGACAATATTTGTGTCTCATGTGAATGTCTACCAGATAGTGACTTCAGCAGAGGAAGATTTTAATAATCAAGTGGATAAGATGACCTACTCTGTGGCTAATGCTCAGTCTCTTTCCCCAGCCACTCCTGTCATTGCCAAATGAGCTCATGAACAAAGTGTCCATGGAGGTTAGCATGGACATTGTGCATGGGCTCAACAACACATACTTCCCTTTACCAATGTTGACTTGGCTACAACCACTTCTGAGTACCCAATCTGCAAGCAGCAGGTACCCACACACAGCTCCCAATATGGCACCTTTCCTCGAGGTGACCAGCCTGCTACCTGGTTGTAGATTGACTACATTGGACCACTTCTGCCATGGAAGGGGCAGCAATTTTTTTAACTGGAATAGACACATACTCTGGATAGGGTTTGTCTTTCCTGCACACAATGCTTCTTCCAAAACTACCATCTGTGGACTTACTGAATGTCTTATCTTCCACCATGACATTCCACACAGTATTGCTTCTGATCAAGGAACCCATTTCACTGCAAATAATTTCAGGAATGGGCACATGCCCATGTAATTCATTGGTCTTACCATCACCCTGAAGCAGTTGGTTTGATAGAACGGTGGAATGACATTTTGAAGACTCAACTACGGTGCCATCTAGGTGGCAATACCTTGCAGGGCTTGGACAGTGTCCTCCAGGAGGCTGTGTTATGCTCTAAATCAGCATCCTCTTTATGGTGCTGTTTCTCCCATAACCAAGATCCAAGGGTCTTAGAATCAAGGGGTGGAAATGGGAGTGGCACCACTCGCTATTACCCCTAGTGACCCACTAGGAAAATTTTTGCTTCCTGTCCCTGCAGCGTTAAGCTCTGCTGGTCTACGGGTTTTAGTCTCAAAATGAGAGGTGCTGTCACCAGGCAACACAGCAATGATTTCACTGAACTGGAAGTTAAAACTGCCACCTGGCCACTTTGAGCTCCTCTTACCTCTGAATCAATAGTAAAAGAAGGGAATTACTGCATTGGCTGGGGTGATTAATCCTAACTATCAAGGGGAAATAAGATGGCATCTAGATAATGGGGATAAAGAAGAATTTGTCTGGAATACAGGAGATCCTCTGGGCCATCTTCTAGTACTGCCATGTCCTATGATTAAAGTCAATGGAAAATTGCAACAACCCAATCCAAGCAGGAATACCAATGGCCCAAAACCTTCAGGAATGAAAGTTTGGTTCATCCCACCAGGCAAAGAACCATGGCCAGCTGAAGTGCTTGCTGAGCATTATGGAAACAGGGAATGGGTAGTGGAAAAAGGTAGTTATAAATATGAACTTTGACTATGTGACCAGTTACAGAAATGAGGACTATAATGGTCATGAATCTTTCTTCCTTGTTTCATGATGATGATGATTGTATATGTACACAAAACAAATTTCTTTTTCTTCTTCCCCAAACTTTTCCCTTATCATATAACAAGTTGTATCAGTTTCATGTCATAATATTTGAGGGTGTCAAGTTTGCGAGTGAATATAACCCAAGACCTTTCACCTTTATCCATATGGAATTCATGTGTTTCTGGTTGTACACAGGAGACTTGAACATTGTTAGGCAGAAGTATATATATGCACATGTCTGGTATTGTTTTTACTTGGAGAATAAGTATGGTTTAAAGTAATGTGTATGGTTGCTGAGTTGACAAGTGGTGGGCTGTGCTGGTTAGATTATTGTGTCAACTCAGCCAGGTAATTGGGCCCAGCTGTTTGGTCAAGAAAGCACTGGGCTAACAGTAATACAAGGGCATTTATGGACTTAGGTCCCCATTGACTCTACTGCAGTGGTAAATCATAGATTGCTGATAATGGTTACATCAATCAGGGAGATTGCCAATAGTAATGAGTGATGCTTAACCCAATCAGTTGAATGCCAATGTCACCAAGAACTCATAAAGAACCTTCATTGGACTTTCATTGGAGCCCCTGGTTGCAGCCTGCCTGCAGAATCTGGACTTGTGCATCCCCACGGCTGCATGAGAGCCTCTTATAAAATCGCATGCTATTGACATATGTCTTGTTGATTCTGTTTCCCTAGAGAACCCTGATTAATATAGGTGGTGATGCAAAATACCAGAAATCAGCTGGTATTTATAAAGGGTATTAATTTGTGGTAATACCTTACAGATACCAGGCCATAAAGCATGTAATTTCTCTCACCCAAGTGTACTTCCATGTGCTGGAGCAAGATGGCTGCTGACATCTTTGAGGGTTCGGGCTTCCTGGGTTCCTCTTTGCCAGGGTCTTGCTTCTCTCTGAGTTTAGCAGTCTCTCTTCCTGGGGCTGGCTTCTGTTTCCTCTGTGAACTTACTTCTGAGGACTCTAGCTTAAGTCTTCAGCCTCAAATTCCATTATCAAAACTCCAACATCAAAACCCCTCAACTCTGTCTTTTGCCATACCATTTATCTGTGAGTCCCCACCTACCATAGTTTGGGGACTCAATGTCCAAATGACATGACCCAATCAAAGCCCTAGTCATAACTTAATCATGCCCAGGTACAGACCAGATTATAAATATAATCCAATATCTGCTTTTGGAATACCTAACCTTATCAAGCTGCTACACCCCTCATAATGCAACTACTTATATTATTGCTGCTTCTATTTAGTCCCTGTCTCCTATAGCTCCTCATCCAATTCATACACCAAATCATACAATCAACAAAATATATGAACAGCATCTTTCTGCCGCATGAACGCCAATACCCACCTCTCCAGAACCAGAAATAAGAACCCATGGGGCAAGACTGAAGGGGACCTCTTGTCATCCCTTGACAGCAGGAAGTAGCTAGACAGGGTCAATGCCCCCAACCCCCTCACCTTTCCATCCATCCCAGTACCTTACACCCCTCTTTAGATATCTCTCTCTCTCTGTCTCTCTCTCTGTCTCTCTCTGTATCTCTCTGTCTCTGTCTCTGTCTCTCTCTCTCTCTCTCTCTCTCTCTCTCTCTCTCTCTATATATATATATATATATATATATATATATATATATATATATATATATATATCTCACCAAAGTGTTAAGAATGTTAGAGGTTTCTCTCTTACAGGGTTTATAATGATTAACTGATCACAAGGTTTACAATGGTTAACAGTGACTTACATTCCTGTGACATAGAGCAGTTTCCCAGAGCCTACATATTCAGATACAGTTCATTTCCTCACAAGAATAGATAAATGAGTCACATCCTGTGACATACAACAGCTCCCCATCCAGAGCCTACATGTTCAGATAAAGTTCATTTCCTCACAAGAATAGATAAAGGATCCACATGACACCACGAACCCCTTCAGTATCCCTAGAATTCATTACCCCTAGCCCATCACTCCCCAGCCTTCCCTCTTGGCCCTCAGGTCTTACACAAGCCCCCAACCCATCCTACTGACTAAGCACTTTCCTGCTTATAGATGTACAAGCATAAAGTCATGACTCCTTCTGCCAGAGGCAGGCTGAAGTTTCTCTTCAGACCCCCACCATGCTGGGAGCACCTGAAGTGTATTCTTCAGAATCCCTTCATTGCGAGAGCTTCCCAATATACTTCCTCCCTGCAATTGTCAGTCTCTGTGCCCCAGTGAGTGTCTTTTTTTTTTCTCTAAGAATTTCTAGTAAGTTTTTATTTTAAAGCAAAGTGGGCACTTTCACTAACTAAGCCAGGAGATTTTTATTAGTAACAGCTTTGCTAAGTTTTTCTGCTTTTCTAGCAGTTAAACTAATTCCACTTATGATTTATACATCAAATGCAATTACAGTACAGTATTGACACTTAAAATTCATTTTTACATTACCTTTCACCATTATCCAATTTGTAACAGATGAGGCCCAAATCTCATTTCCTAGGCACAAACAGATTGACAAAGTTAAACCCAAATTTAAAAGTTATACAGAAAGTTAAGCATAGTTTAAAGCAGAAGAGAATTTTATACGCTTAGCATTTTCTAGAAATGTTTAACCTTAAAAAGATGACATATGAGGAGGTTCCTTATTTTATGGGAGAGAGATTTAATAAAAGGCCCAGATCTTGATCCCTATTCAATACCCTTATTAGGCACAACCAAGTTTAAAACTAAGAAGGCTGTTTGTAAAAGGAAGTTAAAGGAAGATGGAAGTGCATCTCCTATCTCTTTGAGGAGAGTGACCCACAGTTTCTGGCCCTCAAATCTGCCTGTCCTCTCTTTTTTTCTTACACAGGTTTAACTGGAATCAGGGTGCCATACAAGGCCCAATCTTGGCTATACTACAGTCATGTATACCATTGGTAGTCAGGTTTTCTTCATTCCTGGGAAGATGCCCCTGTGGGGAGTCTGCTGGAAGGCTAGAGTCCATGCTCATTCTTCTAGAAGAAAATAGGCATTTTTTATTAACCAGGCAAATAAGAAAATTTATAGTCAGCTGACCTGGCAACCTAGAGTCTGAGTATAACTAAACTTTTACCCTCCAAACTGAAGCACCCAAGCTAATTAAGTCTTAGGGGGACATTTCGAGTTGATGCTCTGGTTCTCACCATCTGGGAAACTAAGAGGGTGTTCCCAGGGCAGAACTAGGTCTTAGGAGATGCCTGGACCCAGAATTCAAATCACATAACTCAAGCTGGGTTTGTGGGAGATGTAGGGAGCAGTTACCCCAGAACCAAAACACCCAAGATACATGATTCTCCCTAGGAAAATGGGCTAGCTTAAATAGGCCCCATTTTTTCTTTTCTCACTTTTTTTGTGCCTATCCTTACAGAGGATTTAGAAAGAGGTCTTATTTTATGGTACTGCCTAGGAGTTAAACCAGACCTGAAAAGCCCATTAAGAGATTAGAGATCAATTGTTCCAGTCTTTGGGCTCTGAAGCAATAACCAGTGCCATGGGTGGGACCAAAACTTCACTAGCAAATATATTTTCAGTTTCTAAGACATTCAAAGCATTTTACAAAGCTGAAATAAGAAATTCAGTAGTAGGAATTAGGAAGATTAAATGTGAATTTGTGGTGAATTATGATCCCCCTGGGAAAGGGAGCACAGGTCACCCCTTGGCACCAACCTCAGCCCTGCCCACCACTGCCTTTCCACCCCATCCTAGATTGTGGAGCTGGGAATGATTGGTAGGAAGGCAGACCAGCAAGGATCCTGGCTCTCTGCCATTGCCACTGCTGTTGAGTGTCGATGGCGGGAGAAGACAGTAAGAGTAGGTACCAGGAGCAGAGCTGGTGACTGTTAAAAAGGTCAAGGCTTTATTGTAAATGCACCCCATCCAGGCCAGAAAAGACAGCTCTGCTATGCCTGAAGCTTGGTCCAGGACCCACTCTGCTGTCCTCTTTGTCCCCTGCCCTCCTGGTAAAGTTCAGGGCCAAAAATCCTGGGCAAACAACACAGAGGTGTCTTGTACCACAGCCCCTGCACTCAGCCCAGAATTATGTCCTATAGGATCCTGTCTAGGAGCCCATTTAAAATGGTTAATCAAAAGAGGACATTAAACAGGCTGTAATTCATAGTTAGACTCACAAGTCCTTATAGGGTTTGAGGAAAATTACCTACTTCTCCTGGCTAGTACACCAAGTATATGTTACTGGATTCCTCTAGGTTCTTATTTATGCTACATAAAATAAATTAGGAACATGCTGGTTTAGTTAGGCCAGTATGAGGCAGGTAAGTACAGGGTAATGGAGGAGAAGATGACCCACAACATGGCCAACAGACAACATGGCTACAAGGCCTTTCTGGGACATTCAGTATAACCTTGATATCCCAGTTTCTCTTTCTGGGACCTTTCTTTGGCCCCAGATATTCCCAAAAGGCCTCATCATTGTCCCTCACCATGGGTTCATCCCATTATCATTAGCAAGAGAGTGGAATAATTAACAGTTTAAAAGGTAATCACATAAGCAGAGATCACTCTGTCTGCTTGCAGGGACCTGCACCAACTCTTGGTGTGTATTTCTGTCTTTCCCATTTCTCAGCAAGCTCTGTTCTTTCCCCCATTTCTGAAATAAATTCATTTTACTGGCCTGGAATTGAATGCTTTTTCATCTTTATTTGGATGCCAGCCAGGAGAAATATAAGTGAGTGGTACTCCCAGACCCCTGCTGGAAACTGGTGAGTTTTAAGGCCTGTCTCTGCCCCCCTTTTGTTCTGCCATTTTCAAGGGAATTAATTAATGGATAGGGGGTTCCTGGATAAACTCCCAAAGGATATAAACTCTGTCTTCCCAGACTTCTGGTTCCCTCTCCAGAGGTGTTAGGGGCTAGTCCCCATGCTGTATAGATCCAAGGAAGTTCTGGGTGGTGGGTGAAATTACCCTTGAGATCTGAGAGGCCACCTGGCTTAAGTCCAGCAGGAGTCTGCAGGGAATTTACCAGACACTTTCTATAATCAGAATGGCTATCACCCGGTGCATTGTTAACTCAGATTGGCTAGTTAACTCCTTTTAGTTAAAGGTGCCTTTGATCTCCAAACTACTGCTGTCCTCCTTCCAGGTCTGTGAGATGCTTTAGAAAGCCTTAGAAACTGAAAATGCCTTTCTTAGTGAGGCATAAGTCCCACCCTCAGCAATGCCCTGAGGCCTTGCTCTTCCACCCTATAGAGGTATGGAGAATGTCTGGGGTGGGAGGATGGTCCCTGAGGGTGTTTGTGGGCAAGTAACAGGACAATTAGTCAGTTTTTATGGGCTTTTAATGTTGGGTTTAACTAAGGAACTAGGCCCTGGTGGTCATCTATGGGTTGATGTCACTCAGCCAGCTCCTAAGACTGCTGAAAAGTAGGCAAAAGCTTTAAAGTTCCCTAGCCATCCCTTTCCTAGTGGGAAAGCCTGGCTTGGGTGTTTCAGTCTGGGATCCAGACCAAGATGTCACCAAAACCTCTAGGCTCTGGGAATGCCTAGAGACAAAGATCCCAATCCCCAAAACATGGGACAGTAAGCAGGGCTCCTGATATCCAGTACACTGGCTCAGTGAGCAAACCTATTCTGTCAGGACAGTGATAGGACTCTATACAAAATGACAAATGTGTTTTCCTCCCTATATTAATCAGCAAAAGAGGTGCTGATGCAAAATACCAGAAATTGGTTGGTTTTATATAAAGGGCATTTATTTGGAGTAGGAGTTACCAGGCCATAAAGCATAAATTACTTCTCTCACCAAAGTCTATTTTCTTTTTTTTTTTTTATTGACTTTGTAATAATATTACATCAAAAATATATATGTGAGGTCCCATTCAACCCCACTCCCCCACCCCCCCCTCCCCCCCAAAACACTCGTTCCCACCATCATGACACATCCATTGGATTTGGTAAGTACATCTTTGGGCACCTCTGCACCTCATAGTCAATGGTCCACATCATGGCCCATACTCTCCTCCATTCCATCCAGTGGGCCCTGTGAGGATTTACAATGTCCAGTGATTGCCTCTGAAGCACCATCCAGGGCAGCTCCATGTCCCAAAGACATCTCCACCTCTAGCCATCTTGCTCCAACACATGAAAATAGACTTTGGTCTGTCGCGACCAAAGTCTATTTTCATGTGTTGGAGCAAGATGGCTGCTGACATCTGTGAGGGTTCAGGCTTCCTGTATTCCTGTATTCCTTTGGGAATACTTTTGTTTTCTCCACAAGGTCAGCTATAGTCTATGAGGCTCTCTAGGCTTTGACTCTCTCCACAAGGTCAGCTGTAGACTATCAGGCAAACAACTCTGTCTCTTTCCCTGGGGCTCCAATTTATGACTTCAGCATCAAGATCCAACATTAAAACTCCAATATTAAGATCCCTCAACTCTGTCCTTTGATATGTCTTTTATCTGTGTGTCCCCACCCACCAAGGGGTGGGCATACAATGCCTTAGTGACATGCCCAATCACAGCCCTAATCATAATTCAATCATGCCCAGGTGCAGACCAGATTACAAACATAATCTAACATCTATTTCTGGAATTCAGAATTACTGAACTGCTACACTTCCCTAGGATAATAGGAGGCTCTTAAACTGGGACAAACTGCCTAGTTTAATCTTTTCTTGTCATACCACATGGCCACAGTAGGGCCTAAAGTGGGCTCTGTATGGGACCCTGAATTCCAGTAAATCCAATGTAAGAGAGAAGGGAAGGGCAGACAGATCAGAGAACCAGAGACCACAACCATGTGGTCATGTCTCCTTAAAGCAGTTCTTAACAAGGGGTCCATGGAGCAAAAAAAAATAAAGGCTGATAACCCTTGCCTTAAAGGTTTGAGGAAAAATACTCTAATTACCAAACCTCTCCCCTGTAGAATAGGGAACCTCCTCATGTGCCATCAATTACAATTAAAAGGTTCATGGCTTTCCTAGCTCCCTAACTATTTCCTTGTGTAACTGGATTTTGTCTAGGCTCTTGACTATGCTGCAGAAATGAATTTAAAGAGCACATTAGGTGAGTTAAGTCAGTAATTAATTAAGGTAGGGAGGGAACAGAAATGGGAGAAAATGAGAGCTCATGGGTTCCAGCTAGAGAGGAAGGCACTGAAAAATGATAAAGTGGGCTGATGTACAAACTACAATTTTCCATTATAGATTACAAATGCCCAGCTTTTACTTGTGTGTTGATCCATGTAGGGAGGACATGGCAAGATAAGGGTACAGAAGGCAAGAACGGGGTCAAAAGGTAAGAGACAGAGAAAAAATTATTTGTGCTTATTATTTAGACCATTAATTATTCCATCCCTTTGCTAATGAAAGGGGAGGAGTTCCACCTGTTTGCTGTTTTGATTGATTGCCCCACCTATGAATCCCCTAGGATGACTCAATAATAAGGCCCCTGGAGAATATCCAAAGCTTCTCTTGGCTTCTGGAGGAAATCTTGTTGTCAACTGGATTTCTCATAAGAGTCTTCCAGCAGCTATCTTGAGGTTATTGGTATTGAAGTGGACTTCTTGCCAGGTTCCAGATCCATCTATTAATTCCCCATTTTATTAGACTCCTTCATTCCCCCCTCAGAGAGTTTACAGCTTTATTCTTAAAGGGGTGCTGAAGGATTAGAGTCATTCTTCTGTAGCTGCTTCCTGCTGTTTAGGGGTGGTCGGCCTTACCTGACATGGTGTAAAACCCTCCTACTATTCTATCTCATTTGGAGAAAGATGGATCTGGCAGTCGGGGCAAAGCTGTATGAAGTATCCATATGGCTAACAAGATGTTGATTTTGAAAGAAGTAAACTTGATTAGAATTTTGAGAATATATGGTCCCACTAAGAAGATACTGGACCACAATAGTAGAAAACGCCAGGTGCCTATAAAGGCTGCATTTTCCCAAAGCTTGTGGGAAACAGTATTCTTAAAGTTATTTTATGCTGTTGGATAACTCTAAGGAGATTGCAATAGACAATAGGATTAGGTATAAATTGCCAATCCAAGTTCCTATGGTAGAGGAGATGAATGAGAAGAGGTGCTGCACTTTTAGTTATGCTATAAGAGATTTAAAAAGACAAGATTTTTAAAGGGTGTCTGGTTTGCACTCCACTATCAATATTAATTTGGGCTAGAGTTAGAGGTAACAGCTGACTTTGACACAAACACTACTTAGCTTTTTCTTCTTGAAGAGGTATTTCAGGTCATTTAATGACTGGCATTTGTATGTCTTCTCAGCTGCTTCTCATGATCTGGTACTTCTTGTGAAGCTGGGTTTACTCAGGATAAGTGCACCAAGCTGGAAATTCCTTTAACTTGGAGAGGAAATTGCAGACATACACAGAAAGATAACAGATATGATGGGAATGAACACCACAGTTCAAGAAATAAAAAATACACTTGCAGCAAATAACAGCAGATTAGAAGACGCAGAGGAGATAATTAGCGATGTGGAAGACAGTACATCAGAAATCAAACAGATAGTAGAATTGATCGATAAAAAGATAGAAAACTCGAGCTAGGACTTAGGGACCTGAATGACAATGCAAAATGCACAAACATAAGTATTATAGGCATCCCAGAAGGAGAAGAGAAGGGAAAGGGGTCAGAAGGGGTGTTGCAGGAAATAATGGCTGAAAACTTTGCAAATCTACTGAGAGAGACAAAAGTACATATCCAAGAAGCACAATGCACCCCAATCATCATAAACCCCAACAGGCCCATCCCAAGACATATACTTGTCAAATTATCCAACGCTCAAGACAAAGAGAAAATTCTAAAAGCAGCAAGAGAAAAGAAAACCATCACATACAAGGGAGGCTCCATAAGATTAAGTGCTGATTTCTCATCTGAAACCATGGGGACAAGAAGGCAGTGGTACGATATAGTCAAGGTACTAAAAGAAAAAATTTCCAACCAAGAATACTCTATCCAGCTAAACTAGCATTCAAAAATGATGGAGAGTTCAAAATATTCACAGATAAACAGAAATTGAAAGAGTATGTGAACAAGAAAACTCCCTTTCAAGAAATTCTAAAGGGAGTTCTGCAGGAAGATAGGAAAAAACAGGACAGCAGAGTTGGAGGAGACTATAAGAACAACAAAAAAGAAAAAAAAAAACAAAATATGACAAATACAAGTCCAATCAAAATATGGCTAACATAAATAATTCCTTGAGAGTAATAACACTGAATGTCAATGGATTAAACTCACCTATCAAAAGATTCAGACTGGGATATTGGATAAGGAAATATGACCCATCTATGTGCTGTCTACAAGAGACACATCTTAGACCCAGAGATTCATGGAGGCTGAAAGTGAATGGTTGGAAAACAATTTTACAAGCATACAATAACCAAAAAAAAGTTAGGAGTAGCTATATTAATATCAGACAAAATAGACTTTAAATGCAAAACAATTGTGAAAGACAAAGAAGGATACTACATATTAGTGAAAGGGACAATCTCTCAAGTAGAACAAACAATTATAAATATTTATGCTCTTAACAAGGGCACCTCTAATTACATGAGGCAAACACTGGAAAAACTAAGTGCAAGAATAGATGCATCTACAATTACAGTGGGAGATTTTAATAAACCACTATCAAATCTGGACAGAACATCTCAAAAGAGAATCACTAAAGACAAAAAATATTTGAACAGTGTATTAGAGGAGCTGGATCTAATAGACATATACAGATCATTACACGCAAACACAGCAGGATATACATTTTTCTCAAGTGCACATGGATCATTCTCCAAGATAGACCATATGCTAGGCCACAAAGAAAGGCTTAATGAATTCAGAAAGATCGAAATCATATAAAATAATATCTCTGAACACAGTGGAGAGAAGCTGGAAATCTGCAAGGGCCAGAGGCCCAGATTTCACACCAAGATATGGAAATTAAACAGCACACTCTTAGAAAAACAGTGGGTCAAAGGGGAAATCTCAAAAGAAATCAATAACTACATTGAAACAAATGATAATGATAACACAACATATCAAAACTTATGGGATGCAGGAAAAGCAGTACTGAGAGGGAAATTTATAGCGATAAATTCATACATCAAAAAAGAAGAAAGAGCAAAAATTGAAGAACTAACTGCACATTTGGAGGAATTAGTAAAAAAACAACAAAGTAATCCCACAGGAAGAAGAAAGAAATAAATAAGAAAGATAAGAGCAGACCTAAACAAAATAGAGAATAAGAAAGCACTTGAAAAGGTAAACAAGACAAAGAGCTGGTTCTTTGAGAAGATCAATAAAATTGACAAACCCTTAGTGAGACTAACAAAGAAAAAAAGACAGAAAATGCAAATACACAAAATAAGAAATGAGAAAGTAGATATCACCACTGACCCCACAGAAATAAAGACTATCATAAGAGGATACTTTGAAAAACTATATTCCCACAAAAATGACAATTCAGAGGAAATGGACAAATTCCTAGAAACATATAAAAAGCCTATATTGATGAAAGAAGAAATTTATGACCTCAACAAACCAATCACAACTAAAGAGATAGAACCAGTCATTAAAAACCTCCCAACTAAGAAGAGCCCAGGGCCAGACGGCTTCAGAGGTGTATTCTCCAAAACATTCCCAGAAAGAACTAACACCAATCCTGCTGAAACTCTTCCAAACAATCAAAATAGAAGGAACATTGCCTAACTCATTTTATGATGCCAACATTACCCTAGTACTAAAGCCGAAACAAACACACCATAAGAAAGGAAAATTACAGACCAATTTCTCTAATGAACCTAGATGCTAAAATACTTAACAAAATACTTGCTAATCATATTCAACAGCACATTAAACTAATTATACACCACGACCAAGTGGGATTCATTCCAGGTATGCAAGGATGGTTCAACATAAGAAAATCAATCAACGTAATACACCATATAAACAGATTGAAGGAAAAAAATCACATGATTTTATCTATAGATGCAGAAAAAGCATTTGACAAAATACAGCACACTTTCTTGATAAAAACACTCCAAAAGATCGGAATACAAGGAAATTTTTTGAACATGATAAAGGGTATATATGAAAAACACACAGCCAACATCGATTACAATAGAGAAATCCTAAAATCCTTCCATCTAAGATCAGGAGCAAGACCAGGATGCCCACTCTCTCCCCTTCTATTTAACATTGTCTTAGAAGAACTTGCTCAAGCACTGAGGCAAGAACCAGATATAAAAGGCATTCATATTTGAAGGGAAGAAGTCAAAATTTCATTATTTGCAGATGACATGATCCTATACATAGAAAACATTGAGAGGTCTACAACAAAGCTTCTAGAACTCACAAATGAGTTTAGTAAAGTTGCAGGTTATAAGATCAATGCGCAAATATCAGTAGCATTTCTGTACACCAATAATGAGCAAGATCAGGAGGAAATCAAGAAACAAATACTATTCACAATAGTAAATAAAAAAATCAAATACTTAGGAATAAATTTAACGTAAGATGTAAAAAACTTATACACCAGGAACTACACAAGACTACTCAAGGAAATCAAAGAAGAACTAAATAAATGGAAGAATATTCCCTTTTCATGGATAAGAAGACTAAATATTATTAAGATGTCTATCCTACCAAAACTGATCTACACATTCAATGCAATCCCAATAAAAATCAACACAGCCTTCTTTAAGGAACTAGAAAAACCAACTATAAAATTTATTTGGAAAGGAAAGAGGCCCCGAATAGCCAAAGACATATTGAAAAAGAAAAACGTAATTGGAGGAATAACACTACCTGACTTTAAAACATACTGCAAAGCTACAGTAGTGAAAACAGCATGGTATTGGCTAAGGAGAGACACAAGGACGAATGGAATCAAATTGAAAGTTCTGATATAGAACCTCATATATATAGCCATATAATATTCGATAAAACCACCAAACCCTATCTGCTGGGAGAGAATGGCCTATTCAACAAACCATGCCTGGAGAACTGGATATCCATATGTAGAAGAATGAAAGAGGATTACCATCTCACACCTTAAACAAAGATCAACTCAAGATGGATCAAAGACCTAAATATAAGAGCCAGGACCATAGAGACTTTGCAAAGCAGTGAAGGGAAACATCTACAAGACCTTGTAGTAAGAAATGGCTTCATGAACAAAACACCAAAACCATGAGCAGCAAAAGAGCAAATAGATAAATGGGACTTCCTCAAAATTAAGCCTTCTGCACTCAAAGGAGTTTGTCAAGATAGTAAAAAGGGAGGGCAGGGCAAGATGTTGGTTGAGTGAGTACACCTGATAATCTCTCCTGCAAAGAAGCAGCTGGGCAGCGTTGGAAATTCTTCGGGACCAGGCTGTTTCGGGATTTTGCAGGGCAGGAGGTGTCTGGACATCAATTTGGTGGGAAGGTAACAGAGAAAATGCATGTATAAGATAAAATTGAGACTCTATTACATGGAGGTGGGAGCTGCACGCGAGAAACTCCATCCTGGGGTGGGTGGAGCCATGGCACTGACACCGTGGTGATGATTCCTGGAAACTCTGTGGTAATGGGGAATTCATAAGCCCTGAGTGGGCTATTGGGGGGCTAAAAGGGCAGGAGGCCTTTGCAGACCGATTTGGGGAGACAGACAGGAATTTTATTGCGAGATGTGGAATTTTTGAATGCAGACACAAATATTAGCGCTTCCGGCTAGAGCCCCGCCCCCAAGGCCAGCTGCTGATCTGCAGCAGCCTTAAATCACTCACAATAAAGAGATGTCACGAGGAGGCTGTTTCAGGGGCTAGCATGGTGGGAGACATCTGGAAGCCGATTAGGGGAATATTTTGCAAAGTGTGGGAATTTTGGATTCGGACATTGATATCAGCGCTTCCGGCAGGATCCCCGCCCCCTAGGTCTGGCTACTGATCTGCAGCGTAATTACATTGGCTACAGTGTAGAAGCGCCCCCAGGTTGCTGTTTCAGGGGCTTACAGGGCGGGAGGTGTCCTGAAGTCGAATTGGTGATACAGCCACAGAAGAGACCCTAGTGAGAGGGTGAATTGTGAGTTTATGACACATAGGTCAGAGTTTGCGGATGTGATCTCCCCCATAGGGCTGGCACCCAGCTGTGGGGATACCTGAAGGTCAGAGTTTGCAGATGTGACCTCCCCCATAGGGCTGGCACCCAGCTGTGGGGATACCTGAAGGCTGTGTCACACTGCGGTGCTCCCAGGCTCCCTGTTAACCAGATTTGAGGTTGCCAGGTCTGTGTCCCCTAAACCCTGGTGGCCCACACCACAGAGACACACACCTCTTGAGTCTGCAATATCACACACTTTCCAACCTTAAATCCACCATGCCCTGGGGTCCATCTGAGGTCCTTGAATGTCCTAAGCCATCAACGTTTGCATTTGTTCTTTTTGGGTTTTTTTTGTTGTTGTTGTGTTGTTTTTTTAATTTTTATTTTTTATTCTATTTTTGTAATTTTTATTTTTTATTGTCCCAATGGCTAACATTGCATTATTTCCTAGTCTTTTCTCCCACTGGATCCCCCAAGGTCTTTTTTTTTTCAGTTATTTAGGGTTTATTTTTGTGTTGCTGTTGTGGTTGTTTTATATCTTTTTTTTTTCCTTAATTGTTCACCTCCCTTTAACCACCCCCCTTTTTCTTACTTTCTTTCATCTCTATTTTTTTTCTCTCTTGTCCCTCATTTTCTTCTTATTTTATTTTATCTTAACTATACAATAAGTGCTGCAGGGAACACTCACATTTTCTGGGTTTCCTCATCCTCTGTTGCCTCATTTTTGTGAGAATTGATTTTGACTACCTACACTGTCCCCTTTCCCCCACATCTTGATATCCTCCATCATCTACTGTCTCTCCTATATTCCACCTCCCTTTCTTTGATCCCCAAAATGTCTAACTCTTAATTTATAATACCTTTGTTTTGTTTTCTGTCTTTTATCCACTCTTGAAACTATTGCCTTCCTTTTCTGTTTCCCTCTCTCATGAAAACACTAGCTTTTTAATTCATACCATATTCCTCCCATATTAAGTCGACTGCCTTATGATAGGCACTCTACCTACAGTTATAAATCCACAAAACTTACATGAATCTAATATCCATCCTATCAGATCTCATATTGTTGCTCTGTTAACATTTATCACCAATATTACTTTACACATTTTCCGTTCTTACACAATTGCCTTTCCCTGGCCCTAATACTTTCCTTCGAAGTGAACTCAGCAAACAATAAGAAATTAGAATAAGAACAAAGTGACAAAGAGAAGATATAACACTTACACAAAAACAACAGCTAATTAATCCCCAAGAATAGACAAAGAAGCTAAGGAACTAATTAAACCCGTCAAGATAAAATGATGACCAGACAGCAACAAAAAATTTACAAAACAAACCAGTAATCAGGAAAACATAGCTGAATCCAATGAACAAATGAAAAACCCGGAATGGGAACAGAACTTTGCACAAGTAATTAAAGATCTCAGAACATATATCACAGACAAATTTCATGAAGTAAAGGAAGAGGTTAACAATATGAAGGCAACACTTGGAGGGAAAATTGCAGACATACACAAAAAGATAACAGATATGATAGGAATGAACACCACAGTTCAAGAAATCAAAAATACACTCAGAGCAAATAACAGCAGATTATAAGAGGCAGAGCAGAGAATTAGTGATGTGCAAGACATTACATCAGAAATGAAACAGATGGCAGAATTGATCGATAAAAAGATAGAAAAAATCCAGCTAGGACTTAGGGACCCAAATGAGAATGCAAAATGCACAAACATATGTATTATAGGCATCCCAGAAGAAGAAGAGAAAGGAAAGGGGTCAGAAGGAGTGTTGCAGGAAATAATGGCAGAAAACTTCCCAAATCTACTGTAAGAGACAGATGTACATATCAGAGAAGCACAATGCACCCAAAACATCATAACCCCAACAGGCCCACCCCAAGACATATACTTGTCAAATTATCCAACGCTCAATACAACAAGAAAATTTTAAAAGCAGCAGGAGGAAAATAAAACCATCACATACAAGGGAAGCTCCAAAAAATTAAGTGCTGATTTCTCATCTGAAACGATGGAGGCAAGAAGGCAGTGGTATGATATAGTCAAGGTACTAAAAGAAAAAAATTTCCGACCAAGAATACTCTATCCAGCTAAACTAGCATTTGAAAATGATGGAGACTTCAAAATATTCACAGATAAACAGAAATTGAAAGAGTATGCCAATAAGAAACCTCCCCTTCAAGAAATTCTAAAGGGAGTTCTGCAGGAAGAAAGGAAAAAACAGGACAGGCAGAGTTGGAGGAGAGTGTAAGAGCAACAAAAAAGACAAAAATAGAAGAAAAACAAACCAACAAACAAAATATGACAAACACAAGTCCAATCAAAATATGGCTAACATAAATAATTCCTTGAAAGTAATAATACTGAATGTAAATGGATTAAATTCACCTATCAAAAGATTCAGACTTGGACACTGCATAAGGAAATTTGACCCATCTGTATGCTGTCTAAAAGAGACACATCTTAGAACCAGAGACTCATGAAGACTGAAAGTGAATGGTTGGAAAACAATCTTACTAGGAAACAATAACCAAAAAAATGCAGGAGTAGCTATATTAATATCAGACAAAATAGACTTTAAATGTGAAACAATTGTGAGAAAAAAGGATACTACATATTAGTGAAAGGGACAATCTCTCAAGAAGAATGAACAATCATAAATATATATACTCCTAACAAGGGTGCCTCTAAATACGTGAGGCAAACGCTGGAAAAACTAAGTGAAAGAATAGATGCATCTACAATTATAGTGGAGGATTTTAATATGCCACTATAAACTCTGGACAGAAAATCTCAAAAGAGAATCACTAAAGAAACAAAACATTTGAACAGTGTATTAGAGGAGCTGGATCTAATAGACATATACAGATCATTACACCCAAACACAGCAGGGTATACATTTTTCTCAAGTGCACATGGATCATTCTCCAAGATACACCATATGCTAGGTCACAAAGAAATGCTTAATGATTTCAGAAAGATTGAAATCATACAAAATAATATCTCTGACCACAGTGGAGTGAAGCAGGAAAGCTGGATGAGAAGCCCAGATTTCACACCAAGATAGGAAAGTTAAACAGCACACTCTTAGAAAAATAGTGGGTCAAAGAGGAACTCTCAAAAGAAATCAAAGCCTACCTTGAAACAAATGAAAATGATAACACAACATGCAAAAATTTATGGGATGCAGCAAAAGTAGTAAAGAGAGGGAAATTTATAGCCAAAAATTCATACATCAAAAAAGAAGAGAGAGCAAAAATTGAAGAACTAACTGCACATTTGGAGGAATTAGAAAAAAAAAAAACAGCAATGTAATCCAACAGGGAGAAGAAGTAAGGAAATTACAAAGATAAGAGTAGAACTAAATGAAATAGAAAATAAGAAAGCAGTTGAAAAGATAAACAAGTCCAAGAGCTGATTTTTTGAGAAGATCAATAAAATTGACAAACCTTTAGTGAGACTAACAAAGAAAAAAAAGAGAGAAGATGCAAATACACAAAATAAGAAATGAGAAAGGCGATATCACCACTGACCCCACAGAAATAAAGACTATAATAAGAGGATACTTTGAAAAACCATATTCCAACAAAAATGACAATTCAGAGGAAATGGACAAATTCCTAGAAACACAAAAGCAGCCTATACTGACGAAAGAAGAAATTGATGATCTCAACAAACCAATGACACATAAAGAGATAGAATCAGTCATTTAAAACCTCCCAACTAAGAAGAGCCCAGGGCCAGATGGCTTCACAGGTGAATAATAAAAAATATTCCAGAAAAACTAACACCAATCCTGCTGAAACTATTCCAAAAAATCAAAACAGAAGGAACATTGCCTAACTCCTTCTATGATGCCAACATTACCCTAGTACCACAGCCAAACAAGGCCACCACAAGAAAGAAAAATTACAGACCAATTTCTCTAATGAACCTAGACGTTAAAATACTTAACGAAATACTTGCTAATCATACTCAACAGCCCATTAAACTAATACACGACAACCAAGTGGGATTCATTCCAGGTATGCAAGCATGGTTCAACGTAAGAAAATCAATCAATGTAATACACCATATAAACAGATTGAAGGAAAAAAATCACATGATTATATCTATAGATGTAGAAAAAGCACTTGACAAAATACAGCATCCTTTCTTGATAAAAACACTCCAAAATATTGGGATACAAGGAAATTTTTTGAACATGATGAAGAGTATATATGAAAAACCTATAGCAAATATCTTTTACAATGGAGAAATCCTAAAATCCTTCCCTCTAAAGTCAGGAACAAGACAAGGATGTCCACTGTCTCCCCTTCTATTTAACATTGTCTTAGAAGTACTTGCTCGAGCACTGAGGCAAGAACCAGATATAAAAGGCATTCAGATTGGGAAGGAAGAAGTCAAAATTTCATTATTTGCAGATGACATGATCCTATACATAGAAAACCCTGAGAAGTCTATAACAAAGCTTCTAGAACTCAAAAATGAGTTTAATAAAGTCACAGGTTATAAGATCAATGCACAAAAATCAGTAGCATTTCTGTACACCAATAATGAGCAAGATCAGGAGGAAATCAAGAATCAAATACTATTCACAATAGTAAATTAAAAAATCAAATACTTAGGAATAAATTTAACTAAAGAGGTAAAAAACTTATACACCGAGAACTATACAAGACTGTTCAAGGAAATCAAAGAAGACCTAAATAAATGGAAGTATATTCCCTGTTCATGGATAGGAACACTAAATATTATTAAGATGTCTATCCTACCAAAACTGATCCACACATTCAATGCAATCCCAATAAAAATCAACACAGCATTCTTTAAGGAACTAGAAAAACTAACTATGAAATTTATGTGGAAAGGAAAGAGACCCTGAATAGCCAAAAACAAATCGAAAAAGAAACACGAAATTGGAGGAATCACACTACCTGACTTCAAAACATACTACAAAGGTACAGTAGTGAAACAGCATGGTATTGGCATAAGGAGAGACACAAAGACCAATGGAATCAAAGTGAAAATTCTGATACAGAACCTCATATATATAGCCATATAATATTCGATAAAGCCACCAAACTCTCTCAACTGGGAGAGAATGGCCTATTCAACAAATGGTGCCTGGAGAACTGGATATCCATATGTAGAAGAATGAAAGAGGATTACCATCTCACACCTTAAACAAAGATCAACTGAAGATGGATCAAAGACCTAAATATAAGAGCCAACACCATAAAGACCTTGGAAAGCAGTGTAGGGAAACCTCTACAAGACCTTGTAATAGGAAATGGCTTCATGAACATCACACCAAAATCACGAGCAGCAAAAGAACAAATAGATAATTGGTACTTCCTCAAAATTAAAGCCTTCTGCACCTGAAAGGCGTTTGTCAAGAAAGTAAAAGGGAACCTACACAATGGGAGAAAATATTTGGCAAACATATATCTGATAAGAGACTTATAACATGCATATATAAAGAACTCCTATATCTTGAAAATAAAAAGATAAACAACCTATTTAAAAAATGGGAAAAAGATGTAAAGAGACACTTCTCCAAAGAAGAAATACAAACGGTTGAAAAGCACATGAAAAAATGCTCCAAATCTTTAGCTATCAGGGAAATGCAAATCAAAACTACAAGGAGACACCATCTTACTCCCATGAGATTGGCAGGTATGAAAAAAACAGAAGAATACAAATCTTGGAAAGGATGTGAAGAAATGGGAACACTCATCCACTGCTGGTGGGAATGTAGAAGGATGCAAACATTCTGGAGGACAGTTTGGTGGTTTCTCAAAAAACTAACCATAGATTTGCCATATGACCCAGCAATACCACTGCTCAGTATATCCAGCAAAACTGAAAACAAGGACACAAACCGATATATGCACACCAATGTTCATACCAGCATTGCGCAATATCGCCAAAAGTTGGAATCAACACAAATGCCTATCAAAAGATGAGTGGATCAATAAAATGTGGTATATACACACAATGGAATACTACTCGGCTTTAAGAACAAATACACTACAAACACACAGGATAACATGGATGAATCTTGAGAACCTTATGTTGAGTGAAGCAACCCAGGCATTGAAGGACAAATACTACATGACCTCAATGATATGAAATAAGGAAGCTGCCTCAGAGAGCTAGAGACTGGAAGATAGGCTTACAGGAAATTGGGATGTAGAGGAAGGATGTAAGCTGACATCTACATGGGTGAAATCTATGATAAGCTGGAGGTTAGTATGTGCACAAGGAAGAGATAAAATTGGGGCAAAGGGTTACCTTTGGTGGGGCTTTGTGGGTTTGAGAGGAGCTAGGGATGGGTGGATGGGTAATATTGCCCAAGAAATTAGGGGAAGGTTGGGGCATCATACGAACATAGGCAATTGTCAGGTGTTGGTTGAGAGTGTAATGTTGAGAAAAACTTTTCAAAACGTAACTAGGAAAGTTACCTGTTTAAGATACTCAAAGTGGATAATCTGATGTAGGACAGACTCCTCAGGAATATGTGAATGCTCGTTTTGCCAGAGTGGGTTATATCATTGGGTAGAGACCCATATAATGAGGTTGAAGATATACCCACATCCTGGGGAGGACTAATGCCATCAAATAGAGGGAACTGTATCTCTCAAGACACAAGGCATTAGGGCAGTTGTGCAAGTCAAGCCCCCAACACTGTTGCAAGTATCTCTGAACATGGCTCCTCAAGAAATGAAGATTGACTGCCACTGTGGGCCCCAAGGGGAGGGGGAAATTGATATTGAATAGATGGAACCAAGGTAACTGTGAGGGCAATAGAAGTGTTTCACAAGAGTACGCAAGGATGGATATAAAACATGGAATATTACACCAAAAACATATAGGGGCCAACAGACTAATAATATAATGTAAATCATAGTATAAAACATAGGAAAACTAAAAATTTAGGAAATTGTATAGTCTAAAGTATAAACCACAATGTAAACACAAATGTTACCTTGTTTGAAAGCTATTGTCTCAATATCTGTACATCAGTTTCAGTAAATATGTTATGAATATGTTAAAAGATTATTGTTGTGGAAGGGAAAAGGTTTTATATTGGATATGTGGGAGTACTGTATATTGTATATATGAATTACTGTGATCTATAGCTCTTGTGAAGAGAAGCTTAATAATTAGGAAAAACGAAAAGAAAAAGTTAGGATATAGATTTTTTCCAAATCAATATGTATTCTATATCTAACCTTTAAACTCATCGCTATATTCCATTTTACTATTAAGGGAATCTGGCATTATATTGGGCTTCACTTTTCAGGAAGTTTTGGATCACAGAGTGGTTCAACAATGGCAGTGGAGTAATACTGGCATGGGATGTCATCGACAGGGGCATATGGTTGACAGGTATTTATACAGGGCATATGTCTGAGGTGCATGGAAATGCTTGGATATGTTCATAGTGGAAACAATTAAAAACAACAGCTGGGGGGGCGGTGCTGTGTTCCTGGCCAGGAGGGCTCTGTCGTGGTCCATAGGTGAGCAGCGGCAGTTCCCCAGGTGCTATGGCAAAGACCAGGATGGAATGAGGGTCCAATATTGAGCCCCTGATACTAATGATTATGCTTGTGAGCCTATACCTGAAATAAGAACAAGGCCTAGAGCTGCACTGTGCCTAAGAGTTCCTTTCTGACAACTTCCATGTTACTCAAATGCGGCCAGTCTCGAAGCCAAACTCAGTATGTAAGTGTGCTGCCTTCCCCCCAGCGTGGGACATGACACCTGGAGATGAGCCTCCCTGGCACTGAGGAATCACTACCAAGTACCAGCTGATGACATAACTAGAAAATGTCCTCGAATAAAAGGTTCAATGCCGACCAGCAGAATAACCCTGTCTACATTTAATAACAGGATTTTAAAATGCTTGTTGACCTAAAGTAAGGGGGAAATGGAAAGGACAAATGAGTTTATATGGCTATGAGTCTCTAAGAAAGAGTATGGAGGTTGTCAGAAGGATTGCCCTCATGCACACCTGAGCAGAATCTCAGAGACAGATAAAGTAGATACAACTGCAGGTATTGATTCTTCTGAGGGCTTAAGAGGCCCACAGGTTTTATGGTCATGGCAGATGGAGTTCACTGCTGTGGCAGTTGGCCCTTCTTTGGAGTTGGTGTCTCTGTGTGATGAAGGTGGACTCAGATGTGATCTCTTTTCACAAGCCTTCCCTGTTACTTTACTGGAATTGTAGTTGGTGCTGGGGTTTAAGATATATCTAGGGGATCTGAATGTCTGGACTGACAATATGATAGCCATGCCCTGAGCCTCAACAGACTTCAGCTCCTATACTCTGGTTTATTGGACTTACCCCACTCAGCTAACATGGAGTTGAAGAATGTCAACCACCACACCATGGAGCCTAGAGTGCCTACAACTGAAAGCAGGAGGATTGCATCCAGTATCCATGTGGAATCTAAGCCCCCTCTTGACATAGATGTACAATGGACACAACCAATCCAAGGTCCACAGAGAAAATGTGGCATTGGTGTGGGAAGGGTGGCCATGGTGGCTGCTGAGTGCTGGGAATGGGAGGAAGAGATGAGATGTGCAGGCGTTTTCTGGACTTGGAGTTGTCCTGGGTGGTGCTGCATGGACAATTACCAAACATTATAGATCCTCCCATGGCCCACTGGATGGAACGTGGGAGAGTATGGGCTATGATGTGGTCCATTGACCATGAGATGCAGCGATGCCCAGAGATATATTCACCAAATGCAATGGATGTGGTGTCACTTTCTTGGCAACTTCTTTTGAGGAGAGAAGGCTTTAATTTTGAGCAAGTCTCATTTATCTATTTGTTCTTTTGATGCTCGTGCTTTGGGTGTGAAGTTCATGAAGCCATTTCCTGTTATAAGGTCCTGTAGATGGTTCTGAACATTGCTTTCCACAGTCTTTATGGTCTTGGCTCTTACATTTAGGTCTTTGATCCATCTTGAGTTGATTTTTGTACAAGGCGTGAGTTGGTAATCCTCTTTATTCTTTTACATATGGGTATCCAGTTCTCCAGGCACCATTTGTTGAAGAGGCCATTATCTTCCAGTTGAGTGGGTTTCATGGTCTTGTCAAATATTATGTGACTGTATATATGAGGATCTATATAAGGACTCTCCATTTGGTTCCATTAGTCTGTGTGTCTGTCCTTGTGCCAGTACCATGCAGGTTTCACTACTGTAGCCCTGTAGTATGTTTTGAAGTCAGGTAGTGTGATTCCTCCAATTTCATTTTTTTTCAATATGTCTTTGGCTATTCTGAGCCCTTTCTCTTCTAAATAAATTTCATAGCTAGTTTTTTAGTTCATTAAAGAATGCTGTGCTGATTTTTATTGGGATTGCATTGAATCTGTAGTTTGGTTTTGGTAGGATAGACATCTTAGTAATATTTAAACTGCCTATCCATTAACAGGGAATATTCTTCCATTTATTTAGGTCTTCTTTGATTTTCTTGAACAGTGTTGAGTAGTTTTCTGTGCATAAGTTTTTTTACATCTTTAATTAAATTTATTCCTAGGTATTTAATTTTTTAAATTTACTATTGTAAATTGTATTTTTTTCTTCATTTCCTCCTAAGATTGCTCATTTTTGGTGTGCAGAGATGCTACTGATTTTTGTGCATTGATCTTATAACCTGCAACTTTACTGAAATCATTTATGAGTTCTTTAAACTTTCTTGTATTCTCAGGGTTTTCTATATATAGGATCATGTCATCTACAAAAAATGAAATTTTGACTGCTTCCTTTCCAGTTTGGATGGTTTTATGTCTGGTTCTTGCCTCAGTGCTTGAGCAAGTACTTCTAAGTCTATGTTAAATAGAAGAGGTGATAGTGGGCATCCTTGTTTTGTTCCTGATCTTGGAGAGTTTTTAGGATTTCACCAATGTAAATGATGTTAGCTGTGGGTTTTTTATATATACCCTTTATCATGTTCAGAAAATGTCCTTCTATTCCTATCTTTTGCAGTGTTTTTATCAAGAAAGGGTGTTGTATTTTGCCAAAAGGTTTTTCTGCATCTATAGATAAGATCATGTGATTTTTTCCTTCAATCTGTTTATATGATGTATTACATTAATTGATTTTCTTATTTTGAACCATCCTTAGATACCAGAAATCAAACCCACTTGGTCGTGTTCTATAATTCTTTTAATATGTTGCTGAATACATTAGCAAGTATTTTGTTGAGGATTTTCACATCTAGGTTCATTAGAGTAATTGTTCTGTAATTTTCCCTTCTTATGGTCTCTTTATTTGGCTTTGCTACTAGGGCAATGTTGGTATCATAGAATGAGTTAGGCAATGTTCCTTCTGTTTTGATTTTTTGGAAGAGTTTCAGCAAGATTGGCGTTAGTTCTTTCCGGATTGTTTTGTAGAATTCATCTGTGAATCTATCTGGCCTAGGGGTCTTCTTAGTTGGGAGGTTTTTAATGACTGATTCTATCTCTTTACTTGTGATTGGTTTGTTGAGATCATCAATTTCTTCTTTCTTCAATGTAGGCTGCTTATGTGTTTCTAACAATTTGTCCATTTCCTCTAAATTGTCCATATTGTTGGAATATAGCTTTTCAAAGTATCTTCTTATGATAGTCTTTATTTCTGTGGGGTCAGTGGTGATATCTCCTTTCTCCTTTCTTATTTTGTGTATTGGAATCTTCTCTCTTTTTTTTTTTTTGTTAGTCTAGCTAAGGGTTTGTCAATTTTATTTACATTCCCAAAGAACCAGCTCTTGGTTTTCTTTAAAGTTTCAAATGCTTTCTCATTTTCTATTTCATTTAGTTCTGCTCTGATCTTTGTTCTTTCTTTCTTTCTTTCTTCTTCCTTTTGGGGTCAGTTTTTTTTTTTTTGGTTTTTTTTTTTTACTAATTCGTCCAATGTGCACTTAGTTCTTCAATTTTAGCTCTTTCTCCTTTTTAGATGTATGGATTTATGGATACAAATTTCCCTCTCCGTATTGGTTTTCCTGCATCCCATTAGTATGGATATGTTGTATTATCATTTTCATTAGTTTCAAGGTAAATTTTGAGATTTCCTCCTTGACCCACTGTTTTTCTAAGAGTGGGTTGTTTAATTTCCATATCTTGTTGTGAAATCTGGGCCTGTAGCAATTGCAGATTTCCAGCTTCCCTCCACTTTGATCAGAGAAATTATTTTGCATGATTTTGACCTTTCTGAATTCATTGAGACATTCTTTGTGGCATAGCATGTGGTTTATCTTGGAGAATGATCCATGTAAATTTGAGAAGAATGTTCATCCTGCTGTATTTGTGTGTAATGTTTTGTGTATGTCTATTAGGTCCAGCTCCTCTTATATACTGTTCAAAGTTTTGTTTCTTTATTGATTGTTTTTTGAGAAATTCTGTTCAAAATTGATAGCGGTGTACTAAAGTCCCCGACTATAATTGTAGAGGCATCTATTCTTTCACCTGGTTTTTCCAATGTTTGCCTCATGTATTTGCAGGCACCCTTTTTAAGAGCATAATTGTTCATTCTTCTTGAAAGGTTATCACTTCCACTTATATGTAGTGTTCATCTTTGTCTCTCACAACTGTTTTTCTTTTAAAGTCTATTTTGTCTGATATTAATATAGTGGCTCCTGCCCTTTTTCAGTTATTGTTTACTTGTAAGATTGTCTTCCAGCCATTCACTTTCAACCTTCTTGAATCCCTGGGTCTCAGGTGTGTTTCTTGTAGACAGCATATAGATGGGTCATATTTCTGTATCCAATCTTCCAGTCTGAGTCTTTTGACAGGTTAGTTTAATCCATTCACATTCAATGTTATTACTTTCAAGGAATTTTATATGTTAACCATATTTTCTTTAGATTTGTGCTTGTCATATTTTGTTTAATTTTTTTCCATTTTGTCATTTTAGTTGCTCTTACACTCACCTCCAACTCCGCCTCTCTCCTGTTTTTTTCTTTCTTCCTGCAGATCTCCCTTTAGTATTTCTGGAAGGGCAGGATTCTTGTCAGCATATTCTATTAGTGTCTATTTATCTGTGAATATTTTGAACTCTCCATCGTTTTTGAATTCTAGCTTAGCTGGATAGAGATTTATTGGTTGAAAATTTTTTTTCTTTTAGTACATTGACTATGTCATACCACTGTCTTCTTGCCTCCATGGTCTCAGTTGAGAAATCAGCACTTATTCTTATGGACCCTCCTTTGTATGTGTTGATTCTCTTTTGTCTTGCTGCTTATAGAATTTTCTCTTTGTCTTGAGCATTGGATAATTTGACAATTATATGTCTTGGGTTTGGCCTGTTGGGATTTATGCTGTTTGGGGTGCATTTTGCTTCCTGGACATTTACAACCATCTCCCTCAGTAGGTTTAGGAAGTTTTCAGCCATTATTTCCTCCAACACCCCTTCTGTCCCCTTTCCCTACTCTTCTCATTCTGGGATGCCTATAATGCACATGTTTGTGTGTTTTGCATTGTCATTCAGGTCCCTAATTCCTAGCTGGATTTTTTTCTATCTTTTTATCAGTCAGTTCTACTACCTGTTGATTTCATATGTATTGTCTTCCACATCACCGATTTTCTCTTCTGCCTCCTCTAATCTACTTTTATTTGCTGAGAGTGTATTTTTGATTTCTTGAATGGTGCTGTTCATCACCATCATATCCGTTATCTTTTTAGCCATGACTGCAATTTCTTCTGTATTTTCTCCATTTGTTTCTTCGTATTCCTAATCTCTTACTTCACTTCATCAAATTGATCTCTAATATATGTTTTGAGAGCTTTAATTACTTGTTCGATATTCTGCTCCTCTTCTTGGTTTTCATTTTTTATTTATTTTTTTATTTTTTATTGATTTTGTAAAAATATTACATTAAAAAAATATATGAGGTCCCATTCAACCCCACCACCCCACCCCACCACTCCCCCCCAGAAACATTCACTCCCATCATCATGACACATTCATTGCATTTGGTAAGTATATCTCTGGGCATCTCTGCACCTCATGGTGAATGGTCCACATCATGGCCCATACTCTCCCCATTCCATCCCGTGGGCCCTGGGAGGATTTACAATGTCTGGTGATTGACCCTGGAGCAAGATCCAGGGCAACTACAAGTCCCGAAGGTGCCTCCACATCTCATCTCTTCCTGCCATTCCCCATACCCATCAGCCACCATGGCCACTTTTCCCACTCCAATGCCAACTTTTCTCTGTGGACCTTGGATTGGTTGTGTCCGTTGCACCTCTATGTCAAGAGGAGGCCCAGATTCCACATGGATACTGGATGCAACCCTGCTGCTTTCAGTTGTAGGCACTCTAGGCTCCATGGTGTGGTGGTTGTCCTTCTTCAACTCCAATTTAGCTGAGTGAGGTGAGTCCAATAAATCCGATTGTAGGTGCTGGAGTCTGTTGAGGCTTAGGGCCTGGCTATCATATTGTCAGTCCAGAGATTCAAATCCCCTAAATATATCTTAAACCCCAACACCAACTACAATTCCAGTAAAGTAACATGAAATTCTTATGAAAAGAGATCCCATCTGAGTCCAGTTTCATCATGCAGAAACACCAGCTCCAAAGAAGGGCCATCTGACATGGCAGTGAACCCCTTCTGCCATGACCATAGAACCTGTGGGTCTCTTTAGCCCTCCATGGAACCAATACCTGGGGATTGTATCTATTTTATCTGTCTCTTAGACTCTACTCAGTTGTGCATAAGGGCAATTCTTCTGACAGCCTCCAGACTCTTTTTTAGAGACTCGTAGCCATATAAACTCATTTCTCCTTTCCTTTTCCCCCTTACATTAGGTCAAACCGCATTTTAAAGTCATGTTATTATATGTAGACAGGGATATTCTGCTGATCCGCATCAAACCTTCAATTCAAGGTCATTTTCCAGGTGCATCATCAGTTGGTAGTTATAGTGATCCCTCGGTGCCAGGGAGGCTCATCCCCGGGTGTCATGTCCCACGCTGGGGGGAAGGCATTGCATTTACATGCTGAGTTTGGCTTCGAGACTGGCCACATTTGCGTAACATGAAGGCTGTCAGGAGGAAATTCCCAGGCACAGTGCTGCTCTAGGCCTTGTTCTTATTTCAGGCATATAGGCTCACAAGCATAGTCATTAGTATCAGGGGCTCACTGATGGACCCTCATTCCTTCCTGGTCCTTGCTGCTGCACCTGGGGGACTGCAGCTGCTCCCCCAGGGTTCATGACAGAGCACCCCTGGCCAGGAACCCAGTACCCCCCCAGCTGTAGTTTTTAATTGTTTCCACTATGAGTATATCCAAACATTACCATGCGCCCTGGACATATACCCTGTATAGCTCCCTGTCTGCCATATATCACCTGTCAATAGTATCCTATACCAGTATTCCTCCACTGCCATTGTTGAACCACTCTGTGATCCAGAACTTCCTGAAAATTGAAGCCCAATATAATGTCAGGATCCCTTACTAGCAAAATGGCATATAGCGATGGGTTTAAGGGTTAGATATAGGATACAGGTTGACTTGGAAAAATTCTACATGCTATCTTTTTTTTCCCCCCCTAATTATTGAACTTCTCTTCACAAGAGCCCTAGACCACAGCAATTCATATCTACAATATACAGCACTCCCACACATCCACCACAAAACCTTTTCCCTACCACAGAGATACTCTTACAACCTATTCACATCATATTTACTTAAAGTGATGTACAGAGTCTGAGACAATAGCTTTCAAACAAGGTGACATCTGTGCTTACATTGTGGTGCATACTTTAGGATATACAGTTTTTTAAATTGGTAGTTATCCTATGTTTTACATTATGGTTTACATTGTCTGTCGTCCCCTATATGTTTATGGTGTAATATTACATGTTTTATATCCATCCTTGTGTACTCTCACAAAACTCCTCTCTTACCCCAGATTTACCTTGGTTCCACACATTTAACATCCATTTTCCCATCCCATTGGTGCCCACAGTGACAGCCAACCTCCGTTTCCCAAGGAGCCACGTCCAGAGATACTTGCAACAGTGTTCAGGGCCTAAGTTGCTCAACTGCCCCAATGCCCTGGGAGCCACCCTTTCTCTCGAGAGATACAGTTCCCTCTATTTGATGGCATTATTCCTCCCCAGGATGTGGGTCCACCCCCACTCTCACTACGTGGGTCTCTACCAAATGGTATCACCCACTCTGGCAAAATGAGCATTCAGACATTCCTCAGGAGCCCATCCCGCATCAGACCATCCCCTCCGAGCATCTTAAACAGGTAACCCTCTTAATTATATTTTGATACGATTTTCTCAGCATCTTACTCTCAACCAACACCTGATGCTCTCCTATGTTTGTATGCTACCCCTCCCTCCCCCCACTTTTTGGGCAATATTACCCATCCGCCCGTCTCCAGCCCCCCTCAAACCTGCAAAGCCCCACCCAAAGGCAACCCCTTGCCCCCATTTTATCTCTTCTTTGTGTTCATACTTACCGCCAGCTCATCATAAATTCCACCTCTGCAGACATCTGCTCACATCCTTCCTCCACCCCCTGATTTCCTGTAAGCCTATCATTCAGTCTCTAGCTCTCTGAGGTAGCTTGCTTATTTCATATCATTGAGATCATGTAGTATTTGTCCTTCAAGGCCTGGGTTGCTTCACTCAACATAAGGTTCTCAAGATTCATCCATGTTATCATGTGTGTTTGTAGTGTATTTGTTCTTACAGCCAAGTAGTATTCCATTGTGTGTATGAACCACATTTTATTGATCCACTCATCTGTTGATGGGCGTTTTGGTTGATTCCAACTTTTGGCGATAGTGAACAATGCTGCTATGAACTTTGCTGTACGTATATCGGTTTGTGTCCTTGTTTTCAGTTCTGCTGGGTATATACCCAGCAGTGGTATTGCTGGGTCATATGGCAAATCTATGGTTAGTTTTTTGAGAAACCGCCAAACTGTCCTCCAGAATGGTTGGATCCTTCTGCATTCCCACCAGCAGTGGATGAGTGTTCCCCTTTCTTCACATCCTCTCCAGCATTTGTATTCTTCTCTTTTTTTCATAGCTGCCAATCTTATGGGAGTAAGATGATATCTCATTGTAGTTGTGATTTGCATTTCCCTGATAGCTAGAGATTTGGGGCATTTTTTCATGTGCTTTTTAGCCATTTGTATTTCTTCTTTGGAGAAGTGTTTGTTTAGAACTTTTTCCCATTTTTTAAATGGGTTGTTTATCTTTTTATTTTCAAGATATTTGAGTTCTTTATATATGCAAGTTATAAGTTTCTTATCAGATACATGGTTGCCAAATATTTTCTCCCACTGTGTGGGCTCCCTTTTTACTTTCTTGACAAACTCCTTTGAGGTGCAGAAGGCTTTAATTTTGAGGAAATCCCATTTATCTATTAGTTCTTTTGCTGCTCGTGCTTTTGGTGTGATATTCATGAATCCATTTCCTATTACAAGGTCCAGCAGATGCTTCCCTATACTGCTTTCCAAGGTTTTTATGGTCTTGGTTCTTATATTTAGGTCTTTGGTCCATCTTGAGTTGATCTTTGTATAAGGTGTGAGATGGTAGTCCTCTTTCATTCTTGTACATATGGCTATCCAGTTCTCCAGGCACCATTTGTTGAATAGGCCACACTCTCCCAGTTGAGAGGGTTTGGTGGCTTTTTCGAATAGTATATGGCTATATATGTGAGGTTCTATATCAGAGCTTTCAATTCAATTCCATTGGTCTGTGTGTCTCTCCTTATGCCAATACCATGCTGTTTTCACTACTGTAGCTTTGTAGTATGTTTTGAAGTCAGGTAGTGTGATTCCTCCAATTTCGTTTTTCTTTTTCAGTAAGTCTTTGGGTATTCAGGGTCTCTTTCCTTTCCAAATAAATTTCATAGTTAGTTTTTCTAGTTCCTAAAAGAAGGCTGTGTTGATTTTTATTGGGATTGCATTGAATGTGTAGATCAGTTTTGGTAGGATAAACATCTTAATAATATTCAGTCTTCCTATCCATGAACAAGGAATATTCTTCCATTTATTTAGGTCTTCTTTGCTTTCCTTGAACAGTCTTGTATAGTTCTCGGTGTATAAGTTTTTTACCTCTTTAGTTAAATTTATTCCTAAATATTTGATTTTTTTATTTACTATTGTGAATGGTATTTGTTTCTTGATTTCCTCCTGATCTTGCTCATTATTGGTGTACAGAAATGCTACTGATTTTTGTGCATTGATCTTACAACCTGCGACTTGACTAAACTCTTTTATGAGTTCTAGAAGCTTTGTTGTAGATCTCTCAGGGTTTTCTATGTATAGGATCATGTCATCTGCAAATAATGAAATTTTGACTTCTTCCTTTCCAATTTGAATGCCTTTTATATCTGGTTCTTGCCTCAGTGCTCGAGCAAGTACTTCTAAGACAATGTTAAATAGGAGCGGATACAATCGGCATTCTTGTCTTGTCCCTCAGTTTAGAGGGAAGGATTTTAGGATTTCTCCATTGTAAACAATGTTGGCTTTAGGCTTTTTGTATATACTCTTTATCACGTTTAAAAAATTTCCTTGTATTCCGATCTTTTGGAGTGTTTTTATCAATAAAGGGTGCTGTATTGTGTCAAATGCTTTTTCTGCATCTATAGAAATAATCATGTGATTTTTTCCTTCAATCTGTTTATCTGGTGTACTACGTTGATTGATTTTCTTATGTTGAACCATCCTTGCATACCTGGAATGAGTCCCACTTGGTCATCGTGTATAATTCGTTTAATGTGTTGTTGAATACGATTAGCAAGTGTTTTGTTAAGTATTTTTGCGTCTAGGTTCATTAGAGAAATTGGTCTGTAATTTTCCTTTCTTGTGGTGTCTTTGTTTGGCTTTGGTACTAGGGTAATGTTGGCATCATAGAACGAGTTCAGCAATATTCCTTCTGTTTCAATTTTTTGGAATAGTTTCAGTAGGATTGGTGTTAGTTCTTTCCGGAATGTTTTGTAGAATTCACCTGTGAAGCCGTCTGGTCCTGGGCTCTTCTTAGTTGGGAGATTTTTAATGACTGATTCTATCTCTCTGCTCGTGATTGCCTTGTTAAGATCATCAATTTCCTCCTTCATCAATATGGGTTACTTATGCGTTTCTAGGAATTTGTCCATTTCCTCTAAATTGTCATTTTTGTTGGAATATAGTTTTTTAAAGTATCCTCTTATGATAGTCTTTATTTCTGTGGGGTCAGTGGTGATATGTCCTTTCTCATTTCTTATTTTGTGTATTTGCATCTTTTCTCTTTTTTTCTTTGTTAGTCTCACTAAAGGTTTGTCAATTTTGTTGATCTTCTCAAAAAACCAGCTGTTGGTCTTGTTTATCTTTTCAAGTGCTTTCTTATTTTCTATTTCATTTAGTTCTGCTCTTATCTTTATTACTTCCTTCCTTCTTCTTCCTGTTGGGTTACTTTGTTGTTGTTTTTCTAATTCCTTCAAATGTGCAGTTAGTTCTTCAATTTTTGCTCTTTCTTCTTTTTTGATATATGAATTTATGGCTATAAATTTCCCTCTCAGTACTGCTTTTGCTGCATCCCATAAATTTTGGTATATTGTGTTATCATTATCATTTGTTTCAAGGTAGTCATTGATTTCTTTTGTGATTTCCTCTTTGACCCACTGTTTTTCTAAGAGTGTGCTATTTAATTTCCAAATTGTGGTGTGATACCTGGGCCTCTGTCCCTTGCAAATTTCTAGCTTGACTCCACTGTGGTCAGAGATAATATTTTGTATATTTTCAATCTTTCTAAATTCATTAAGCCTTTCTTTGTGGCCTAGCATATGGTCTATCTTGGAGAATGATCCATGTGCGCTTGAGGAAAATCTATATCCTGCTGTGTTTGGGTGTAATGATCTATATATGTCTATTAGATCCAGCTCCTCTAATATACTGTTCAAATGTTTTGTTTCTTTAGTGATTCTCTTTTGAGATGTTCTGTCCAAGGTAGATAGTGGTGTATTAAAATCCCCCACTATAATTGTAGGTGCATCTATTGTTTCACGTAGTTTTACCAGCGTTTTCCTCAAGTATTTAGAGGCACCCTTGCTAGGAGCATAAATATTTATAATTGTTCGATCTTCTTGACAGATTTTCCCTTTCACTAAAATGTAGTATCCTTTTTTGTCTCTCACAATTGATTCACATTTAAAGTCTTTTTTGTCTGATATTAATATAGCTACTCCTGCCTTTTTTTTGGTTATTGTTTGCTTGTATGATTGTTTTCCAGCCATTCACTTTCAATCACCATGCGTCTCTGGGTCTAAGATGTGTCTCTTGTAGACAGCATACGGATGGGTCATATTTCCTTATCCAATGTCCCAGTCTGAATCTTTTGATAGGTGAGTTTAATCTGTTGACATTCAGTGTTATTACTTTCAAGGAATTATTTGTGTTAGCTCTATTTTGATTGGATTTGTGTTTGTCATATTTTGTTTGTATTTTTTCCTTCTATTTTTGTCTTTTTTTGTTGCTCTTACACTCTCCTCCAACTCTGCCTGTCCTCTTTTTTCCTTTCTTCCTGCAGACCTCCCTTTAGAATTTCTTGAAGGGGAGGTTTCTTGTTGGTATACTCTTTCAGTTTCTGTTTATCTGTGAATATTTTGAACTCTCCATCATGTTTGAATGCTAGTTTAGCTGGATAGAGTATTCTTGATTGGAAATTTTTTTCCTTTAGTTCTTTGACTATATCATACCACTGCCTTCTTGCCTCCATGGTTTCAGATGAGAAATCAGCACTTAACCTTATGGAGCTTCCCTTGTATGTGATGGTTTTCTTTTCTCTTGCTGCTTGTAGGATTTTCTCTTTGTCTTGAGCATTGGATAATTTGACATGTATATGTCTTGGGGTGGGCCTGTTGGCGTTTATGACTAGTGGAGTGTGCTGTGCTTCTTAGATATGTACATCTGTATCTTTCAGTAGATTTGGGAAGTTTTCAGCCATTGTTTCCTGCAACACTCCTTCTGACCCCTTTTCCTTCTCTTCTCATTCTGGAAAGCCTATAATATGTATGTTTGAACGTTTTGCATTTTCATTCAGGTCCCTAAGTCCTAGCTGGATTTTTTCTATCTTTTTATCCACCCCTTCTACTATCTGTTTGATTTCTGATGTACTTTCGTCCACATCACTAATTCTCTGCTCTGCCTCTTCTAGTCTCCTGATATTTGCTGCAAGTGTATTTTTGATTTCTTGAACTGTGGTGTTCATACCCATCATCTGTTATCTTTTTGTGTATGTCTGCAATTTCCCCTCCAAGTGTTGTCTTCATGTTGTTAACCTCTTTCATTACTTCATCAAATTTGTCGGTGATAAATGTTCTGAGATCTTTCATTGCTTGTGAGAAGTTCTGCTCCCCTTCCTGATTTTTAGTTTGTTGATTGGATTTAGCCATGTTTTCCTGATTACTAATTTGGTTTGTAGATTTTTGTTGCTGTCTGGTCATCATATTATCTTGACGGGTTTAATCAGTTCCTTAGCTTCTTTGTCTACTCTTGGAGTTTAATTAGCTGTTGTTTTTGCATAAGTGTTATATCTTCTCTTTGTCTCTTTGTTCTTCTTATTCTAATTTCTTGTTGCTGGTTAAGTGCCGGGGAAAGGCAATTGTGTAATCAAGGAAAAAGTGTAAAGTAGTATTGGTGATATATGTTAACAAAGCAAGAATATGAGATCTGGGAGGATGGAGGTTAGACTCATGCAAATTATGTAGAGTTATAGCAGTAGGTAGAGTACCTATTATGAGGTAGATGACTGAATAATGGAGCAATATGGTATGAGCTAAAAAGCTATTGTTTTTGTGAGAGAGGGAAAGAGAAAAGAAAGGTAATAGTTTCAAGAGTGGATAACAGACAGAAAACAAAACAAAGGTATTAGAAATTAAGAGTTAGACACTTTGTGGATCAAAGAAAGGGAGGTGGGAGTTGGAATATAGGAGAGACAGTTGATGATGGTGGATATCAAGATGTAGGGGAAAGGGGATAGTTTAGGTAGCCTAAATCAGTTCACAGAGAAATGAGGCAGTGGAGGATGAGAAAACCCAGCAAATGTGAGGTGTTCCCTGCCTCACCTATTGTATAATTGAGTTAAAATAAAATAAGTAGAAAATGAGGGACAAGAGGGAGAGAGAAAACAGAAAAAGAAAAGAAAAAAAGAAAGAAGAGAAGAAAGGAAGAAAGAAAAAGGGGTGGGCAAAGGGTGGGGAACAGGTAGGGGAAAGAAAAAAACAGATATACACGAACCACAATTGCTACACCAACTATAGCCACAACAGGGAAAAAAAACCCTAAATAACTGAATAAAAAAAGACTTTGGGGGATACGCTGGGAGAAAAGACTAGGGGATAATGCAATATTAGCAATCAGGACATTAAAAAAAGTAAAAAAAATAAGATAAAATGAAAATAAAATCAAAACAAAATGAAACGATAAAGAAAAAATGCAAACGTTGTAGGCTAGGGCATTCAAGTACCTCAGATGGACCTCAGGGCTTGATGGATTCAGGGGTGAAAAGTCTGAGATCTTGAAGGCTCAAGAGGTGTGAGACTCTGGGGTGTGGCCCGCCAGAGTTTAGGCGATTCAGACCCTGCAACCTCAAATCTGGTCAACAGGAAGCCTAGGAGCCCCTCAGTGTAACACAGCCCTCAGGGATCCCTGCAGCTGGGTGCCAACCCTATGGGGGAAGTCAGATCTGCAAACTCTATATTATGTCTGAACCCTGCAATTCACTTACTCAATAGGGTTAATTTATGTGAATATATCGTCAATTCAGCTTTTGGACAGCTCCCATCCTGTGTTGCCACGAAACGGCCACGTGAGGGCGCCTCTACACCGCAGCCAATTTAATGGCGCAGATCCGAAGCCAGGCCCGTGGGTTGGGTTCCAGTTGGAAATGCGGAAAACAGATTCCAAAACCGGAATTCCCAGGCTTCGCAAAATATTCCCCACTCAGCTTCCAGACGTGTTCCCCTCCCTCGCCGCACCCTGTAACAACTTCCCAATTACTTCCCTTTATTGCCAACAATCTAATTCCATTGCAGATCGGCAGCTGGGCTTGTGGGGGTGGGGCTCCAGGCGGAAGCACTATTATTTGTGTCCGCAATCAAAAATTCCCCCGCTTCACAACAAAACACCGTCTGTCTCCCCAAATCGATCCGCAAAGGCTTCCCGTCCCTTCAACCTCCCAACAGCCCACCCAGGACTCGAGAACTCCCCAGCACCGCAGAGCCACCAAAGAGCGGAGCCGCCGCGCTGGTGCCATGGCTCCCCCCACCTCCAAAAAGGGAGCAACCCGTGTGCAGGTCTAACCTCCAGGCACTAGTTCCCAAGTTATATCTTATAGACCAATCCTCTCCATTACCTTTCCACCAAATCGATGTCCAGACACTTCCTGCCCTGCAAAAATCCTGAAAAAGCCTGGCCCCGGAGAACCTCCAGTGGCGCCCAGCCACCTCTTCCCAGGAGAGACTGCAAGACAAGTTCACTCAGCCACCATCTTGCTCCTCCTCCCCCTAGGCTTCCCTCTTCTTGGTTTTTAGTTTGTCCATTGAATTGCCCCTGTTTTCCTGATTATTAGTTTGGTTTGTAGTTTTTTGTTGCTGTCTGATCATCATTTTATCTTGATGGGTTTAATCAGTTCCTTAGCTTCTTTGTCTTGTCTTGGGGTTTAATTTGTTGTTTGTGCATATGTGTTATGTCTTCTCTTTGTCACTTTGTTCTTATTCTATTTTCTTGCTGGTTAAGTTCACTTCCTCAGCTCTGACACTCTTACCCAGTACTGTGACAGCATGTTCTGGTGACTAATGAGGTGGCATACCCTCCAGGCTGTCAAGCCAGGAAACCATATGGCTGTGCACACAGTGCCATGGGCTTGGCTGGGCTCAGAGGTGTGGGCCTGAGTGACCTTGTGATGGGCTCAAGCTCAGAGTTGTGGGCCTGAGTATCCTTGAGCTCTGTAGCCCAGTGCCATTGAGCCACAGCCTAGCCTCATGCCCATGTTCTCCTCTTGCCAAGTTTTTATCAGAACCTGGTTTCCACATCCTAGGTGAGGAAAGATCGTCTGTGAACTTTCTTGAAGGGGGTAAGCTAAGGTGGGTCCTACGTACTTCATTTGCCATTTCCCTTCTGGTGAGAAAATGCTTAGCCCTGGATCTGCCATGTGGATCTGCCAGTCCTCCCCAGGGTATGTGTGGGACAGGTTCTGGAATAAGGCCTAGGAGAGATGCCATGGTCAAGCATCTTCATTAACTACTTAGAAAATGAAGTTTACTAAGACTTTAACATGTTCAATATCCCTCTGCATATGTACTGGGATAGAGAATATACCACCATAATCATCAGGCATATATCTAGAGTAGGAGATATAGGTACAGAACTTAATACTAATTATTGTACTACCCAAGCATAAGATTATCTTTGAGCTGCAAATAATAGATTTAAGTTCCAGGTCTGCAATATCATACATGTTATCTCTCCATGAGAACAGGCCATAATGCCAGTTGTGTTTAAGTTCTACTCACAGTACTCTGGTGATCATTGCTCTTCTTGGTATGTTTTTCACACAGCCAGCAAGTTGCAGAACCCTTGACTCTAGAAAGAAGCTAGGAAGGTAGGCTCCTATATTCCACCAGCCTGGTGCATAGCAACCCTCAACACAATGAAACAGTGCCAGTCTGGAGGTGATATCTATTGCACATTTGGCTGTCCTGAGCCATGATTGGGTGCTGCAGGAGTTTGAAACTGCAATGTAGTTTCCATCAACTTCAGGAGCATCATCAGAGACATAGTAGATACCTTTTTTGTTTTAGGGGTTAGTGACCAACGTAACGAATAACTCAAATGGAGAGACAACCTGCAGTGTATTGAAGGTCTGGCTTGAATGAACAAGAAAGTTTGACAATGCTGAAGTCTATCTCTTGCTTTTTATACACTTTTAAAACATTTCCAATGCAATATGTAACATATCTAATGAGCTTTTTAGTACTTTGCTTCTTATTTCTACACTTTTACCATGAAGATATTAGCAGGTATTTTACTTTGGCAGTAGAGGAAAAACTGCTTCTTTCATTTCTTTTTAATGAAAACTGAAGATTCCCAATGGACTCAGGGCAACTTTTCTTTTTCTTTTTTTTTCAAATTCTACTCAATTTATTGATTTTTTAGAAAATATTGCATTCAAAAAATATGAGGTCCCCATTCACCCCCACTGCCACTTGAATATGCAGATTGAGGTGACTTCCAGAAAAGTTTCACTGGTATGAAGTTACTTTTTGTTATTAAAATCAGTTTAGGTTTCTCATTAATAATGGTTTTTTAGATCTAGTCATTTAAATGCTTCAGTTTGGAAGATGCTATTACAAACTCTATAATTAACCACAACTACAAAGACAGGTTAATTTACCTTAGATTACAATTAGCAACCATTGGAATTTACTTTATGCATTTAAAAGAGAGAAGACCTACATTTTTTTAAACTTAATTTCATTATTATACACTTAGAGTATTCCTCATTTTAAACATTTAATATATATAATGTTAATTTATTTACTTGGTATTCTGCAAACCAAAGAGATAACATGCAAGGTAAGCAAAATGAAACTATTATAGTTTATACAAAGAATGTTCTTTTTCATTTCTTTACAGGGGGTAAAACCCTTTTATAATAAACATTGATTCTTAATTTCTTCTGTTAAGAAAATTTTAATCTGTAACACCTGGGCCCTCCCTCAAAGTCCTTGCAAATAGAAGGTCCTGGGGGCTGGGTAGGACAAAGAGCTCAGGGAAATCCTTTTCCCGTTCTCAATAGTTGCTATATTTATATTTTATATGATGTTTCTGTCATGCTTATCCCAATTTGGGCTCTAAAAATACTCATCACATATATAACTGTATATTTAATTGTTAACAATTTGAATACAGCTCTTTTTTGCTCATTTATTTATTTATTTTTATGTCTTTTTAAAAAGATACATAAATCACAAAAAAAGTTACATTAAAAGTATAAGAGGAGCAAGATTGTGGTGGAGTAAGGAGCTCCTAGAGTCAATTCCTGCTACAAGGCAGTTAGGAAACCCCCAGAGCTCTCTGGAGCTAGCTGAAGCAACTGTTTGCAGGCTCCAGGAGACCAAAAGAGCATCCTGCAACATCTTGAAGGAGTGGAATGAGAATACTGCCCATCTACAAAGAAGACTCATAAGTAGAGCGCTCCACACCCCAGAGGCTGGTGCACATCCTCCCCTGGAGGCACAAGCCACATCCAGAGCTGTTCCATGGCTGAAATTCAAAGATCCACTTCCACAAAATAGGGAATGAAGAGATGGTTGGAACGCTATATGCCATTTTGCTAGTAAGGGATCCTGACATTATATTGGGCTTCAATTTTCAGGAAGTTCTGGATCACAGAGTGGTTCAACAATGGCAGTGGAAGAATACTGGTATAGGATACTATTGACAGGTGATATATGGCTGACAGGGAGCTATACAGGGCATATGTCCAGGGTGCATGGTAATGTTCGGATATACTCATAGTGGCAACAATTAAAAACTACAGCTGGGGGGATACTGAGTTCCTGGCCGGGGGTGCTCTGTCGTGGTTCCTAGGGGAGCAGCAGCAGTCCCCCAGGTGCAGCGGCAAGGACCAGGAAGGAATGAGGGTCCAACAGTGAGCCCCTGATACTAATGACTATGCTTGTGAGCCTATATGCCTGAAATAAGAACAAGGCCTAGAGCAGCATTGTGCCTGGGAATTTCCTCCTGACAGCCTTCATGTTACGCAAATGTGGCCAGTCTCGAAGCCAAACTCAGCATGTAAATGCAATGCCTTCCCCCCAGCGTGGGACATGACACCCGGGGATGAGCCTCCCTGGCACCGAGGGATCACTATAATTACCAACTGATGATGCACCTGGAAAATGACCTTGAATTGAAGGTTTGATGCGGATCATCAGAATATCCCTGTCTACATATAATAACATGACTTTAAAATGCTGTTTGACCTAATGTAAGGGGGAAAAGGAAAGAAGAAATGAGTTTATATGGCTACGAGTCTCTAAAAAAGAGTCTGGAGGCTGTCAGAAGGATTGCCCTTATGCACAACTGAGCAGAGTCTAAGAGACAGATAAAGTAGATACAATCCCCAGGTATTGGTTCCTTGGAGGGCTAAAGAGACCCACGGGTTCTATGGTCATGGCAGAAGGGGTTCACTGCCATGTCAGATGGCCCTTCTTGGAGCTGGTGTTTCTGCGTGATGAAACTGGACTCAGATGGGATCTCTTTTCATAAGACTTTCATGTTACTTTACTGGAATTGTAGTTGGTGTTGGGGTTTAAGATATAATTAGGGGATTTGAATCTCTGGACTGACAATATGATAGCCAGGCCCTGAGCCTCAACAGACTCCAGCACCTACAATCGGATTTATTGGACTCACCTCACTCAGCTAAGATGGAGTTGAAGAAGGACAACCACCACACCATGGAGCCTAGAGAGCCTACAACTGAAAGCAGGAGGATTGCATCCAGTATCCATGTGGAATCTGAGCCTCCTCTTGACATAGAGGTGCAATGGACACAACCAATCCAAGGTCCACAGAGAAAAGTTGACATTGGAGTGGGAAAAGTGGACATGGTGGCTGATGGGTATGGGGAATGGCAGGAAGAGATGAGATGTGGAGGTGCCTTTGGGACTTGGAGTTGCCCTGGACGGTGCTTCAGGGGCAATCACCGGACATTGTAAATCCACCCAGGGCCCACGGGATGGAATGGGGGAGAGTATGGGTCATGATGTGGACCATTGACCATGAGGTTCAGAGATTCCCAGAGATGTACTTACCAAATGCAATGGATGTGTCATGACGATGGGAGTGAATGTTGCTGGGGGGGGGGGAGTGGTGGGGTGGAGGTGGTGGGGTTGAATGGGACCTCATAGATATATTTTTTAATGTAATATTTTTACAAAATCAATAAAAAAAAGAGATGGTTGGGCACCAATTTCAGCTATTGAGGAGTTAATTCAGCAGGCTACAGTATAATCTGGAGAACAGCTAAAGTTTGAGCCTTTCCAAATCAGAAAGAGGCCAGGAGCCACCATCTTAACTATGGGCATGGCATGGGAGGAAGTGGGGCAGCCTGAAAATTCACAGTGCTGGTTGGGACTGGCTTCTTTCCATCCAGATCATATTGCAGCTCTAGCCTAGGCCCCAGTGCCACCTCCAGCAGTGAGGAAGCTTTGGGGACCTGCCCCAGCCTCTCGGGAAATTACCAGCCAAGCTGTGGAAGCCAGTGATTATTTTATTCTGGTGGCACAAGCCGCCCCAGGAGCTATTCTGTGGCTGAAATTGGAAGCTCTATTTCCCAGAAATAGAGGAAGAGGAGATGGTTGGCTTCCGATTTCAGTTACTGATTATTGGTAGACTTGGCTGGTTAAGATGTAACCCTGGGAACAGCTAGGATGTGCCCCAGTCCAAGTAAGAAAGAGGCCAGTAGTGGCCATTTTGACTCTGCCCCCAGCCTGAGGGGAAGCCTGAGTGACTGAAACTCTCAGTGTCAGCAGGAACCAGTTTGTTTCACACACATCAGCCTGCAGCCCTAGCCTAGGCTTCAGCCTCACCTCTGGCAGGGAGGATGCTGAGGAGCCCTGCACCAGCAGGGTAACTGCAGGTAACTTTTGCTGGCATAGACTGAAAACCAGAAGTCTACCAGGACAACTGTGCTCATCTTGGGCCCACACTGCATAGTCAGCTGCCCACACCTGCAGCTCCATCCTCACCCCAGGCAGGGTAGAAATGGATGTGAAGCTTTATCAGTCTCTCTGGGCAACTACAGTCTAAGCCTGCTCTTGGACTTTCCACACAGTGGTGACAATGCCCCTACACCTAGCAGAGTAGAAAGTTGGAAGAAACTTCATTGGCCCCTGGTGCAATGAGGCCAAGTTGAGCTTCCACAGCTTACAGCACAACTACATGCTTGGCTCCTACTGCACAACGAGCAAGGGAGAAAGGATAGAAAGCTCTAAACTGAAGAGAAAAACTGCACCTAGAAAACATACTCTCATAAGCCAGATGCAAAGACTCCAACAAAAAATTACAATCCACACCAAGAAATAGGAAGCTATGGCACAATTAAAGGAAGAAGATAAACCTCCAGATGACATAAAGCAGTTGAGACAACTAATCATAGATGTTCAAACTCCTTAATAAATTCAAAGAGATGTCTAAAGAGGTTAGGGATATTAAGAAGACCCTGGATGAGCACAAAGAAGAATTTGAAAGCATACATAAAAAAATAGCAGATGTATCCATGTGGAATCTAAGCCCCCTCTTGATATAGATGTGGAGGGACACAACCATTCTAAGGTCCACAGGATGGAGGAATAGAGTATGGATTAGAGTGGACTTACTGATATTCTATTCATGAACTATTGTGATTAGTAATCAAAGAAAATGTGGCATTGGTGTGGAGAAAGTGGCCATGGTGGCTGCTGCGGGTAGGGAGTGGGAGGAAGAGATTTGAGGTGGGGGCATTTTGGGGGGTTGGAGTTGTCCTGGGTGGTGCTGCAGGGACAGTGTGGGAGAGTGAGGGCTATGATGTGGACCATTGACCATGAGGTGCAGCGGTGCTCAGAGATATATTCACCAAATGCAATGAATGTCTCATGGTGATGGAGGAGGTTGTTGTTATGGGGGAGGAGTGGGGGGAGGGGGATGGGGGGTATATGGGGACCTCACATTTTTCTAATGTAACATTAAAAAAATAAAGACAAAAATAGATGTTATGGGAATGAAAGGTGCAATAAATGAAATTTTAAAAATATTAGAATCATGTAATAGCAGATTTGAGCAGAAGAAAGGATTGGTGATGTGGCAGTGAACCCCATCTGCCATGACCATAGAACCCGTGGGTCTCATTAGTCTTCAAAGGAACCAATACCTGGGGTTGTATGTACTTTATCTGTCTTTTAGACTCTGCTCAGTTGTGCATAAGGGCAATCCTTCTGACAACCTCCAGACTCTTTTTTAGAGACTCGTAGCCATATAAACTCATTTGTCCTTTCCATTTCCCCCTTACATTAGGTCAAACAGCATTTTAAAGTCATGTTATTATATGTAGACAGGGATATTCAAGAGACCCACGGGTTCTATGGTCATGGCAGATGGGGTTCACTGCCATGTCAGATGGCCCTTCTTTGGAGCTGGTGTTTCTGCATGATGAAACTGGACTCAGATGGGATCTCTTTTCACAAGACTTTCATGCTACTTTATTGGAATTGTAGTTGGTGTTGGTGTTTAAGATATATTTAGGGGATTTGAATCTCTGAACTGACAATATGATAGCCAGGCCCTGAGCCTCAACAGACATCAGCTCCTACACTCTGATTTATTGGACTCACCCCACTCAGCTAAGATGGAGTTGAAGAAGGACAACCACCACACCATGGAGCCTAGAGTGCCTACAACTGAAAGCAGGAGGATTGCATCCAGCATCCATGTGGAATCTGAGTCTCCTCTTGACATGGAGGTACAACGGACACAACCAATCCAAGGTCCACAGAGAAAAGGTGGCATTGGAGTGGGAAAAGTGGCCATGGTGGCTGATGGGTATGGGGAAAGGCAGGAATAGATGAGATGTGGAGGCGTTTTTGGGACTTGGAGTTGCCCTGGACGGTGCTTCAGGGGCAATCACTGGACATTGTAAATCCTCCCAGGGCCCACTGGATGGAACGTGGGAGACTTTGGGCTATGATGTGGACCATTGACCATGAGGTTCAGAGATTCCCAGAGATGTACTTACCAAATGCAATGGATGTGTCATGATGATGGGAGTTAGTGTTGCTGGGGGTGAGTGGTGGGGTGGGGATGGTGGGTTTGAATGGGACCTCATATTTTTTGAATGTAATATTTTTACAAAATGAATAAAATTTTAAAAAAAAGAAAGAAAGGATTGGTGAGCTTGAAGAAATGGCCTCTGAAAGTGAACATACAATAGAACAGATGAAGAGAAAAATGGAAAAAAATGAACAATGTCTCAGGGAACTAAATTACAGCAAAAGGTGTACAAACATATGTGTCATGGGTGTTCCAGAAGGAGAAGAGAAGGGAAAACGGGTAGAAGGAATATTTGAAGAAATAATGGTGGAAAATTTCCACACCCTATTGAAGAACATAGATATCCCTGTCCAAGAAGCACAATGTACTCCCATTGGAAAAAAAATCTGAACAGACCAACTACAAGACACATACTCATCAGAATGTCAAATGCAAAAGACAAAGAGGGAATTCTGAGAGCAGCAAAAGAAAAACAATGCATAACATATAAAGGATACTTAATAAGATTAAGTGCCGATTTCTCACCAGAAACCATTGGGGTAAGAAGACAGTGGTCTGATAAATTTAAGATACTACAAGAGAAAAACTTCCAGCCAAGAACCTTATATACAGCAAGACTGTCTTTCAAAATGAGGATTAAATTAGAATATTAACAGATGAACAGAAACTGAGAGAATTTCTAAGCAAGAAACCAGATTTCAGGAAATAATAAAGTGTGTGCTAAAGCCTGAAATGAAAAGGAAGGAGAGAGGGGCCTGGAAGAGAGTCTAGAAATGAAGATTATATCAATAAAAATGTAACTAAAAGTGTCAAAAGAGTGATGAAAATAAAATATGACAGATAAAACTCAAATAGTCAGGAATAAAATGAACCAATAATGTAAAGCACTTGTATTCAGAAAACTGCAACTCAATGTTAAGACAAATCAAAAAAGCCCTAAGTAACTGGAAGAACATTCCATGCTCATGGACTGGAAGAGTAAATATCAAGTCGTCAATTCTACTCAAATTGATATACAGACTTAATTCAATCCCGATAAGAATTCCCACCAGCATTAAAGAAAAAATTGGAAACATGGACATTAAATTTATGTGAAAGCTTAAATAGTCTTGAATATCCAGATACATCATAAAAGGGAAACGTGAACCCTCAACTCCAGACTTTAAATCATAATACCTACCTATAGTAGTAAAAAAACCAGCATGGTACTGGTAAAGACAGATACAATAGATCAATGGAACCAAATTTATGGTTCAGAAATAGTCCCTCATAGGTATGGTCAAGTGATTTTTGTGAATAGCCTGTCAAACTCACACAGCTTGGGTAGAACAATCCATTCAACAAATGGTGCTGTAAGAATTGGCTATCCATAGCTGAAAGAAGGTAAGAGATCCCTATCTTATACCTTAACCAAAAATTAACTCAAAATGGATAAAAAAAAAAACTAAACTAATAGCAAGAACCATAAAGCCTCTAGAAGAAATTATTGGAAAATATCTTCAAGATCTGGTGGTGGGTGGTGAATTCTTAAAGGAGATAAGAGGAGGACTGAGTGGGCTACTGATGTTTAATGTACATAGAAGTTTTAATTAGCTTTACTGTAAAAGTGTGGAAATGTATAGAATGGATAGTAACACACAGTGAGTAATGGCTAGTTTATAAATGGGAATGTGACTGAAAATGGTAGTCTATTTATGTAAATGCCAACTGACAGAATGCTGGAGAATAATCTAGGAACTGGATAGCACAGTAAACCAAGAGGTGGATGAGAACTGTGGTTGATGGTTAACTAGAACAAATGTATATCATTACTGCAGGGTGTTGGAAATGTGGAGAAGCATGGGAAAAATACAGCAGGAGTGACCCATGTACTGTGGTTAGTAGTAATAATATAATATTCTTACATCTATGTGAAAAATGTACTGTGTCGATACTGAGGCAGAATCGAAAATGAGATCCAAATGTACATTATGGACGTAGTAACAATCAGAGGATATTATTTTATCTGTAACAAATGACACATCACATTGTGGTCTGTTGATGAAGGGATGTTGTTTGGGAATTCTGCACATGTGCATGACTGTTTTATAAGTTTACAACTTCTGTCATAAAATATATATTTAAAAATAATAACAGGGTGGAGTGGGGAAAAACACAATAAATGGAAGATGATTATTATTAGTAGTAAGATTTTGACAATATTCTTTCATAATTTGTAACAAACATCTCATGACAATGCAAGGTGTTGGTGGAGGGTTGATGTATGGGACCCCTGTATGATATTATGCATGTTTGCTTTGTAAGTTCACAACTTTTACTATATACTTAATTGTTTATGTATTTTCATATATAAATGATATAAAGATAATAATAATAGGATTGGTTGGAGGAAAATACTTCGTTTAGTAGTAATATTTTGAAAATGCTCTTTAATCATTAGTTAAAAAGGTTTAACAAAAATGCAAGTTATTGGTGGTAGGGTGAGTTATGAGAGTCCTGTATGATGTTGTATATGTTTGTTTTGTAAGTTCACAACTATTATTATACACTTGTTTATGAATCTTTAGGTATGAGTGATATACTTTAATAATTTTTTTTAAAAGTATAAGAAGTTCCAATATACCCCACACCCCACCCCTCCCTCTCCTCCCACATCAACAACTTCTTTCATCATTGTGGAACATTCATTGCATTTGATGAATACACCCTGGAGCACTGTTGCACCACATGGATTATAGTTTGTAGTTGACGCTCTCACCCAGTACATTCAGTGGGTTATGACAGGATATATAATATCCAGAATATTTCCCTGCAATATTATTTAGGACAACTCCAAGTCCCAAAAATGTTCCCCACATCATTGCTCTTCTACCCACTCTCTGCCCTCAGCAACAACCATGGCCACTGTCATCTCATCAATGCTAGAGTTTCTTCCACTGCTAGTCACAATTGTTTTATAGTTCAATACCAGTAAGTTCAAGTTCACTATAATCCATATTTTATTCCTCCAACCTGTGGAGCCTGGGATGGTGATGCCATCTTCTAAATTGAGAGGGGACTTAGATCTCACATGGCTGATGGATGTAATTCTCCTGCTTGTAGTTGTGGGCACAATCTGTTTCCTCGTGTGGTGGTTGAACATCTTCACCTCCCTGTTAGCTGACCTGGGTAAGTACAATGAATTAGAGAGTAGGAGTTGCAACTCTGCTGGGGCTGAGGTTCCAGCTGGCACATGACCAGCCCAGGGATTCAAGTCTCCTGAGTATACAACAACTGCAGTACCAATCACAGGTTTAACAAAAGTGACAGAAGAGGCATGTGTGGAAAGGTCATATCTGAGTCTAACACCATCACATTCAGGAGCACACGTTTGAAAGTAGGGCCTAGTAGCAAGGTATTAAACTCCAGAGCCATGTGCCACAACCATAGCATTTGTTTGTCTCCATAGCCCTCAGGAGCACCAGTAACTGGGCTTGTATCTACTTTGGTTGTCTCTTGGATCCTGCTGAGATGTGCATAAGGACGGCTTCCCTGATGACCTCCTGACTGTTCTTGATATCTTAGCCATGTAAACTCATTTGTCTTTACCACTTCCTCCTGTTATTCAAGGTCTTTTTCTAGTTGCATCAATAGTTGGTGATTGGGGGAAGTGGATTTGGCTCAATGGAGAGAGCATCTGCAACAACATGGGAGGTCTGGGGTTCAAACCCAGGGCCCCCTGACCCATGTGATGAGCTGGCCCATGCACAGTGCTGATGTATCCATGAAGTGCCATGCCACACAGGGTTGTCCCCTGCATAGGGGAGCCCCACACACAAGGAGCGTGCCCCATAAGGAGAGCTACCTTATGCAAAAAAAGAGCAGCCCGCCCAGGAATGGTGCCACACAGAGAGCTGACACAGCAAGATGACACAACATGAAGAGACACAGATTCCCAGTGCCGCTGACAAAAATACAGCAGACACAGAAGAAAACACAGTGAATGGGCACAGAGAGCAGACAACTGGGGATGGGATGGGCAGGAAAGGGGAGATAGATTTTATAAAAGTCTTTTTTATAAAGTTAGTGATTGGTAGTCATCCCTCAGTGCCAGGTAGGCTCATCCCTGGGAGACACTTTCTGCACTGGAGGGAAGGTAAAGCATCTATATGCTGAGGTTAGCTTAGAAAGTGGCCACATTTAAGCAACATGGAGGCTCTCAGGAGGTAACTCTTAGGCACCCTTCAGATCTAGGACAAGTTGAAATTTCAAGCATAGTCTTCAGTATCAAGGGCTAATCATAGGACCATCCTTCTGAACTGATATTTACCATTGCACTTGAGGAATTGTTGCTGTTCCACTTGAGAATGTGACAGAGCTCCTATGGTTAGGAACTAAGCACTCCATGAGTTGTCATTTGTAACTAACTACTATGAAAATACCCACTGAATATCTGAACATTTTTATCTTTATTTATTTTTTTTTTCAAATTCTACTCAACTTATTCATTCTTTAAAAAAATATTACATCCAAAAAATATGAGGTCCCCATTCACCCCCACCGCCCCCACCCCACCACTCCCCCCACAGTAACACTCTCCCCCATCATCATGACACATCCATTGCATCTGGTGAGTACATCTCTGGGCATCGCTGCACCCCATGGCCTATGGTCCACACCATAGCCCACACTCTCCCACGTTCCATCCAGTGGGCCATGGGAGGACATACAATGTCTGGCAATTGTCCCTGCAGCACCACTCAGGACAACTCCAAGTCCCGAAAATGCCTCCACATCTCATCTCTTCCTCCCATTCCCCACACCCAGCAGCCACCATGGCCTCTTTTTCCACACCAATGCCACATTTTCTCGATTATTAACCACAATAGTTCATGAATAGAATATCATTAAGTCCACTCTAATCCTTACTGTATTCCTCCTTCCTGTGGACCTTGCCTTGGTTGTGTCCATTCCACATCTATGTCAAGAGGGGGCTTAGATTCCACATGGATACTGGATATAATTCTCCTGCTTTCAGTTGTAAGCACTCTAGGCTCCATGGTGTGGTGGTTGACATTCTTCAACTCCATGTTAGCTGAGTGGGGTAAGTCCAATAAATCAGAGTGTAGGAGCTGAAGTCTGCTAAGGCTCAGGGCCTGGCTATCATATTGTCAGTCCAGAGATTCAAATCCCCTAGATATATCTTAAACCCCAGAACCAGCTACAATTCCAGTAAAGTAGCATGAAAGGCTTGTGAAAAGAGATCCCATCTGAGTCCAGTTCCATCACGCAGAAGCACCAGCTCCAAAGAAGGGCTAACCGACATGGCAGTGAACTCCATCTGCCATGACCATAGAACCTGTGGGTCTCTTTAGCCCTCAAAAGAACCAATGCCTGAGGTTGTATCTACTTTATCTGTCTCTGGGACTCTGCTCAGGTGTGCATAAGGGAAACCCTTCTGACAACCTCCAGACTCTTTTTTAGAGACTCATAGCCATATAAACTCATTTGTCCTTTCCATTTCCCCCTTACTTTAGGTCAAACAGCATTTTTAACTCCTGTTATTATATGTAGACAGGGATAGTCTGCTGGCCCACGTTGAACCTTTAATTCAAGGTCATTTTCTAGTTACGTCATCAGCTGGTACTTGGTAGTGATCCCTCGGTGCCAGGGAGGCTCATCCCCGGGTGTCATGTCCCACGCTGGGGAGAAGGCAGTGCATTTACATGCTGAGTTTGGCCATAAATGCCCTTGTATTATAGTTATCCCAGTGTTTGCTTGACCAAATAATTGCACACAATTACCTGGCTGAGTTGACACTATAACCTAACCATCAGAAGTGGGTTATGGCAGGATATATAATGTCCTGCATCTGTCCCTGCAATGTCATCCAGGACAACTCTTAGCCCCCAAAATGCCCCAATATCACTCCTCTAATTCCCTCTCCCTGCCTTCAGCAACTCCCATGGCCACTGTCTCCACATCAATGATATAATTTCTTCCATTGCTAGAGTCACAATGATTCTATAGTATAATATCAGTAAGTCCACTCCAATCCATACTTTATTTCTCCATCTTGAGGACCCTGGGATTGTGTAGCAGTTTGTTATATTTATGAATTCCAAAATTAGATATTGGATTATGTTTGTAACCTGGTCGATAACTGGGCATGATTGAGTTATGATTGGGGCTTTGATTGAGCCATGTCATTTGGGCATTGAGTCCCCACCCCTTGGTGGGAGGGAACTCACATAAAAAGGCATGGCAAAGGATAGAGCTGGAGCTTTTGATGCAATGTTTTTTGATGTTGGAGTTTTCATATTGGAGTTTGACACTGAAGGCTTAAGCTAGAAGGGAAGTAAGCTCAGAGAGGAAAAAGAAGCAAGCCCTAGGAAGAGAGTAAAAATTAGCCCAGGAAGAAGCAAGCACTGGGAAGGAAGGAACCTTGAACCCAGAGAGAAGCAAGACTCTGGAAGGGAGGAAACCAGGAGGCCTGAAACCTTGCAGTGGCTGGCAGCCATCTTTCTCCAACACATGAAAGTAGACTTTGGTGAGGGAAGTAATTTATGCTTTATGACCTGGTATCTGTAAGCTCCTATGCCAAATAAATATCCTTTATAAAAGCCAACCAATTTCTAGGATTTTGCATCAGCACCCCTCTGGTTGACTAATACAGAATTTGGTACCAAGGAGTAGGGAAATGTTTTTGCAATTATTGAAATGCTGGAACAATTTTATAAATGGGTAAGGGGTATTATTTGGAGTAATTGTGAGATGCTTGGAAGAAAAGACCTACTGTGCTTTGAAGAGACTGTTGGTAGCAATATGGATGCTAAAGAGACTTTTTTTATGAACCTGTAGAAGTAAATGATGAAACTTTTATTGGAAACTGGAAGAAAGGTGATCCATGTTTTAAAGTTGCAGAGAATTTAGCAAGATTAACTCCTGGTGTTTTATGGAAGGCAGAATTTGAAAATGGTGAGCCTGGGCATTTAACTGAAGAAATTTCTAAAGTAAAACCAGAGAATGTTGCTTGGCTTCTGCTTGGAGCTTATAACAAAATGCTAGAGGAGAGAGATATGCTGAGGACTGAACTGTTAGGTACAAAGGAAACAGATACTGATTCTGGAAATTCCAGGCCTCTGGAAATCAAGCTTCCAGATGAAAGTATCCCATTTGGAGGACTTAACTAAAATTGGAACTTGTAAATCAGGTTTGAAGGTGCAGTTATCTCAGAAAGACCTGTAGAAAGTCTTACTGTCTGATGGCTTGGATCCCTGCTTCTTGCACGCTAAACCAACAAGGTTTTTGAAAGTGCTATATGAACAAAACCACTGTCAGCCTGGAATAAAAAGGACGTGGAAAGGAGAGATTGAAGGAGAAACAGCTTTAAGAGGAAAAGAATAGAAGCTGAGATCTGGAATTAGGACATCACCTTGGGCTAAGAAAGGAACCCCACCCATATGTGCAGAGAGGGTGAGTTTGCACCAGCAGCTGAAGAAGACGTATATTCCCACCCAATGTTCTGGGAGAGTTTTGCTGCTCCAGAATACAGGGAGGGTGGTGCACATTCACCAAGGATTAGGGCAGTTAAGGTCAGCACCCCACAAGTCTGAAAAAGATTGACCTGTCTCCCAAAGGCTAAGGAAGGCCAGGTGGTCAACTCATTGCTTTGAGAGGGTTGAGCCTGCATGCCAAAGTTAAGGGAGGCCAGGTGGTCAACTCATTGCTCTTAGAGGTTTGAACCTGTATGTCAAAGGTTAGGTGGGATGTTATCTTCACATCCCTGTACTAGGGGAGTTAATAATATAACCCAAAGATTGGGTAAAGTGTGGCCATCACCCTAACACTCTTGGAGGAAGAGGTCTGGAGCTTAGTCAATAACCAGATGCTTGATGAGGGTGCAACAAAGAAAATGGTCATTGGACAAGCATGTGGAAAGGGTGGGTTACAATAAGGCCCCAAGGAGAAGAAACCCACCATCTTAAGAATGACTCTCAGACTGAAATCGAATGGAGGATGCCCTGGTGCCTTACTGAATTGTAGAAGATGTGTGGCTCATGTTACCCTCCAAATTTCCCCTTATTATAATGAAAATGTTTGACCTATGTCTGTCCATTTGTGTACTGGAAACAGATAAATTGTTTTTTAAGTTTCAGTGGTCTAAAGCAGGCAGTACTTTGCCCCAAGACAAACTGTATTTCTTTAAATTGATTGTGGTATGATTTAGTACTTGTATTGTTACTGATTTAAGGTTTATTTGATTATTGTAATGCCTTTTTGGAATTCAGAGTGTGGAGTGTAGCAGTTTGATATAGTTATAAATTGCAAAAATTGATACCGTATTATGTTTGTAACCTGGTCTATTACTGGACATGATTGAGTTATGATTAGGGCTTTGATTGGGCCATGCCATTTGGGCATTGAATCCCCACCCCTTGGTAGGTGGGAACTCACAGATAAAAGGCATGGCGAAGGACAGAGTTGGAGCTTTTGATGCAAGGGATTTTGATGTTGGAGTTTTCATGTTGGAGCTTAACATTGAAGGCTTAAGTTATAGTCCCGGGAAGTAAGCTCAGAGGAAAGAGAAGCAAGTCCCAGGAAGAGAGGAACCCAGAGCCCAGTAAGAAACAAGCCCTGGGAAGAGAGGAACCCTCAACCAAGAAAGAAGCAAGACCATGAAATGGGGGAACCCAGGAAGCCTGAACCCAACAGACATTGGCAGCCATCTTGCTCCATACATGAAAATAGACTTTGGTGAAGGAAGTAACTTATGCTTTATGGTCTGGTGTCTGTAAGTAACTACACCAAATAAATACCCTTTATAAAAACCAACCAGTTTCTGGCATTTTGCATCAGCACCCCTCTGCTCGACTAATACAGAATTTGGTACAGATAAGTGAGGATGTGCTTTTGCAATTAAAAAGATGCTGGAACATTTTTATAAATGGGTAAGGGGTATTTTTTGGAGAAACTGAAATGCTTGATGGAAAAGGCCTATATCTCTTTGAAGAGAATGTAGATAACAACATGGATTCTAAAGAGACTTTTTATGATGCCTTAGTAGTAAATGATGAAACTCTTATTGGAAACTGGAGGAAAGGTCATCTGTGTTTTAAAGTTGCAGAAAACTTAGCAAGATTAACTCCTGGTGTTTTTGGAAGGCAGAATTTGAAAATGGTAAGCCTGAGCTTTTAGCTGAAGGAATTTCCAAATTAAACCCAGAGAATATGGCTTGACTTCCGCTTGCAGCTTATAGCAAAATGCTAGATGAGAGAGATATCCTGAGGTCTGAACTTTCAGGCACAAAGAAAACAGAAACTAATTTTGGAAATTCAAAGTCTCTGAAAATCAAGCTCCCAGATGAAAGTGCCCCATTGGAGGATTTAACAAAACTTATAACTTGTAAATCAGGATTGGAGTTGCAGTTATGTTGGAAAGACTTATGGAAAGTCTTATTGTCTGATGGCTTGGAACCTTGCTTCCTGCATAGTAAACCAGCAGTCTTTTTGAGAGAGCTGTATGAACAAAACCACAGTCAGCCTGGAATAAAAGGGACATAGAAGGAGAGATTGAAGGGGAAATGACTTCAAGAGGAAAACGATGGAAGTTGATGTCTGGAATTAAGACAACACCTTGGGCCAAGAGAGGAACCCCACCCATTTGTACAGAGATGGTGAGTTTGCACCAGCAGTTGAAGAAGATGTATATTCCCACCTAATGTTCCAGGAGATTTTTGCCACCCCAGGGAACAGAGAGCACGGAGGAGCACATTCCCCAAGGATTATGGCAGTTAAGGATGGGACCCCACAGGTCTGGGAGGGGTGGACCTTTCCTCCACAGATTCGGGAAAACCAGGTTGTCAACTCATTGCTCTGAGAGGCTTGAACCTGCACACCAAAGGTTAGGGAAGGCCAGGTGGTCAACTCATTGCTCTGAGTAGGTTAAGCTTGTGTGCCAAAGTTTAGGAGGAATGTTGTCTTCATATCACTGTGCTAAGTGTGTTAAGACTCTAACCCAAGATTGAGTAAGGTGTAGCAATCACCCCAACACACCTGGAGGATGAGATATGGAGCTTGGTCAACACCCAGATGCTTGATGAGGGTGGAACCAAGAAATTAGCCAATCGGCAATCAAGTGGAAAGGGTGGGTTCTTATAAGTCACCAAGGAGAAGAAACTATCATCTTAAGAATGACTCTCAGACTTTGAAAATGAATGGAGAATGCCCTGCAGGTTTACCAAACTGTCCTGGACTCATAACTCATGGTTGCCTCCCAATTTCTCCTTATTGTAATGAAAATGTTTATCCTTTATCTGTCCATTTGTGTTTTGGAATCAGATACATTGTTTTGTAAGCTTCAGAGGTCTATGGCAGGCACAACTTTGCCCCAAGATAAACTGTATTTCTTTAAATTAATTGTGATATGATTTAGTACTTGCATTGTTACTGATTTAAGGTTTTTTCAAATATTGTAATTTCTTTTTGAAATTCAGGGAGTGGAGTGTAGAAGTTTGATATAGTTGTGAATTCCAAAAATAGATATTGGATTACATTTGTAAATGGTCTGTACCTAGGTGTGATTAAATTATGATTAGGGCTTTGGGTCACATCAGTAGGGCATTGAGTCCCTACCCCTTGGTGGGTGGGAACTCACAGATAAAAGGCATGGCAAAGGACAAAGTTGGAGTTTTTGGTGTGAGTGTGTTTGATATTGGAGTTTTTATGTCAGAGTTTGATGCTGAAACCTTAAACTCACAGAGGAAAGAGAGGCAAGTCCCAAGAAGAGAGGAACCTGAGCCCAGAGAGAAGCAAGACTATGGAAGGGTGGAACCCAGGAAACCTGAACCCTCACAGACTTCAGCAGCCATCTTGCTCCAACACGCGAAAATAGACTTTGGTGAGGGAAGTAACTTATGCTCTATGGCCTGGTATCTGTAACTTCCTAGCCCAAATAAATATCCTTTACAAAAACCAATTTCTGGTATTTTGCATCTGCACCCCTTTGGCTGACTAATACAAAACTCTTAACCAAAAGTCCTCAAGCAGACCAGATTTAAAAGGTGAGCTTCTAACAAACCCAGACTTTGAGTGGTTCACAAGTGGAAGCAGTTTTATTAGGAAAGGAATTTAAAGGGAAAACAATGCAAAGTTCTATCAATTTGAAACTACAGAAACCAAATCCCTTCCTTCTGGGACCTCAGCCCAGAAAGCAGAGCTAATTGCCCTAACCCAAGGTTCAATAATAGCAGCAGAGAAAAAGAGCCAACATTTACACAGACTCCAAAACTGCTTTCCTTGCAGTAGGGGTCCTCCACACCCATTCCACTGTATGGCTGGAATGGGGCCTGCTCACTAACAATAACTCACCTATCAAGCACTTGTAGGAGGTCCTAAACTTACTAGAGGTTATTCCGTTGCCCAAAGAAATAGCAGCTTTGCATTGTCTAGGGCACCAAAATCTGTCATTTCAATAGCTAGGGGAAATGCCCAAGCAGACAAGGCTGCTAAAGCCATAGTGCAAACACCAGCCTCTATCCTGGCCCTCATCCCAGAACCTGTCTCATTACCAAGGATCCAGAGTATACCCAGGATGAGCAAACTAAAGCAGCTAGCCTGCTTAACAAGACAAATTTTTAAAAAGATTTATTTATTTATTTATTTCTCTCCCCTCCCCACCCCACCCCAGTTGTCTGTTCTCTGTGTTTATTTTGCTGCATCTTCTTTGTCCGGTTCTGTTGTTGTCAGCAGCATAGGAATCTGTGGGTGTTTTTGTTGAGTCATCTTGCTGCTTCAGCTCTCTGTGTGTGGTGCCATTCCTGGGCAGGCTGCACTTTCCTTCGCACTGGGCAGCTCTCCTTATGGGGCTCACTCCTTGTGCATGGGGCTCCCATATGCGGGGGACACCCCTGCATGGCACGGCACTCCTTGCCTGCATCAGCACTATGCATGGTCCAGCTCCACACAGGTCTAGGAGGCCTGGGGTTTGAAGTGCAGACTTCCCATGTGGTAGACAGACACCCTAACCACTGGGCCAAGTCTGCTTCCCCCAAACAAATTTTTGACGACCAGGGCCTAGCAAAATCAGCCAAAGAGTTTACCAGAAATTGCTCTCTATGTGCAATTAATTACCCAAACAATGGGAAGTTTAATAAAACCCTCCTTTAAACCCCTCTGTCCAGTTTTGTGGATCATACCCTGGTTAGTACTCACAAGTAGACATTACCCATATGCTATCTTGCCAGGGTTATGAGTACCTCTTAGTATTGGTAAATACTTTTACTGGATGATTGAAGACTTTTCAAATAAAAGGGAAGCAGCAAACTAAGTGGCTAAGGTCTGCCTAAAGGGAATTATACCTGGGTTTGGACTGCATAAGTCCCTCCAAAGTGACAACAGGCCAGCCTTTACTAGTAAAATAAGCCAAGGCCTGTCAGCTGCCCTCAGAATTAAATATTATCTTCATAGTTTCAGGAAACCCCAGTCTTCAAGGAAAGTAGAAAGAACCAACCTAACCCTGAAACAAATTCTGGCCAAACTTTACCTGGAAACTTCTTCATATTGGGTCACCAACCTACCTGTGGTTTTGCTGAGGCTGCATATAGCTCCAAAAGATCAGCTTCAACTTAACCCCTTTGATATGGTCTAGGGCAACCTTTCTTCACTCAGTACCTGGTGATAGATTAGCAGACCCAGGAGCTCACCAAATACTTTATAAACTTAGGAAAAACTCAATGAATCATCCAGGAACTCTGGAGCAAAATCCCCCCTAGCTTTAATTATGAGTTGCCCTTACCTAAAATAAAACATAGAGCTTGGGTTCTGATCAAAATCTGGCAGGAAAATAGGCCTCATTCCCAGTTAGAGCCAAAATGGAAGGGACCTTACTCTGTGGTTCTGATCACTCCAACAGCTATTAAAGTTAAAGGAATCCCAGCTGGGTGCAATTATCCTGAGTGAAGTCCACTGTCCAAAAAAATGTCAACTCGCTGGAGGCACCTGATGAGTTGTTCAAGTGCCATCCATTGGACAGCCTGAAATAACTCTTCAAGAAGCAAAAGCTGTCCCTGCAATATCATTCAGAACAACACCAAGTCCTGAAAATGCCCCCACATCATGTCTCTTCTTCCCTCTCCCTGCCCTTAGTGACTCCCATGGCCACTGTCTCCACATCAATATACAATTTCTTCCATTACTAGTCACAATATATCTATAGTAGAATACCAGTAAGTCTACTCTAATCCATATTTTATTCCTCCATCCTGTGGACCCTGAGATGGTGATGTCCACTACATCTCTATATCAAGACATATTAGATTTTAGTACCAATAATATATAGCTTGGAATCTTGCATAAACTGTTTCTATATGAAGATAAATATATTTCATTTGAAGACATTCTCTGAATATCAATTGAGGTAATATGTATTGAGAGCAGTCATGTGAAAATCAAGGAGATTGATTTCTTCCTCTATTTTTTAACATCAGTTTAAATATTTTAATTAACTTCTTTTGTTTGATTATATTTATTTTTCACTTAAATTTATAATGTACACTTTTATATGCATAAAATATAAAGTATAAAGCACTACATTTATTTCTCCTCTAATCTTCCTTATTTCTTTCCTTCTGCTTGCTTTAGGTTAGTTGAATCTTCTTTTCCTTCTTTCTGGTGTGCAGTTAGGTCCTTTATTTTAGCTCTTTCTATTTTTTTAATTTAAGCATATTCCCTTTCAGTGCTGCCTTCACTGCATTCATGTTTTGATATGTTTTCTCATATTCATTCATCTTGAAATTATTTACTGATATCTCTCGCAACCTCATTTTAGCAGACTGATTGCAAAATAGTGTGTTCTTTATCCTCCATATATTTGTGAAACTTCCATTTATCCACTTGTTATTGATTTCCAACTCCATTACATTATGGTCAGAGAAGGTGCCTGGTATAATTTCAATCTTTTTAAATTTATTGGGAACTGTTTGGTGACCACATATCTAATAAGGGTTTGCATCCATATTATATAAAAGGAACATACAACTTAATGATTAAAAAAACAAGCAATGCAATTAAAAATGGGCAAAAAATTTAAATAGACATTTCTCCAAAGAGGAAATAGAAATGGCTAAAAGCATGTGATAAATGCTCAACAAAATTTTTAGGGAAATCAGTCCAAAACTCTGATATCATTTTCACACCTTAAACATGGCCATTATTTTCTTAAAAAACAAAACAAAAAACCCAACAACAGAAAACTACAAGTGCTGGGGAGGGTGTGGAGAAATAGGAACACTCCTTTGCTATTGTTGTAAATGTAGAGTGGTATAGCCTTTGTGAAAGACAGTACCTCAAGAAGCTAAAGATATAACTGCCATATGATTCTGAAATACCATTACTAGGAATATATTCAGAAGAACTAAACACAAGGATGTGAATAATATCAGGGCACTGATGTATATAGCAGCATTACAATTGATAAAATATGGAACCAGCCAAAGTGTCCATCAACCAATGAATAGGTAAACAAAAATATAGTATGTATATACAATGGAATACTATTCAGCTGTAAGAAGAAATGATATCTGGATGCATATGACAAAATGGATAAACCTAGAGGATATTTTATGAAGTGAAATAAGCCAGACCAAAAAATGTACAAATACTATATGGTCTTACTACTGTGAACTATACGAGGAATAAACTCACAAAGGTAAACTCTAGAGTACAGGTTACTAAGAAGTAGAATGTGGGTTGAGAATGGGTGCTGATGCTTAATGTATGCAGCATTATTATTATGTTTTGCTTTTGAGTGATGAATACTTCTTTCTTTATTTTTAAAGAAGCCTTAGATTGCACAAATGTTACATAAAATATATGGGATATCCATATACCCCACCCTCACCCACTAACACACTTTCTCACATTAACAAGATCATTCATTAGTGTTGTACATTTGTTAAAATTGATGAAAACATTTGGAAGCATTGTACTAAGGACTATAGTTTACATTATACTTTACACTTTGCCCTGCACAATTTTATAGGTTTTAACAAAGAGTAAAATGGCCTGTATCTGTCATTGCAATGACATGCAGGACAATTCCAGTGTCCCCAAAATGCCCCCATGTTGCACCTATTCTTCCCTCTTCCTCCACTCAGAAACTCTGATGGCCACTGCCTTTATATCAATGATGCATGCTCTTCCATTGTTAGAATAGTAATAAGCCTACTTTAGTCCATGATTGCTTTCCACCCTTTAGTTTCTTGATTCCCCAATCTTTAGGATTTGGGGATGATGATGCCCACCTTTCCTCCAAGTGAGAGAATGCTTTGATCCCAAGGGGCAGATGGATGGAACTGTATTACATGCAGTTGCTGATACTATCCTTTCCTGGGAAAGGCACTGTCCTTTATCATCCTTTTGGTAGTTTTCTTGGTTGAGTTCAATCAACTGGAGAGTAAGTGTGCAACTCTGCTGAGATTCAGGCTTCAACCAACATATGAACAAACTGAAGATTAACAAGTATAGTGTTAATTATTGGTATTGGTGAATTATTATAAACGAGCCTCTGTTATATTGAAGAGCATATTTCCCAAAGTAAGACACAAGGACAAGGTGCCAAAAACCTGAGATTTTCTGTCTTGGCTATAGTATCTAGATGTCTCTAGAGGTCTCATGATCCCTACCACTTGAGGCACTATTCACTGTGACAGTCAATGTGATCCTGCTGAGACATCATAACCTCTGGAATAACCCCCTACTCACTTTGAAATACCTTACCCATAAGAAATCATTAGTATTTAATATTTCCCCTTTTTGTCAATGTATTTTTCCAGATTCATCACTAGTTGTTGCTAGGTACTAACCCTGGATGCCAGGGAGGCTCATCCTCAGGAGTCATGTCCCATGCCGGGGGAAGGTAATGCATTTGTGTACTGAGTTTGGCTTAGAAAAAGGCCACTTTTGCGCAAGAAGAAGATTTTAAGGAGATAATTCTTAGGCAATATATAATGCTAGGCTAGGTTTCAATTTCACAAAAAAGGTTGATAAGTATAATCATCAATATCAAGGACCTGGCATAACAGTCTCTCCTACTTCTCTCATGTACTCGGGGGATTCTTGCTGCATATTAGAGAATGTAAAAGGACTTCCCAGGATGGGAGTTCAATATTCCTTTGGTTACTGTGTGGGCCTCCACCCCTGATACAATGCCCCATGACGACTTGAATACTTTCATATGCCATAGAAGCATGCCCCAGGTGTCCCCTTCCTGACAGACACCCCATCACCAACACCCCATACCAGGGATCCTACAATAACATAGAAGTGATCATTCTGCAATCCAAAACCTCCCCCCAAAAAAGTAAAAAATAAATAAATAAAAATAATAGTAAATTCAAATAATAACTGTAAAAATAACAAATAAAATACAAAAATACAAAATAAAAAATATTTTCCTTTTTAGCTTTCATCACTGTAAGATCAGTTATCTTTTATGTACAGTGCTATTTCTTCTGTATGTTTCCCCAGTACCTTATATTTTTGGTTTATCATCAAGAAGCTTAGATTAGAGAAAATTCACACAGAAAGTATAGGGGATTCCCATATACCCATACCCCTCTTAATTTCCCATGATCCCCTATTTATTATAATTGCTGCACAAATACAGAAATATTGCTAGTAACCAAGGTTAATTGTTTACATTATGGTTTACATTTTTTACTGTACACTTTTATAGGTTTTGACCAAATTTTAAATGACCTGTATCTCTCATTGCAAGAACATGCTGAACAATTTCAATGCCATAGAAAGCCCTATGTTCAATCTATTCTCTTCTTCCCTCCCCCTCACCTCTGAACCTATGTTAAACAACAAGTTTCATTGTTTGAAGAATAAGGTTCATAGCTACATGCAATAATATTGAGGGCTTGACATATTGTTGTTTTCTTTTATTAGGCATTGCCTACATCCTTGAAAGATTCTTGCTCTTCTAATTGAGGACATAGCAAGACTCCCCAGGATGGGAGTTTAATATTTTCTTGTTTATTTTGTGATTCTCCAACCTACTGAGATAACACACTATGACAAGTGAACACTTTCATATTCCATACAGACATACCCCAGATGTGGTCTATGCACATATCTCCCCACCCTTGACACGTTGCACCTGCAATCCTCCCCTGCCATATTTGTCAAAAGAACATTCCCACCATTGAAGTTTTAACCAAAGACCAGAAAATACCGAGTTCACCAGCTCCTTCCTCCAACTGTCCCCCAGTTCCATGGGTAGTCTAACCCAAGCCCCCACCCTATTCCTCCTCACAGTCCAGCACCTTTGAACCCAATCATACCAATGCACCACTATCACACCATCCACTGACCAACCACCCCCTTCCACCTTATCATAGATTTTGCTCACCACACTCTACTACCTCTCTGTCTCCTGATACCTATTTTCCAGACTCTGCTCAATTTGCTGAACTCATATCAATGAGGTCATGTTTTACTTTTCCTTCAATGTCAGGCTTATTTCACTCAACTTACAGCCCTCAAGATTCACCCATGTTGTCACATGTGTTAATATTGCATTCTTTCTTGCAGCTGAGTAATATTCCATTGTATGTATATAGCAAAATTTGCTTATTCATTCATCCACTGATAGAAAGTTGGGTTACTTCCAACTTTTGGCAAGAGTGACTAATGCTGCTATGAACATTGGTGTGCATTTATCTGTTCACTTCCCTGTTTTCACTTTTTCTGAATATGTATTCCCAGATATGGCATTGCTAGATTATATGGCAATTCTATAGTTAGCTCCATGAAGAACCAACAAAACATCTTCCACAGTGTCTGCACCATTCTACATTCCCACCAGCAGTGGATGAGGGTTTCTGTTCCTTCACATCCTCTTCAAATTCTGTACTATTTTTTAATAGCCACTGGTTTAGTAGATATAAGATGATATCTCATTGCGGTTTTGATGTTCATTTTCCTAATAGCTAGTGATGTTGAGCATCTTTTCATGTGCTTTTTAGCCATTTGTATTTCTTCTTTGGAGAAGTATATATTCAAATCTCTTGCCCATTTAAAAAAATTTTTTTGTCTTTTTATTTTCAAGATGTAGGATTTCTTTATATATGCTGGAAATTAGGCCTTTATCAGATTACCAAATATTTTATCCTACTGAGTAGGCTGACTTTTCCCTTTCTTGACAAACTCTTGAAGCACAAAAGATTTTAATTTTGAAGGAGGTTCCATTTATCTATTTTATCTTTTATTGCTTGTGCTTTGGGTGCAAAGATTATGAAATCATTTCCTAATATAAAATCTCATAAGTGATTCCTTACATTATCTTCTATAAGTCTTGGCTCTTATTTAGGTCTTTGATACATCTTGAGTTAATTTTTGTATAGGACATGAGATATTGATCCTCACTCATTCTTTTGGATATGCACATCTAGTTAATCACGCACTATATTTTGAAGAGAAATTTCTGATTCTTTGGGGTAGGAATGGTGGCCTTTTTGAATATCAGTTGACTGTATATGCAAGGATCTACACCAGAAGTCTCATTTCTGTTCCATTGTTCAGTATGTCTATCCTTGTGCCAATAATATGCATTTTTGACCACTGTACCTTTGTAGTATGCTCTAAAGTCATGTAGCATGATTCTTCCAATTTTATTTTTCTCTTTCTGAATGTTTTTAGCTATTTGGAGCACTTGCCCTTCCAAATAAATTTCAAAATTATATTTTCCAACTCAGTAAAAATTTCTGTTGTAACTTTTATTGGGATTCCATTAAATTTGTAAATCAACTTGGGTAGGACAGACATCTTAATGATGTTTAGTCTTCCAGTCTATGAACGTGGCATATTCTCCCTATTATATGTTTTCTTTGAATTCCTTTAATAACGCTGTGTTGATTTCTGTGTACAAGTCCTTTACATCATGAGTTAAGTTTATTCCTAGATATTTAATTAAATATGTGTGTCCTTCTACTCTGATTACTCTGACTCCTGCAAATCATCAGGTGATGGGCTCGATCTCAGAGAAAACTCTGGGAGTGCTGGACCCCTGGCAAATGTGAGGTTCTCAGTGCTCGGCCTTGGCTCCTGGGCATACCCTCAGTTCTGTGCCTTTCGACAGGCCGTGGACACCCTCCTGGAAGAGTTGGGCAGGGAGAAGATCCTGAAGATGAAGGAGGGGGATGAGCTCTGTGGGCAGGAAGAGGCTTTCAGGACCTGGGCCAAGGAAGTCTTTAAGTTAGCCTGTGATGTATTCTGTGTGGGAGACGATGTCAACATTGAGAAAGCAAACAACTCCCTTATCAGCAACGACTGCAGCTGGAAAAGGAACAACTTCTGCCTCACTTATGTGGCCGAAGCTCCAGAACTTACACAAGGTCTATCCAGTGTCCACAAAAAGAGGGTATCGGCTGCTTGACTTCTCAGCCATCAAAACCTTTCAGAGTCCTAAATTCAGCCGCGCTGCCATCTTCGTGCATCTCCACACCAATGGCAATCAGGAGCTGCAGTACCAGCCAGGGAGCCACCTGGGCATCTTCCCCGGCAACCACGAGGACCTGGTGAGCACCCTGATCGAGCGGCTGGAAGACACACCCCCTGCCAACCAGCTCGTGAAGGTGGAGCTGCTGAAGGAGCGGAACACGGTTTTGGGAGTCATCAGTAACTGCACAGAGGAGCACCGCCTCCCACCCTGCACTGTCTTCCAGGCCTTCAAGAACTACCTGGACATCACCACTCTGCCCACGCCCCTGCAGCTGCAACAGTTTGCCACCCTGACCACCAGCGAGAAGGAGAAGCAGCATCTGCTGGTCCTCAGCAAGGGCTTGCAGGAGTACAAAGAGTGGAAATGGGGCAAGAACCCCATCATCGTGGAGGTGCTGGAGGAATTCCCGTCGGTCCAGATGCCCTCCACCCTGCTGCTGACCTAGCTGTCCCTGCTGCAACCTCGCTACTCTTCCATAAGCTCATCCCCAGACATGTACCCCGACAAGGTGCACCTCACCGTGGCTGTCGTCTTCTACCGCACCTGAGATGGAGAAGGACCATTTCAACACGGCATGTGCTCCTCCTGGCTCAACCAAATACACGCCGACGAAGTGGTCCCCTCTTTTGTGAGAGGCGCTGCCAGCTTCCACCTACTCAGAAATCCCCAAATGCCCTGCATCCTGGTTGGCCCAGGCACCGGCATCGCCCCCTTCTGAAGTTTCTGACAGCAGCGGCAGTTTGTTATCCAACATAAAGGAACGAGTCCCTGTCCCACCGTCCTGGTCTTCGGGTGTCGGCAATCCAAGATAGACCACATCTACCAGAAGGAGACCCTGCAGGCAAACAACAAGGGCATCTTCCGAGAACTGTACGCAACCTACTCCTGGGAGCCGGAGAAACCAAAGAAGTACGTGCAGGACATCCTGCAGGAGCAGCTGGCCGAAGCCATGTACCGAGCCCTGAAGGAGCAAGGGGGCCACATTTACGTCTGCGGGAATGTCACCGCAGATGTCCTCAAAGCCATCCAGCACATCATGGCCCAGCAGGGGAAACTCTCTGTGGAGGAAGCCGGTGTGTTCATCAGCAGGCTGTGGGATGACAACCGGTACCATGAGGATATTTTCGGGGTCACCTTGTGGACGTACAAAGTGACCAGCCGCCTTAGATCTGATTTCATTGTCTTCATTGAAGAGAGCAAAAAAGATACAGATGAGGTTTTCAGTCACTAGTGGATCCTCTCACCCACAATGGACCTGGCAGGGGGAACCAAATCTCAACTTGCTGCCCCAGGCCTTCTCATCAGTGACCTTCTGGAACAGCACATTCCTCAACCCAGTGGTTTCATCTCCATCATCTGCTGCCATACCGAGACTTGCAGTATTTCCGGTGAAACAGACAGACAAAGCATGGGCTCACAAACCCCCTCCCAAACCGGAAAGATGGAGCAGCTCCATTTCAATAAAAGTCTGTGCCCTTGGGTTCTGCTCAGATTAATCCCAGCCAAGTTCCAGTGCTCTTGGGTTGGGTCTAAGAGCACATCCGAGAGTCATACCCCTCCACTATGCCCCCATCCCATTTTGTTGTTGTGTTGTCATTGTTGTTGTGTGACCCTCTCCGGGTTCAGCAGTGGTTTTCCGGAAGGCCGAGAGCCAGCCCGTCCGTGTTCTTGTACCCGCAGGTTTCCCGTCCAGAGCAGGGGAAGCTGAGGCGGTGGGCAGGGCCGGGGTTGTAGCTCCCCACACCCTCCACCACGTTGTCAGAAACTCGGACTTGCCCCCTACCTCTGAGCTCTCAGCTAAATCTCTGCCAAGTGTCCTGTGTGCTCCAGCCTCGAGGACCAACACCCACCCCCGCTTCTCGCGAGGTTGTGTAGGCTGTGCTCCCTGCAAGCTCTTTTTCTGTGTAGTTCTCACCTTATAATTTTATGGAAATCAACACAAGTCTACTTATGCCTGTTTGCATTATGGTTAAAATATTAAAAAGTGGACTAAAAAATAACTTTGTGTAGCTACTGTAAATGGATTTTTTCTTGATTTCCTCCTCAGATTGCCTATTATTGGTGTACAGAAATGCTACTGATTTTTGTGTTTTCATCTTATATCTTGCCAATTTACTGAACTCGTTTATCTACTCTAGATATGGATTCATCAGGGCTTTCAATAAATAGGATCATGTCGTCTGCAAATATTGAAATTTTTACTTCTTCTGATCCAGTTTGGATGCCTTTTATCTCTTTTTCTTGCCTAAGTGCTCAAGGAAGTATTTCTAACCCAATGTTACATAAGAGTATTGACCTTGGGCATCCTTGTCTTGTTCCAGATATTAGATGGAAAGTCTTTAGTATTTCAGCATTGAATATGATATTAGCTGTGAGTTTTTCTCATATACCCTTTATTATGTTGAGGAACTTTCCTTCTATTCCTATCTTTTGAAGTGTTTTTATCAAGAAAGTAAGATGTAGTTTGTAAAATGCTCCCTCTGCAACAGTAGTGATGATAATGTGATTTATTTTCTTTCAATTTGTTAATGTGGTGCATTAATTGAGTGGTTTTCTTATATTGAAACATCCTTGCATACCAAGGATGCAACACACTTGGTCATGGTGGAAATTTGTTTGATGTGTTGCTGAATACGAATAGCAAATATTTTCTTGAGGACTTTAGCATCCAAGTTCATTAGAGAGGTTGGTCTGTAGTTCTGTAGTTTTCCTTTCTTGTGGCTTTTTTTTTTACCTTTTATTTTTAAAATTTTTTTTCTCTATTTTTTTTAAATGTTACATTTTAAAAAATATAAGAGTACCCATATACCCTCACCTCCCTCACTCCACTCCTCCCACAACAACAAACTCTTTCATCATCATGGGACATTCATTGCATTTGGTGAATACGTTTTGGAGCACTGTTGCACCACAGGGATAATGATTTACATTGTATTACACCCTCCCCCCAGTTCACCCAGTGGGCCACGGCAGGACACACAATATCCACATATGTCCCTGCAGAACTATCCAGTGCAACTCATTTTTATGTGGCTTTGGTATTAGGGTGATGCTGGCATCATACAACGAGATAGGCAATGCTCCTTCCACTTTTATATTTTAGAAGAGTTTAAGCAAGACTGGTGTTAGTTCTTTCCTGAATAATTGGTAGAATTTGAATGTGAAGTCATCTGGTCCTGGACTCTTCTTAGTTGGGAAATTTCTGATGACTAATTCAATCTCATTACTTGTAATTGATCTGCTGAGTTCAATTCCTTCTTTTGTCAATGTAGGCTGCTTGTGTTTTAGAAATTTGACAATTTCATCTAAGTTATCCATCTTGTTGGCATATAATTTTTCAAAGGATCCTTTTATGGTACTCTTTATGTCTGTGCAACCAGTTATGATATCCCTTTCATTTTTTATTTTATGTATTTGTTTCTTCTTTCCTTTGTTAGTCAAGTTAAGGGTTTGTCAATGTTATTAATATTTCAAGAAGGAGCTTTTGGTTTTCTTAATTTTTGCTAGTGTTTTTTTATTCTCAATGCCATTTACGTCTGCTCTAATCTTTATTATTTCCTTCTTTTTGCTTGTTTTCATATTAGTTTATTGTTCTTTTTATAGTTCCGCCATGTGTACAGCCTTTAATTTTAGCTCTTTCTTCTTTTTTATATAGGCATTTGTGGCTCTTACTTTCCCTCTCACCACTGCATTTGCTACATCCCATAGGTGTTGATATGCTGTGTTCACATTTTCCTTCAATTCAAAGTAGTTAGTGATTTTTTTTTTACAACTTCTTCATTGGTCCACTGATTGTCCGCAGTGTATTGATTAACTTCCATATCTTTGTGCCTATCCTGGTTCTCTGCCCCTTACTGATTTCCAGCATCATTCTATTGTGATGAGAGAAATTACTCCATATCACTTCATTCTTTCTGAATTTATTAAGAGTTGTTTTGTGACCTAGCATGTGGCCTATCCTGGAGAATGATCCATGTGTGCTTGAGAAAAATATATATACTGCGGTTTTGGGGTGTAATATTCTGTATATGTCTATTAGGTCTAGATCCTCTAATGTATTATTCAAGGTCTCCGTTTCTTTATTGACCCTCTGTCAAGCTGTTCTGTGTAATAGTTAGCGATAATGGTGTATTAAAATTCCCCACTATTTATGTAGAGACATCTATTCATTCATTTTTCCAGTGTTTGCCTCATGTATTTTGAGGCACCATGGTTAGGTGCATTAGTGTTTACTATTGTTCTTTCTTCTCTTAAAAAATATACTTTCTAGAATATGTATTTATTCGGAAAAATTCTACATCCTATCTTTCTCTTTTCTTTTTTCCTAATTATTGAGCTTCCCTTCAAAAGAGCCTTAGATCACAGTAATTCATATATACAATACACAGTACTCCCACACATCCACCATAAAACCTTTTCCCTTCCACAGCAATAATCTTTTAACTTTATTCATATCATATTTACTGAAACTGGTGTACAGACTCCAAAACAATAGCTTTCACACAGGTGACATCTGTGCTTACATTGTGGTCCATACTTTAGACTCATTGCTATATTCCATTTTACTAGTAAAGGAACCTGACATTATATTGGACTTTGCTTTTCAGGAAGTTTTGGATCATAGAGTGGTTCAACAATGGCGGCGGAGGAATACTGGTATAGGATGTTATTGACAGGTGATATATGGTTGACAGGGAGTTATACAGGGCATATGTCCAGGGTGCATGGTAGTGTTTGGATATACTCATAGTGGAAACAATTAAAAACAACAGCTGAAGGGGTACTGGGATCCTGGCCGGGGGTGCTCTGTCGTGGTCCCTAGGGGAGCAGCGGCTGTCCCCCAGGTTCAACGGTAAGAACCAGGAAGGAATGAGGGTCCAACAGTGGGCTCCTGATACTAATGACTATGCTTGTGAGCCTATACACCTGCAATAAGAACAAGGCCTAGAGCAGCACTGTGCCTGGGAGTTTCCTCCTGACAGCCTTCATGTTACTCAAATGTGGCCAGTCTCGAAGCCAAACTCAGCATGTAGATGCAGTGCATTCCCCCCAGCATGGGACATGACACCCGGGGATGAGCCTCCCTGGCACCGAGGGATCACTACCAAATACCAGCTGATGATGCAACTAGAAAATGACCTTGAATTAAAGGTTCACTGCAGACCAGCAGAATATCCCTGTCTACATATAATAACAGGAGTTTAAAATGCTGTTTGACCTAATGTAAGGGGGAAATGGAAAGGACAAATGAGTTTATATGGCTATGAGTCTCTAAAAAAGAGCCTGGAGGTTGTCAGAAGGATTGCCCTTATGCACACCTGAGCAGAGTCCCAGAGACAGATAAAGTAGATACAACCCCAGGTATTGGTTCTTTTGAGGGCTGAAGAGACGCACGGGTTCTATGGTCATGGCAGATGGGGTTCACTGTCATGTCAGTTGGCTCTTCTTTGGAGCTGGTGTTTCTGTGTGATGGAACTGGACTCAGATGGGATCTCTATCACAAGCCTTTCATGCTACTTTACTGGAATTGTAGTTAGTGTTGGGGTTTAAGATATATCTAGGGGATTTGAATCTCTGGACTGACAATATGATAGCCACGCCCTGAACCTCAACAGACTTCAACTCCTACACTCGGATTTATTGGACTTACCCCACTCAGCTAACATGGAGTTGAAGAATGTCAACCACCACACCATGGAGCCTAGAGTGCCTACAACTGAAAGCAGGAGGATTGCATCCAGTATCCATGTGGAATCTAAGCCCCCTCTTGACATAGATGTGCAATGGACACAACCAATCCAATGTCCACAGAGAAAATGTGGCATTGGTGTGGGAAGGGTGGCCATGGTGGCTGCTGGGTGCGGGGAATGGGAGGAAGAGATGAGATGTGGAGGCGTTTTCGGGACTTGGAGTTGTCCTGGGTGGTGCTTCATGAACAATTACTGGACATTGTAGATCCCCCCAGGGCCCACTGGATGGAACGTGGGAGAGTGTGGGCTATGATGTGGACCATTAACTATGAGATGCAGAGGTACCCACAGATGTACTTACCAAATGCAATGGATGTGTCATGATGATGGGAGAGAGTGTTGCTGTGGGGGCAGTGGGGGGTGGAGGCGGTGGGGTTGAATGGGACTTCATATTTTTTTAATGTAATATTTTCAAAAAAAAGGAATAAAAATATACTTTCTTATTTTTTAAAAGACACTTAGATTACATAAATGTTACATAAAAATATAGAGATTACTATATGCTCCACTCCCTATATCTCCCCCATTTTTCCACATTAACAGCATTCTTTATTTCTTACAAATGATGAACACATTTTGGACCATTGCCACTAAGTATGGGCTATAGTTTACATTATAGTTCACACTCACCTCTCCACAGTTTTGTAAGTTATGACAAGATGTCTAATGACCTGTATCTGTCATTGCAATGTCATTCAGGACAATTCCCAAGTCCCAAAATGCCCCATCTTACACCTGTTTTTCCCTCTGCCTCCCCAGAGAAACTCCAGTGGTCATTGCCTTCACATCAATGATAAAAGTTTGTCATTGCTAGAATCACAATAAATCTATAGTAGAATACCAGTAAGTCTAATCGATTCCATTGTTCATTCTCCAAACCTGAGGATTCTGGGATGATGATGTCCACTCCATTTCTAATTGGGAGAGGGCTTAGATTCCATGGGGCAGACAGATGGGACTGTCTTGCTTGCAGTTGCAGACTCTTTTTGTTCTTGGGATGGTTGTAGTCCATCACCTTCTCCTTGTTAGTTGTCCTGGGTGAGTATAATGAATTGGAGAGTATGTGTTGCAAGTCTGTTGAGATTCAGGACCCAGCTGGCACATGGATGACCCAAATATTTAAGTCTCTTGGACATACACCTATCAACTCTAGTACTAGTTATAGGCTCAAATAGAAGGGACAAAAGAGCCACTTGTAGGAAAACTACAGCTGCATCCAATTCTGTTACACTGGGGAGTATAAATTCCAAAGTAGGGCCCAATGGCAAGTCATCAAACTCCTGAGCCTTCTGTCCTGCCTATATTGTTTTGATGTCTCCAGAGCACTCTGGAGTCCCACTATTTGAGGCAATATTTTCTTTGGCAGTCAATGAGATACTGGTGAGATGTGCATAAGTTTAACCTTTGGAATGATTTTCTGACTCACTTTGAAATCTTGTAGCCAAATAGACTCATTTGTTTTTACCATTTCCCACTTTTGCTCAAGGTCTTTTTTACAATTTCATTGATAGTTGGTGGTTGGTAGAACTCCCTCTATGCCAGCGAGGCTAATCCCTGGGAGTCATGTCCCATGCTGACTTTGCCTTAGAGAGAAGCCACATTTGGGAAACACAGAAGGTCTCAGGAGGTAAATCTTAGGAACCCTGTAATACTAGGCTATGTTTCAATTCAAAAGTAAATGTTCACTTCAGTTGGTGCTGGGGTTGGTGTATACACAGGAGACTTGAATCTCTGAACTGGCCATGTGCCAGCTGGGCCCTGAGTCTCAGCAGAGTTGCAATTCATACTCTCCTGTTCATTGGACTTACCCAGATTAGCAAACAAGAAGTGAATATGATCACTCAATACACCAAGCAACCGAGAGTGCCTACAACTGCAAGCAGGAGAATCACATCCATTACCCACGTGGGATCCAAACCCCTTCTTCATTTAGAGGTGGAGTGGACATCACCATCCCAGGGTCCACAGGATGGAAGAATATAATATGGATTTGAGTGGACTTGCTGGTATTCTACTATAGAACTGTTATGACTCTAGCAATGGAAGAAATCATATTTTTGCTATGGAGAGAGTGGCCATGGATGTTGCTGAAGGCAGGGAGAAGGAGGAAGAGGTGTAATATGGGGCATTTTCAGGACTTGTCATAACCCCCTGGATGGACTGCAGGAAATTGTGAACTACAATGTAAACTATGGTCCATGTAGTGTGGCAGTGCTCCAGGGTGTATTCACCAAATGCAATGAATGCACCTTACTGATGAAAGGTAATGTTGATGTGGGAGGATCAGGGGTGGGGAGTGTGGTATGTGGAATCTCTTATATTTATTAATGTAACATTTTATGTGATCTATTTATCTTTTTTTACAAGGACAATTAAAATAATAATAATAATAATAATAATAATAATAAAGAAGGCACCTACTGATTCCTCTTCCAAAAAAAAGTAAAGGTTCATAAGTATAGTCATCAGTATCAAGGGCCCATCAATGGGCCCGTCATTACTCACTGCCCGTTCACTAGGGGGATTCTTACTGTCCCTTTAGAGAATGTGGTAGAGCTCCCCAGGATGGGAATTTGATATTCTTTCAGTCATAGTGTGAATCTCCATCCACTGTGACAATGCCCCTGGAACACTTGAATGCACTTTTTTTCCTTTTATTTTTAAAGATTTATTTATTTATTTCCCCTTCTGCCCCCCCACCCCGTTGTCTGTTCTCTGTGTATATTTTTCCGTGTGTTCTTTGTCCACTTCTGTTGTTGTCAGAGGCACGGGAATCTGTGTTTCTTTTCGTTGCATCATGTTTCTTTTTGTTGCATCATCTTGTTGTGTCAGCTCTCCATTTGTGCGGCACCATTCCTGGGCAGGCTGAACTTTCTTTCCTTCTGGGTGGCTCTCCTTAAGGGGCACACTCCTTGCATGTGGGGCCCCCCTATGCGGGGAACACCACTGTGTGGCATGGAACTAGTTGTGCGTATCAGCACTGTGTGTGGGCCAGCTCCACACGGGTCAAGGAGGACCGGGGTTTGAACTGCAGACCTCCCAAGTGGTAGACAGATGCCCTAACCACTGTGCCAAGTCCGCTTCCCTGAATGCACTTTTATGCCTTATAAGTATGCCCAGGTAAACCTCCTCAGATACATCTCTCATCACTGATACACGACACCAATTATCCTCCCCTGCCAGAGTTGTAACCCTTCTGTGAACAAAAACTTCTTGAAAAATGAAGTAAAAAATAATGAAATAATGTTAATAAGAAATTGAAATAATTGATAGTTTAAATAATAACAAACAAAATATGATTTTTATGTAATAATGTAATAAATAATTTAAAAATAAATAAATAAATAAAAACTTTCCATGTTGAACCATTAAAAATAATTTAATAATAAAACTAATAATAAAATTATAAAATTTTTAAAAATTGGCATTATGTCTTTCGTCTCTGTAAGGTTTGTTTATCCAATGTTTGACTCATGTATTTTGAGGCATCCTGGTTAGGTGCATAAATGTTTATGATTGTTCTTTCTTCTTGATAGACTACCCTTTTATTAATATATTGTTTCCTTCTTTGTCTCTTACAATGTTTTTGCATTTAACATCTATTTTTTCTGCAGAGGGTGTATGGATGTCAACTGGGAGAGAGAATAATGGAGGTGGTGCTTGCTAAAGGCAGAATTACAGCTTACAAGTACAGAGGTCAGAGCTGTGGGATGGCGGGACCCTTCCCCTTGGGGCTGGCAGCCACGGTGTTCCCTTAGAGCTGTTGGTTGGGTGGTGGCGTTCGTGGGCCCCTGGTCCCCAGATGCATGGTCCCCAATCCGTGTCCCCTCAGCCCCCATAGCCTGTGTTCCACAGACCTATATGCCCTGGGGCTGCAGTGCCCTGGACTTCCCTTTCCTGAGTACAGTGCTCCCAGAGGTCTGAGATTGTCCTGGCCTTCCAGTTTTGACTGATTCCGTGGGTGGGAGGGATTCCATGTGGGTTGCAACAGGGGCCCTGGCTAATTAGGGTTTGATTTTTCTGGTGTTTCCCACCTCTTTTTTATTTTTTCTTTGAGAGGGTGCCTTGGAGGACAATACAGACTGGCTTGGGGAGAGTCTGGGAAGAGATGAGTGGTGAATCTGCTGAGAAAGCCAAATTCACCTAATTACCCTGGGATAAGAAACTTGGCCTGGGAGAAGCTGGAGTCAGAAAATCAACTAGCCCTCTTGTAGCATACCTAAAGGAGAGGATCTGTAGGATGTGCTTTCCAAGCTTCCAATAGCATACTTGGTGTTCCTGGTGAGGTGTGGGTGCTCTCTCTCTGGAAATTAAGAGTCATTGTATGCTGTGCAGAGCTGGTTCGACAAGGACCCACTTGAATCTCCTACTGGACCTCTCACGCTGCTTTCCTGCTGCCTGGGAGAGAGGGAAGTGAGGAAAGGAGAAAGGGGGAATATCAGATCCCTAAGCATTTTATTTAACTACAAAGAGGATGCTTTGCTTGAAACTTTCCCTAGTATTTGGTTGGTTTATCTTGCTTTTCCTTCCTAATTATCTTCTCAGTGCACTTTTTTTTCTCCTTTTCTTTTTCTTGGTTATTTCCCTACTTCCTTTTGTCCCTTTTTTCTCTTTCTTTCTTTCTTTCTCTTCTTTTTAATCCTTTTTACATTAGGTGCTGCAGGGAGTGCTTCACATTTGCTGTATTTCCTCATCCTCCATTTACACTTTTCTCTGTGTATTGATTTTGGCCACCAACATGATACCCTTTCTTCTATATATTTCTATCCTCCATCATTGACTATTTCTCTTACATTCCACCTCTCTTTGTTTGCCCCCAATTTTTTCTGACTTTTTATTTCTAATACCTTTTTTTTCTGTTTTCTGTCTTATATTCACTCTTTATATTATTGTCCTTTCTTTTCTCTTTCCCACTCTCCTGAAAAAACTGGCTGTTTAATTCACAGTGTATTCATCCCCATATTCTGATTACTGTCTCTTTATATGTACTCTACTTTTCTTATTTGTTATAACTCTGCATACCTTACACCAGTATAATATCCCTTCTCCTAGATCTCACATGATTCCTCTGTTAAAATTTACTATCAATACTACAATTATTCATTTGCTTTTCTTACTCCTTTTGCTTTCTCTGACCCTAATATTTTCCTCTAAGTGAACTTAGGCAACAACAAGGAAATAGAACAAGAAGAACAAAGTGACAAAGAGAAGAATTAACATGCACACAAAAACAACAACTAATTAAACTTCAAAATAAACAAAGAAACTAAGCAACTGATTAAACCCGTCAAGATAAAATGATGACCAGACAGCAACAAAAAACTAAAAACCAAACCAATAATCAGGAAAACATACCCCAATCCAATAAACAAATTAAAAAACAGGAAGAGGGAAAACAGACTTGGCCTGATGGATAGGGTGTCTGCCTACCATATGGGAGGTCCACGGTTCAAACCCTGGACCTCCTTGACCCATGTGGAGCTGGCCCATGTGCAGTGCTGATGAACAAAAGGAGTGCCCTGAAATGCAGGGGTGTCCCCCACATAAAGGATCCCCCCACACAAGGAATGCACCCCATAAGTAGAACTGCCCAGTGTGAAAGAAAGTGCATCTGGTCCAAGAAAGGCACCAAACACATGGAGAGCTGACACAACAGATGATGCAACAAAAGGAAACACACTGAGAAGGATAGAAGGGGTCACAGAAGAACACACAGCAAATGGACACAGAGAATGGACAACTGAGGGGGGAGGGGAGAGAAATAAATAAATGAATAATAATAAAATTATTAAAAATAAAAAATAAAAAGTAAAACCAGGAAAAGGAGCAGAACATCGAACAAGTAATTAAAGCTTTCAAAACATATATTAGGGACCAATTTGATGAAGTGAAGGAAGAGATTAAGAATAAGAAGAAAACATTTTGAGCGAATACAGAAGAAATTACAATCATACACAAAAAGATAATGGATATGATGGTGATGAACAGCACAATTCAAGAAAGCAAAAACACACACTCAGCAAAAAACAGCAGATTGGAAGATATAGAAGAGAGAATTAGTGATGCAGAAGACAGTACACCTGAAATCAAACAGATAGTAGAACTGATTGATAAAAAGATAGAAAAAATCCAGCAGGGGCTTAGGGACCTGAATGACAATGCAAAATGCACAAATGTAGGCATTATTGGCATCCTAGAAGGAGAAGAGAAAGGAAAGGAGACAGAAGGAGTGTTGGAGGAAATAATGGCTGAAAACTTCCCAAACCTATTGAGGGAGATGGACGTACATGTCCAGGAAGCACAATGCTCCCCAAACAGAATAAATCCCAACAGGCCTACCCCAAGACATATACTTGTCAAATTATCAAATGCTCAAGACGAAGAAAGAGTACTAACAGCAGCAAGTGAAAAGAGAACCATTGCAAACAAAGGGGGTTTCATAAGATTAAGTGCTGATTTCTCATCTGAAACCATGGAGGGAAGAAGGCAGTGATATGACATAGTCAAGATACTAAAAGAAAAAATTTTCAACCAAGAATACTCTATTCAGCCAAGCTAGCATTAAAAAATGATGGAGAGTTCAAAATATTTACAGATGAACAGACACTAAGAGAATATGCCAACAAGAATCCTGCCCTTCAAGAAATACTAAAGGGAGTTCTGCAGAAAGAAAGAATAAAAACAAGAGATGCAGAATTGGAGGAGAATGTAAAAGCATCTCAAAAGACAAAAAGAGAAAAAGAAAATCAAACAAAATATGACATACACAAAATCAAAGAAAATACAGGGAATATAACTAATATACCTTGAAAGTAATAACACTGAATGTCAATGGATTAAACTCACTTGTCAAGAGACTCAGATTGGAAGTTTGCATAAGGAAATATGACCCATCTATATGCTGACAAAAGAAACACATCTTAGACCCAGGGATTCAAGGAGGTTGAAGGTGAATGGTTTGAAAACAATCTTACAAGCAAACAATAACTGAAAAAGGACAAGAGTAGCTATATTAATACCAGACAAAATAGACTTTAACTGCAAAACAATTGTGAGAGACAAAGATGAACATTACAAAATAGTGAAAGTGATAACTTTTCAAGAACAAAAAAAAATCATGCACATTTATGCCCCTAACAAGGGTGCCTCCAAATACATGAGGCAAGTACTGGAAAAACTAAGTGAAAGAATAGATGCCTCTACAGTTACAGTGGCAGATTTAATACACAACTATCAGCTTTGGGTAGAACATCTCAAAAGAGAATCAATAAAGAAACAAAGATTTTGAACAATGTATTAGAGGAGCTGGACGTAATAGACATATACAGAGCATTACACCTAAATACAGAAGGATATACATTCTACTCAAGTGCACATGGATCATTCTCCAAGATAAGCCCCATGCTAGGTCACAGAAAAAGTCTCAGTGAATTCAGAAACATTGAAATCATACAAAATAATTTCCCTGACCATAGTGGAATGAAGCTGGAATTCTGCAAAGGCCAGAGGCCCAGATTAGGCACCAAGATTTGGAAGTGAAACAACACACTCTTAGAAAAACAGTGGGTCAAAGAGGAAATCTCAAAAGAAATTAATAACTACCTTGAAACTAGTAAAAATGATAACACAACATACCAAAACTTATGGGATGCAGCAAAAGCAGTACCGAGAGGGAAATTAATAGGCATAAATTCATACATCAAAAAAGAAAAATGAATGCAGAAGGATCCAACCATTCTGGAGGACAGTATGGTGGTTTCTCAAAAAACTAGCCATAGATTTGCCATATGACCCAGCAATACCACTGCTGGGTATATACCCAGCAGAACTGAAAACAAGGACACAAACCGATATATGTACACCAATGTTCATAGCAGCATTGTTCACTATTGCCAAAAGTTGGAATCAACCCAAATGCCCATCAACAGATGAGTGGATCAATAAAATGTGGTATATACACACAATGGAATACTACTTGGATGTAAGAACAAACACACTACAAACACATGTGATAACATGGATGAATCTTGAGAACCTTATGTTGAGTGAAGCAACCCAGACATTGAAGGACAAATACTACATGACCTCAATGATATGAAATAACCAAGCTGCCCTAGATAGCAAGAGACTGAACGATAGGCTTACAGGAAATCAGAGGGTGGAGGAAGGATGTGAGCCGATGTCTGCAGGGGTGGAATTTAAGACGAGATGGTGGTAAGTATGAACACAAAGAAGAGATAAAAGGGGGGCAAGGGGTTACCTTCGGTTGGGGCTTTGCGGGTTTGAGGGTGGCTGGGGAGGGGCAGATGGGTAACATTGCCCAAAAGTGGGGGGAGGGAGAGGTAGCATATGAACACAGGAGAGGGTCAGGTGTTGGTGCAGAGTAAAATGCCGAGAAAATCATATCAAAATATAATAAAGAGGGTTACCTGTTTAGAATGCTCAGAGGGGAGGGTCTGATGCAGGACGGGCTCCTGGGGAATGTCTAAATGCTCATCCTGCCAGAGTGGGTGACACCATGGGGTAGAAACCCAAGTAGTGAGAGTGGGGGTGGACCCACATCCTGGGGAGGACTAATGCCATCAAATAGAGGGAACTGTATCCCTCGAGAGAAAGGGTGGCTCCCAGGGCATTGGGGCAGTTGAGCAAGTTAGGCCCTGAACACTATTCCATCTATCTCTGGAAGTGGTTCCTCAGGAAACGGAGGTTGGCTGTCACTGTGGGCACCAAGGTGGAAGGGAAAATGGACGTTAAATGTGTGGAACCAAGGTAAATGGGGGGGTAAGAGAGGAGTTTCTTGAGAGTACACAAGGATGGATATAAAACATGTAATATTACACCATAACATATAGGAGATAACAGACTGATAATGTAAACCATAATGTAAAACATAGGATAACTAAGAATGTAAAAAACTGTGTATCCTAAAGTATGCACCATATGTAAGCACAGATGTCACCTTGTTAGAAAGCTAGTGTCTCAGACTCTATACATCACGTTAAGTAAATATGATGTGAATAGGATGTAAGAGTAGCACTGTGGAAGGGGAAAAGGTTTTGTGGTGGATGTATGGGAGTGCTGTACATTATATATATGCATTGCTGTGGTCTAGGGCTCCTGTGAAGAGAAGCTGAATAATTAGGGGGAAAAAAAAAAAGAAAAAGAAGATAGGATGTAGAATTTTTTCCAAGTAAACACGTGTTCTTTATCTAACCTTTAAACCCATTGCTATATGCCATTCCCTAGTAAGGGACCCTGACATTATATTGGGCTTCAAATTTCGGGGAGTTCTGGATCACAGAGTGTTTCAACAATGGCAATGGAGGGATACTGGTATGGGATGCCATTGACAGGTGATATAGGGCTGACAGGGAGCTGTACAGAACATATGTCCAGGGTGCATGGTAATGTTTGGATATACTCATAGTGGTAACAATTAAAAACCACAGCAGGGGGGGGTACTGGGTTCCTGGCCAGTGGTGCTCTGTCGTGGTCCCTAGGGGAGCAGCGACAGTCTCCCAGGTGCAGCGGCGGGGACCGGGAGGGAGTGAGGGTTCAACAGTGAGCCCCTGATGCTAATAACTATGCTTGTGAGCTGATAAGCCTAAAATAAGAACAAAACCTAGAGCAACATTGTGCCTGGGAATTTCCTCCTGTCAGCCTTCATGTTACTCAAATGTGGCCAGTCTCGAAGCCAAACTCAGCATGTAAATGCAATGCCTTCCCCCCAGCGTGGGACATGACACCCAGGGATGAGCCCTCCCTGGCACCGAGGGACCACTATTAACTACCAACTGATGATGCAACTGGAAAATGACCTTATACGGAAGGTTCAATGCGGATCAGCAGAATATCCCTGTCTACATAAAATACCATGACTTTAAAATGCTGTTTGACCTAAAGTAAGGGGGAAATGGAAAGGAGAAATTAGTTTATATGGCTACGAGTTTCTAAAAAAGAGTCTGGAGGCTGGCAGAAGGATTGCCCTTATGCACAACTGAGCAGAGTCAGAGAGACAGATAAAGCAGATACAACCCCCAGATATTGGTTCCTTTGAGGGCTAAAGAGACCCATGGGAGTTATGGTCATGGCCGATGGGGTTAACTACCAGGTCAGATGGCCCCTCTTTGGAAATGGTGTTTATGTGTGATGAATCTGGACTCAGATGGGATCTCCCTTCATAAGACTTTCATGCTAATGTGCTGGAGGTGCAGTTAGTGTTGGGGTTTAAGATATATTTAGGGGATTTGAATCTCTGGACTGACAATGTGATAGCCAGGTCCTGAGCCTCAACAGACTCCAGCACCTACAATCTGTTTTATTGGACTTACCACACTCAGCTAAGATGGAGTTGAAGAAGGACAACCACCACACCATGGAGCCTAGAGTGATTACAACTGAAAGTGGGAGGATTGCATCCAGCATCCATGTGGAATCTGAGCCTCCTCTTGACATAGAGGTGCAATGGACACAACCAATCCAATGTCCACATAGAAGAGGTGGCATTGGATTGGGAAAAGTGGACATGGTGGCTGATGGGTATGGGGAAAGGCAGGAAGAGATGAGAGGTGGAGGCATCTTTGGGACATGGAGCTGCCCTGGATGGTGCTTCAGAGGCAATCACCAGACATTGTAAATCCTCACAGGGCCCCACTGGATGGAATGGAGGAGAGTATGGGCCATGATGTGGACCATTGACTATGAGGTGCAGAGGTGCCCAAAGATGTACTTACCAAATCCAATGGATGTGTCATGATGATGGGAGGGGAGTGTTGCTGGGGGGGGGGGTAGAGGTGGGGTGGGGGGGTGGGGTTGAATGGGACCTCACATATATATTTTTAATGTAATATTATTACAAAGTCAATAAAATAAAAAAAAATAAAATAAATTAAAAAAAGAAGAATGAGCTAAAATTGAAGAACTAACTGCAAACTTGGAAGAATTAGTTAAAAAACAACAACAACTAACTGCAAAGGAAGAAGAAAGAAATGACAAAGATTAGAGCAGATGTAAATGAAATAGAAAATAAGAAAGCACTTGAAAAGATAAACAAGACCAAGAGCTCATTCTTTGAGAAGATCAATAAAATTGACAAACCCTTAGCTAGATTAAGAAAAAAAGAGAGAAGATGCAAATACACAAAATAAGAAATGTGAAAGGAGATATCACCACTGATCCCACTGAAATAAAGACTGTCATAAGAGGATACTTTGAAATATTGTATTCCAACAAGAAAGCTAATTTAGAGGAAATGGACAAATTCCTAGAAAACATAAGCAGCCTATATTGACAAAAGAAGAAGTTGATGATCTCAACAACCCAATCACAATTAGAGAAATAAAATCAGTCATGAAAAACCTCCCAACTAAGAAAAGCCCTGGGTGAGATGGTTTCACAGGTGAATTCTACCAAACATTCTGGAAAGAACTAACAACAATCTTGCTTAAACTCTTCCAAAAAATCTTAGAAGTACTTGCTAGAGGAATGAGACAAGAAGCAGATATAAAAGGCATCCAAATTTGGGAAGGAAGACGTCTAAATTTCACTATTTGCAGATGATATGATCCTTATACATAGAAAACCCTGGGAAGTCAACAAAGCTTCTAGAACATATAAAAGAGTTCAGTAAAGTTGCAGGTTATAAGATCAATGCGCAAAAATCAGCAACATTTCTGTACACCAATAATGAGCAATCTGAGGAGGAAATCAGGAATCAAATACCATTCACAATAGTAAATTAAAAAATCAAATATCTAGGAATAAATTTAGCTAAACATGTAAAAGACTTATACACAGAAAACTACACAACACTGTTCACAGAAATCAAAGAAGACTGAAAGAAATGGAAGAATATTCCCTGTTAATGGATAGGATCACTAAATATTATTAAGATGTCTATCCTGCCAAAATTGATCTACACATTCAATGCAATCCCAATAAAAATCAACACCGCATTCTTTAAAAACTAGAGACTAACAATGAAATTTATTTGGAAAGAAAAGAGGCCCAGAATAGCCAAAGACATATTGAAAAAGAAAAATGAAATTGAAGGACTCACACTACCTGACTTCAAAACATACTAAAAAGCTACATTAGTAAAAACGTCATGGTATTGGCAAAAGAATAGATAAACAGATCATTGGAACCGAATTGAGAGCTGTGATCTAGCTCCTCATATATAGAGCTATATGGTATTTGACAGGGCTACCCAAAACCTCTCTACTGGGAGAGAATGGCCTCTTCAACAAATGGTGCCTGGAGAACTGAATATCCGTATGTGAAAGAATGAAAGAGGATTACCAACTCACACCTTATACAAAAATCAACTCAAGGTGTATCAAAGACCTAAATAATAGAACCAAGACTGTGAAGACGTTGGAAAGCAATATAGGGAAGTATCTACATGACCTTGTAATAGGAAACAGCTTCGTGAACTTCACACCAAAATCATGAGCTGCAAATGAACAAATAGATAAATGGGACTTCCTCAAAATTAAAGCATTCTGCACCTCAAAGGAGTGTGTCAAGAAAGTGAAAATAGAGCCTACACAATGGGAGAAAATGTTTGGTAAACATATATCTGATAGGATACTTATATCTTGCATATGTAAAGAAATCCTATATCTTGAAAATAAAAAGACAAACAGCCCATTTTAAAAAATGGGAAAGAAGATTCAAACAGACACTTCTCCAAAGAAGATATACATATGGCTAAAAAACACATGAGAAATGCTGAAAATGGCTAGATATTAGGGAAATGCAAATGAAAACTACAATAATATAACTTCTTACTCTCATAAGACTGGCAGCTATCTAAAATTCAGAAGACTACAATTGTTGGAGAAGATGTGGAGAAATGGGAACACTCATCCACTGCTGGTGGGAATGTAGAAGGACCCCAGCCATTCTGGAAGACATTTTCTCAAAAAACTAACCATAGATTTGCCATATGACCCAGCAATTCCACTACTGGTTATATACCCAAAAGATCTGAAAACAAGGACACAAACCAATATATTGCATACCAATGTTCATAGCAGCACTATTCCCTATTGCTGAAAGTTGGAATCAATCCAAAAG